>NW_028277030.1:114517758-114823275 GCF_059951505.1 Python bivittatus | reverse complement strand
TGCTACTATGAGTGAAAAGAGTCAGACAAACTAAATAAAGTTTCTATGAAGGTGCAATAGCTTCAATTTATGTATTAAGCAGTGCTCCTTGGGCTTTAATCTGCAAGTCTATTTTATAAGGGCAGAACAAGAGTCATTCTGTCATAATCACATAACACATTCAATTCAGCTTCTTTAAAATTATTATTATTACTATTATTATTACTATTATACTTATCCTGCCTTTTTAAATATTATGTTTCATTCAAGTCTGCAGTGTATATACTGGATATACAGAAGCCATGAGCTCAGTGGCCATTTTGATTAGTGCAACAAAAACAGTCCATTTATGTCTCTCACTTCTTCATTTTTGAAAAAAAATTCAATGTGGGAAAAATGAAATTCATCATTTGCGAACAGCATCACTCAGTCTTCATATCAAAAAGCAAATGTTGAAAAACTACCTGAGTCCCTGATCAGTCTCTCCATAGTCATCTAAATAGGGAGGAGCATAGAAGCAACCCTTTGTTTTTCCAGCTAGGAATAGCACTTGACATTCCCGTACTCTGAAGAAAAAGACAGAACAAAGATGGCATCCAATCTCCTAATATTGTCCAATAAATTATTCTATCAACTTCTAGAGACTAGAATTTATCATTTCAGAGTAAACAGGAGGAATGAAACCTTTTGCAAGACCATCTCTCCTTGATCGTTTCTACCCATCCTATCAGATCCATAGGAATGGGCATGCTATAAGTCCTGTCAATTAAAGAGGGCCATTTTATGAGATTCAGGAAATAAGTCTTTTCTGTCATGGTGTCTCTCTGGAACAACATCATTCCCCTGGAGATCAGATTGGCCCCGATCCTGCTGGTCTTTTGCAAGGCCCTAAAGACATGGTTATATTCCTGGGCATAGGACTCAGATTTCGGTTAGACACTACAAGATCATTATGTTATTTGCTATTGCTTTTGTTTTTAGCTGTTGTTAGGTGCTCAGAGTCATCATAATGAGATGGACAGCCATATAAATTGCATAAATAAATACACAGATTTTGTTGCTGAACCTTCTGTCAATGAATGGCTGCACTAGAGGACAGCACCATCAAAGAAGAGTTGCATTATTATTCTTTTCTTACAGTGTGGCAATTTAGCAAAATTGACCACACACAGTCGTATTTTTACCTGAGGAAGATTCCGACTCCAGAGCCACACGTATATGTATGTGCAGTACATGCTCCTACATCTTCTCCCTCTAGCTCTGTTTGACAACAGTAACTCTGAGAACACAACATAGTTCCACAGACAAGGCATAATGTTGGTGCTCTACTTTTATCACCACCTGACTTTGGACACCTTTGAAAGAAACAAAATATTTGGTTAATATAGTGAAACATTAGCTATCATGCTGTACTAAACATACATTCTCCAGTTAAAAGACTATGGCTTAGGTTCAAAGTACTGCAAGTGAAAGCCCACTGCTGCAACAGAAATTTCCCACATCTCTCCCCCCCTCCCATTGTAGCTTCACTGTATCCCTACCCACAAAAGTTGTTTCTGGTTTAGTGATATTTTTATTATTTTATTATTATATACCACCCATCTCCCCCAGAAGGTGACTCTGATATGGAGCAACACAGAATGTGGAAAAGAGAACAGAGCAGCCGAATGGAGAAGAGTAGCAGAAACTGGAGGGTCAGGAGACACCTTATACTTTCTGCTTGAGGAGGATATATCTGGATCCAAACCATTTTTTTTACTAGTTGAACAAAAGGTTAAGTATATAGAAGTAGGCTTGAAGTTCCCAAGGATAAATGTAGGAACTGCTTTATCCTGCCACACTGTTTCAGGCCATTCTTCAGTCTATACCAGGATTATCTACCATTACTTTTCCTGCTTAGTACTTCCAATTATATAGGACTACAGCCATGCTGTCTTTTGGTGGGAGGGAGTGATAGGGCACCAGGTGAAAGAAGGTTCATCTATGGAGAGTCAGCAGCTGTCCATTTATAGTAGTTGGCAATTCTCTTTTTCAAGTCCAACTGTCGATGACCGCTTCAAAGGATTACAAAATTTGTAATTTATCAAGATTTTATTCCAGTAAAAATTAAGTGTCATAATAAAGACTTACGAAAAATTAGAAGCTTGATTGATTAGGCAGCTGTAATCTTCTGGAAGTTCTATTAATTTATTAGAGTCTCGTGGATAGCTGAAATCATAAATGCAAAGTATATCATAAAAAATTCAAAACTGCATATGAAACTGCCCGCAGCATATAAATAGTTTGATCTATTACAGAAAATTGAATTAACTATTAGCTGTATGGTAGCTACATTTACCCAAGAAAAATCTTTAAAACAGTATGACAGTATTACCTATAAATTAGTGAGATAATGTAGTAACTTTTATAAAGAACAATTCTGTTATATAGAACAGATACATCCACCAGTATCCCATCTGGGCCACAGTCCATATTTCAAATCGTGGGATGCTGCTTCCACACAAATATCTAGTTTGGCCCTAAGCATGATAACCACAGTAGGATAATATAAGTAAAGTTGCAGAGTGAAGATGCCTCAATATCTTAAGTTTCCAGAATTTTTGCAATAAATAACAGATTTTTTTTAAAAAATGTTTAAACTCCATTCATAAAGTCTTACAAATAGATGCTACTGAATTAGCTGTGCTTCCATACATATACAGGTGAAACTCAAAAAATTAGAATATCGTGCAAATGTTCATTTATGTCAGTAAGGGAACTCAAAAGGTGAAACCAATATATGAGATAGACGCATTACATGCAAAGCGAGATATGTCAAACCTTACTTTGGTATAATTGTGGCGTACAGCTTATGAAAACCCCAAATTCACAATCTCAGAAAATTAGAATAGTGTGAAAAGGTTCAATATTCTAGGCTCAAAGTGTCCCACTCTAATCAGCTAATGAATCCATAACACCTGCAAAGGGTTCCTGAGCCTTTAAATGGTCTCTCAGGCTGGTTCAGTAGGAATCACAATCATGGGAAAGACTGCTAATCTGACAGTTGTGCAGAAAACCATCATTGACACCCTCCATAAGGAGGGAAAGCCCCAAAAGCTAATTGCAAAAGAAGTTGGATGTTCCCAAAGTGCTGTTTCAAAGCACATCAATAGAAGGTTATGTGGAAGGGAAAAGTGTGGAAGAAAAAGGTGCACAAGCAGCAGGGATGACCGGAGCCTGGAGAGGATTGTCAGGAAAAGGCCATTCAAAAGTGTTGGGGACTTTCACAAGGAGTGGACTGAGGCTGGAGTTAGTGCATCAAGAGCCACCACACACAGACGGATCCTGGACATGGGCTTCAAATGTCGTATTCCTCTTGTCAAGCCGCTCCTGAACAACAAACAACGTCAGAAGCGTCTTACCTGGACTACAGAAAAAAAGAACTGGTCTGTTGCCCAGTGGTCCAAAGTCCTCTTTTCTGATGAGAGCAACTTTTGCATCTCATTTGGGAACCAAGGACCCAGAGTCTGGAGGAAGAATGGAGAGGCACACAATGCACGATGCTTGAAGTCCAGTGTGAAGTTTCCACAGTCTGTGTTGATTTGGGGAGCCATGTCATCTGCTGGTGTTGGTCCACTGTGCTTCATTAAGTCCAGGGTCAACGCAGCCATGTACCAGGAGATATTGGGGCACTTCATGCTTCCTTCCGCAGACGAGCTTTATGGGGATGCTGACTTCATTTTCCAGCAGGACCTGGCACCTGCCCACACTGCCAAAAGTACCAAAACCTGGTTCAATGACCATGGGATTACTGTGCTTGATTGGCCAGCAAACTCGCCTGACCTGAACCCCATAGAGCAGGGGTCGGGAACCTTTTTGTCTGAGAGAGCCATGAACACCACATATTTTAAAATGTAATTCCGTGAGAGCCATACAATATGATGAGGACTCACCCAACAGAGCAGGGGCAGCGGAAGCAGGATGCAAAGCGGTGCACCTGGATCGCATTTGCGTGGGCCGCCGACGGGAGCTAGGCCGAAGCCGGGGCCTCGATTTGCGGCTGCCTGTGGAGGATGATGCAGCTCCAGGCCCATTCGGCCGCGGATGCTGCGGGGCAAGGTGGGGTGAGTCCCAAGCATGCCGGATGCGGATGCGATGCAGAGGAGGGCGTGGCCTGCGCTCGGCGGATAGAAGACGTGTTCTAAGCCTTACCCCGTTATTTTTTTTATTAAAGATTTGGCAGCGAGCCAGATGCAGCCATCAAAAGAGCCACATCTGGCTCGCGAGCCATAGGTTCCCGACCCCTGCCATAGAGAATCTATGGGGCATTGCCAAGAGAAAGATGAGGGACATGAGACCGAACAATGCAGCGGAGCTGAAGGCCGCTATTGAAGCATCCTGGTCTTCCATAACACCTCAGTAGTGCCACAGGCTGATAGCATCCATGCCACGCCGCATTGCGGCAGTCATTGCTGCAAAAGGGGCCCAAACCAAGTACTGAGTACATATGCATGCTTATACTTTGCAGAGGTCCGATATTGTTCTATTTCCAATCCTTGTGTTATTGATGTCATGTAATATTCTAATTTTCTGAGATTGTGAATTTGGGGTTTTCATAAGCTGTACGCCATAATCATCACAATTATACCAAAGTAAGGCTTGACATATCTCGCTTTGCATGTAATGCGTCTATCTCATATATTGGTTTCACCTTTTGAGTTGCCATACTGACATAAATGAACATTTGCATGATATTCTAATTTTTCGAGTTTCACCTGTATTTATAGGATGCAAACATAAATCTTGTGTTAATTCTTATGTATATAATTAGAATAAGTGATTAAATATCTCTCGCCCAATATTTGGAAATACATAAACATAGCAACTGTTTGAATCTTTTTAAACAAATAATTGTTGTTTATTTTCATTTATTTGGTTTTTTAAAAAATTATATATGTACAGCCTACTTTTACACTGAGGCTCAGTAGCATCCCACCCAACCCATTAGCCAGACTCACACTGCTTAGCTTCAATAACTACCAGCTTTGTATTCCTGCTTTTCAACTGTCACACAAACTTCAGTAGCTAAGAAACCCTTACCTTATGGCTTGTCTCTGACCTTGCAGGAATCTTTTTACTTCACTGTTATTACACCAGCTTTAAAAGAAGGTGAAAAAAGACATTACTTTTCATTTCCTCTCAAATAATCAAAGAATCATATACTTTGCTTACCTTAACCTACAACACATGTATGCAAGTAGGCAATTCTGAATATAACCCAGTTTAATGCAAATACTCTTTAAAAAGGCAGTTCATTTTACTGCAGTGAAAATAACACTGAAGAGTTATTTATTTATTTATTCATTCAATTTGTATAGCCATATAGTTATATTCTTCCTCACCATCCAGATCCTTTCCACATCATCAAATGGTAAATAGATGGTGTATAAACTTGTAATGACTGGTCAAGTATCTGTAAGGATACACTATACATTTACGGACTAGAACAGTTCATAAGAATTCTTTATCATTAATTTTCCCCCAGGTATTTGCACTGCTATTGTTTGGTTTTCCCTCTTTCTCTTACATGTCTACCTCACAAATACCATGCAAAATTTGTATATTTAAATAGATATTTGTATATTTAAATGGATAAAATATTGTTCCTACCTTTCTATTAAAGTATTTGTAATTTTGCTGTTCTCTTGAAAAAGGCAAATTAGGTTGTTGGGCAAGGAAAGATAGCTACATAAGTGTTCAAACTGGTTTGCCCCATTGACTGAAAGTAAAAAAAGTATCATTATAATTAGTTACAATTGATATTGACATATTTGCAAAGAATTCTATTATTATATGCTAAATAACACACAGTAATTATTATACAGTGGGGCAAAAAAGTATTTAGTCAGCCACCAATTGTGCAAGTTCTCCCACTTAAAAAGATGAGAGAGGCCTGTAATTTTCATCATAGGTATACCTCAACTATGAGAGACAAAATGGGGAAAAAAAATCCAGAAAATCACATTGTCTGATTTTTAAAGAATTTATTTGCACATCATGGTGGAAAATAAGTATTTGGTCAATATCAAAAGTTCATCTCAATACTTTGTTATATATCCTTTGTTGGCAATGACAGAGGTCAAACATTTTCTGTAAGTCTTCACAAGGTTTTCACACACTGTTGCTGGTATTTTGGCCCATTCCTCCATGCAGATCTCCTCTAGAGCAGTGATGTTTTGGGGCTGTCGCTGGGCAACACGGACTTTCAACTCCCTCCAAAGGTTTGCCATGGGGTTGAGATCTGGAGACTGGCTAGGCCACTCCAGGACCTTGAAATGCTTCTTACGAAGCCACTCCTTCATTGCCTGGGCAGTGTGTTTGGGATCACTGTCATGCTGAAAGACCCAGCCACGTTTCATCTTCAATGCCCTTGCTGATGGAAGGAGGTGTTCACTCAAAATCTCACCATACATGGCCCCATTCATTCTTTCCTTTATACGGATCAGTCGTCCTGGTCCCTTTGCAGAAAAACAGCCCCAAAGCATGATGTTTCCACCCCCATGCTTCACAGTAGGTATGGTGTTCTTTGGATGCAACTCAGCATTCTCTCTCCTCCAAACACAACGAGTTGAGTTTAGACCAAAATGTTCTACTTTGGTTTCATCTGACCATATGACATTCTCCCAATCCTCTTCTGGATCATCCAAATGCTCTCTAGCAAACTTCAGACAGGCCCAGACATGTACTGGCTTAAGCAGGGGGACACGTCTGGCACTGCAGGATTTGAGTCCCTGGCGGCATAGTGTGTTACTGATAGTAGCCTTTGTTACTTTGGTCCCAGCTCTCTGCAGGTCATTCACTAGGTCCCCCCATGTGGTTCTGGGATTTTTGCTCACCGTTCTTGTGATCATTTTGACCCCACAGGGTGAGATCTTGCGTGGAGCCCCAGATCAAGGGAGATTATCAGTGGTCTTGTATGTCTTCCATTTTCTAATTATTGCTCCCACAGTTGATTTCTTCACACCAAGCTGCTTGCCTATTGCAGATTCAGTCTTCCCAGCCTGGTGCAGGTCTACAATTTTGTTTCTGGTGTCCTTCAACAGCTCTTTGATCTTGGCCATAGTGCAGTTTGGAGTGTGACTGTTTGAGGTTGTGGACAGGTGTCTTTTATACTGATAACAAGGTCAAACAGGTGCCATTACTACAGGTAACGAGTGGAGGACAGAGGAGCCTCTTAAAGAAGTAGTTACAGGTCTGTGAGAGCCAGACATCTTGCTTGTTTGTAGGTGACCAAATACTTATTTTCCACCATGATTTGCAAATAAATTCTTTAAAAATCAGACAATGTGATTTTCTGGATTTTTTCCCCCATTTTGTCTCTCATAGTTGAGGTATACCTATGATGAAAATGACAGGCCTCTCTCATCTTTTTAAGTGGGAGAACATGCACAATTGGTGGCTGACTAAATACTTTTTTGCCCCACTGTATGCATAAATCATAACAAAGAAGTAACAGTGGAAACATATAGCCTACTTTAGTTTCCCTACTTCTCCACAAAATTAATGCAAAAAATGTATTCACACTCACACACATACATCATTTGTATTAGAGTTTTCAAGTGATTTACACTAACGTTTTAATGTTTTCACCCCAACTAGACTCCTGTACACCTGAAAAATCAGTTTCAGAAGGCTGGACATTGAGGCAGGGCAATTGGAAAATTGCATTTCTTTTCCTGAATAGTCTGAAGCTATTTCTATTTCTATTTTTTATTTATTTATTTATTTCTATTTTCTATTCAGAAAGCATTATTAGGATTCAAGTCAATATAGCCAACTAAAAAAATACCTTTCAATTCTGGTGGTATGGGAACTCCATTTAAATAGTGGAAAAACATAGCAGAGCACCTCAGAAAAGGCATGATCCCAGTTTTTATATTTTTCCATAGATGCCATCCAGAAGAAATTTCTTTCAAGGCACTAAAAATAAAATCATTTTGCTTTTCACCAAAGAAGATTTCAGGTTTAAAAATTATGGAAAATGCTACATGTATTTAATCTAGATTTGACTCAAGTAGTTGGGAAGGAAATAAAAGTATTTTTATTTCATTGAGCCTGTTTTTAAAAACTACTTGCTTGTCTTATAACTATAAAGTCAAAACCCTTCACAGGCAAGATATATATACATACATGAAATCATTTACATGACAACAGAACTGCACAATGCTGAAAGTGGAGTATCCTTATCATATGCAACCCTGATGAAAGGAAAACGTATGGATGTAAATGGTCTTCTGATGCAGAATTGCAAGTCTAAGCTTCTGCCTATTTTTTTTAATTAAGGCAGCCAGACTAGCAAAGTGATACTTCATGATTTCTAAAGCGTCACAGTAACTGAACATGAGAAATCTTAATACTAATCCCCAAATGCATCTCAACTATAGGCATTCAATTCCCTTATTTTTAAGAAAACATCATGTATCACATCCCTCCAATAATAAGGAGATAATAATTTGTTATCTTCTAAAGTTAATCCTCTAAAGAACTAGTCTGTATTTTTCACCCCAGAAATATCATCTACCTCACCTGAATGCTTAAATAATTATTATTGATAATGTTCTGCATCAGTTGAACTAAGGAAAATGTTATAGTTGACTGAAAGGCTTAAAGTCACTTCATGTAACATCTGGGTTTTGAGGAATCAAAAAATGAATAAGCCTTTCCATCATGTTTTGAAGAAGAATATATAGACAGTCCAATACATAGTGGCAGGGTGTAAGATGCAGGCAGGAACAGGATACAAAGAACGGCACAACCAAGTAGCTGGCATTGTGTACAGGAACATCTGCACAGTGTAAGGGCTAGACCCTCCCAAGTCCAGATGGGAGATTCCACAGAAGGTCGTGGAGAATAACAGGGCTAAGATCCTGTAGGACTTCCAGATAGACAGGCAGGTATTGGCCAATCAACGAGACACCGTGGTAGCAGACAAGGACCAGAAGACAGCAGTGGTGATAGATGTAGCAGTGCCAAGTGACAGTAACATCAGGAGCTGGAGAAGAACCAGGGCCTGAAGGAGGAACTAGAGAGGATGTAGAAAGTATAGGCCAAAGTGGTCCTACTGGTGGTAGGAGCACTCAGGGCTGTGACTCCTAAGCTGGAAGAGTGGCTCCAAAAGATCCCAGAATGACATCAGAGCTCTCTGTCCAGAAGAGCACAGTGCCAGGAACAGCTAAGATAATGTGTAGAACCCTCAAACTCCCAAGTTTGGTAGAGGCCCAAGATTGAGGAAGACACATACCACCCATAGGGGTAAGAGGGGATTTTTATACATAGAAAATATATAGTATTTTTTTCCAACATCAAACAGAATGTTGGGAGGTTGTTGTTTGGGAGATGATCTTTAATATGAGGGAGTTGATGGGGCAAAACAGACTACTTGCAGGGAGACTACTGCAATTTGCTTTATGTAGGGATGTCCTTGAAAATGACTTGGAAGCTACAGCTGGCAGAATTTCAGCTGTCACTTGCTGACCAGCCTTAGTTGTTTTAACAAAATAACACCTGCTCTGTGGGAGTTGCACTTGTTGCCAATAGGCTTCTGGGTCCAATTTAAGGTGCTAATGATCACCTATTAAAACCTTTATAAGCTTGGGCCCTTGTTACTTTGGGGACCATCTTCTCCATGATAAATCTACCTTCACACACTATGTAACAGTGAGAAGATATTCTGGATATCCACCCTGAAAGAAATTAGAGGGCTGGGACCCAGAGACTGAGTTCCTCAGTAGTGGCCCCCTTCTTTTGAAACAGCTTGATGGACATTCAAACCTGCTGTCTCAATTGTGATACAGGGGATAGTCCCATCATTACATATGAAATGAGTTAGCAATTTCCTTTGAAAAGCATCAAATTAAGGATGCATTAACAAAACCATCCTTCAATTTCAGCCTATGTAACATTAAACTGGTAAATCTAATATGATTCATTTGAAATATCTAAGGTAAGATATCCCTCAACATGTCCTGGTGACTACATGGACATGTACACATTATTTTCTTGCCAACAGTACTGGTGTCTTATTCCAGAATTGTTTAATCTAGTCTAGTTTATGGGCCTCCGATTTGCAAGTGTTCTTCTATAGAAGTACTAACCAGGTTCAAACCTAGTTAGTTTTTTGAGTTCAGCCAAATTTGGCTAGGTATTGCCACCTGCTGAACATTTATTCAACCATTCAGATGACTGAATAGAGATGGAAACAATCTGGAATAAATTTATATAGATAAATTTACTTTCACAAGTAAAATGGGTAAGCAGGCTGGGTTTCCTGTAATTGGTGGATGAGTACCTAGAATATGAGTAGTGATTCTATTTTAATTACAAATAACAGTAGGGACACAGGCAGCATTGTCTTATCCCTCTGCTTTATTTGATTGGTTTCAAATCATACCCATTAGTGTAAAGGGAGCAAAATAAGAGGAAACACTTCTCTTTGCCTTCTTCAGTTCTTCTTTTCATACCAAACTTGTATTAAAAATTATTGGCAATGGGATAGACCTGAGAATCTAAACAAGCAAATAATCTTCAAGGCTTGCTAGCCATGTTCCCATTTCACTGGCTCTGAAATAAGATACTAATTCCTTACTTCCCTTTATAATTTTACAGGAGAGCAAAGTTATTATTACACTGAAAACAACAGATAGCTGATTCATTATACTACACAAAAATTAGCATTTTTTGGATAAAAGAATTTACCTACCACATAAATATCTTGGTAAGACTTAATCTAGATTTTTGAAACACTTGGAAACACTGATTGCTCCAGAATATATCAGGCACCTGGTCAGCTAAATCTGGTTGTATGAGGACCAAATCCACATCCAGTGTTATGCAGCACTGCCTTCCAGTAATTCTTAAGTAAGTTCAAAGAGCTTACTTTGATCTTTAAAGGCCAAACAATCTAAAACCAGAATAGTGAAACATTGCTAAACTTAAGAATCTGCTTGCATCCTCTAAGATAATCTGAGAATCAACTGCCGTATCTATTTACCTTAAAAAGGACAAGGGAAAGAAAACAATGGGTAGAAAAACTAGGGTTCAAGCTATCTATTTTACCTTCCCACATACTGGCCAATATGCTTATGTAAAGCAAGAACAGCAGCTTCTTCAACAGCAGAGTTTCCTTGGTCCATGCCATTTTCTTCTGGAAAAGCAAACACGAAATCTAAACTAGCAATGTGCAAACTGCTCCATTTTGATTTTGAAACAACTACTCTAACTAAGGTCAAAAGAGACTCATTTTGAACTTGAAACAGAGCTGCTTTAAGCTCAAAGTTCTTCAGGAACAATCAGAAAAATGTTGGAAAACTTCCAGTAAGCTTGAAATAAACATTCAAAAGTTAAATAGTTTACCTACAACTATTCTTAACCAATTTTATCAGTACAGTTTCAAGAACCAATGAAACTTGATAGAACATATTTATATCTGTCCTATTTCGTACAGCATGGCTTCCATACACCATGAATACAGCTTTTGCCAATTCCTATTCCCATTCAGTTGCTTTCCTGATGTAGTTTATCTTGCCCATTAAACTGACCGTAGGTTTCCCCAATGATGCTTCATTGAAAAGCGCTTCATTCAATTTTGTTTTTGATTCAAGTACATATGTTGAAATACTTTGAAAACAAAATGCTAAATTAAAACTTCTAGTAAGCTTGAAATAAACATTCAAAAGTTATACAGTTATACAGTATATATAGTTTATAAGAATTTTAAATTTGGAATTGAAATAGTGTATATACTGTAACAACAATTTCTGTTTGTAAATTAACAATTGCAGATATTTTACAACAATGAAATATGGGATGAAAATATACAAATAATAAAAAGAAAAGTAAGCCTCAAGGAAAAATAAGCCCCAACCCTCAATTTTCATGTATATGTCATTGCACTGCATTGTTATGATCAATATTTTCTTTGTTCAAAAATGTTTGGTTTTTCTAAAGTAAACCTAAACCAGACTTCAATGTACATTTCCCATTAAACTTATTTTAATCCTGATTTTCCTGCACAAAATTCAGCATAACTTTGACAGTATATATTACCTGTGGATGAGGTAAGTATTATTTGCACAATATGTGCCATAGTGACAAGGTAGAAGATATGAATATCTCCTGTACCAAGGCTAACTCCTGAAAAGTCCTGACAGTGTATAGCAGGGAAAGACAACACCAAGCATACCTGTAGATAAAGGGGAAAATTGTAAGTGATGAAAGGGAAAGTATGTACATGCTTGCAAGACAACCCTTCCCAGCATTAAGCAATTCATGGGAGCAGTTTTGAACTGCTACTACGAAAAAGGAAATTTGACACCCAGAAGTTCTGGACTATATACAAACGTTGATCTACCTTCAAGATTTTTTGTGAGCTGTATGCTTAATAAAACAACTTGCTAAATCAATTTATATTTAATAAAACATCTTGCTAAACATATTTTGCACATGCTTCCACAGTAGTGCTATTACAATTTTTAGTCACTCACCAATAAATGAAACATATCGATATCAAGAATGCACGGAAGATTTCCACTTTTTTCATTAGGCACCAGTGCTGGATGTTTAAAATAAAAAAAATGATTAATGACAAAAGCTAAATAACTAATTAAGTCATTTATCCAGGTTTCGAAATTTCATAAGCTTCAGAATATATCTGATAGATTTTTAAATGGGGGTCACAATTGCCAAAATAATTGGTTTATAGTATAAAAGACCACAGCAACAGAGAATAATAATTTCCATTATTTTCATCCTCAAATTCAGATTCCAGTTCTCCATTGGAAATGTCAGCTAGCAAAACTAGGAAAAACTTCTACTTAATATACTGGAAAACTGTCACTAATATAGTATTGGGAAAGTATGTGCAGTATTTGGATCTGAAGTAGGTAAGGATGCTTTGGATCTGGCATGAGCACACTGTGGTACCTGTCAAGCACTCCTTAAAGGAGCGGTTTCTTTTCCAAGGCTTGTGCATGATCATCTGCACAGAACTGCACAAGTTCTCATTTGGAACCTTCTAAAACTTATATTGTTTTGCCAGAAGACCTGGCCCCAACTATGCCACTTGATCACGCATGAATTGAACCCCTTCAGTTCCTAAGACTGATGCAATTAATCCAAAAGAAAAATAACCACATACTGAGGCAAATTGGATAAGGAAGGTTGATTATGTAAATTCACAGATATCCACTTGAAAAACTTCATGTCTTTCATTGTGTCCTTGGTCATTCACACACATGGATGAGTGGCAAGCTTCTTAACTGGTGAAGGGTCTCATCAGCATAAAGTGATCAGAGAGGATGGCCCTTCCGTAGATTTCATCTCTCTGACAGCAGAGATTCTGTCTATATTGCTGAATGAAGATTGGAGGACTGAGCCCATGGGGTCAACTGATAACTTCAGTAGGAGAATACTCCAGAAGAAGGCTGCTGAGGCTGCTATTGCTCTTGTGGAGAACAGATCAGAAGGGCATAAAAACAAACTGAAGGACTTTGGTGGGAGCTGCTCCTAATTATGTAGTATTAAGAGGGAGTGGGTTCCTGACACAAAATTCTCTAAGTTGAAGAAGGTTCCAAACAGGGATCTGTACAGGCACTTAACCCATATGTTTGAGTTATAGAGATTGTGATGAATTACTGTTCATGGGGTTACTGAAAACACTAAATGAGATTTCAAAGAACACTTTCAAGTTACAATAAGCAAAAAGAATTCAAGAACGTAAAGTATCACTATTCATTAAATAGGTTTTTATGCAGGTGAAGAAAAAACATGAGAATTGTTCCTGGTAAACAAAAAACGTATTTAATTTTATCTTAGCGCAATTAAGCACATGAAGGCTGATTCCTTTATTGCCCCCTCTTTGATTACTGTGAACATATGAAGCTGTGTATAATAATAACATCCAACTATCAACTTATATGGAGTGAACACAAAAAAACCCCTCCTTTTTTCCCTGAATAGTTTGTAGTCCAGTACCCACACTGATGAAATGCCCCTCTCCCCCAAGTACAGAGACAACAACACTGCAGCAATAACCTATAACTGATCCTACTTCTCTCTATGGCAAGAATGGGCAAATCAGGGATACAGCCAGAGTAATCATGATGTCATTACACAGGGCACACCAACATTTTCAGTTTTCGGTCATGCTTTGGAAAGCTTTGGGAAGGCTAAAGATTAAAACTCACATCTCTTCTAGGGCAAGGAGAGTGACTCTCATTAGCAACAATCATAATTGTATTTTAGTAAAACACATTACTTAGCGGACATTTTGCCCTACACTGAAGACTTTGTCCAGAACATAACCCATAGCCAGAGTTCCACATGTATCCTGTTTGTTGTATTCCATGGTAACAAATGACACAACTCTTATGGAAGTGGAGTTTTATGCACAAAAAACTTGCGTCAACAACAATACTCTGTACAAAAGCATGAGTGGAGGTCTCAAATGTTACTTAAGAATACTCAAGCTGTTTCATGTATTCAACAGTCTGCCTTTATAACTGAAATTAAGATAAGTCACCATAATGTTGAACTTACATGATAAAAGCATACAAAAGTGACCCTGTACTGCTGATAGTGAAGAAACTGTCCAGTGCGCGGCTGCAAATCGTGTCAATGAAGTAAGACAGTCATCCTAAACAGAACATGATTACAATCATACAAAAATAGCCAAATATACTTAATTCCTTCATGCTGTTATAATGAACATTAAAATTTGTGGATTAGTATTATTGTTGGCCATATTGAAATTCTGGAATAATAAATATTAATTTATACTTGCAGGGGCCTTTTGTATGACCACTTAGGAAACAGTGTCATAAAGTTCATCACAACTTACTGTTTATACGGTTTTCATTATAATTAGCTATTTTTTAACTTTACAGTAGAATTATAATAAGTGTTATAACTTCACCACATATACCTATCCCTCAGTAATTTAGGCTATGATAAATTGTTACTTCTTACCTGTCTGCAAGACAATTGACCAAATAATGGTTTTTCTTCATCGGCTAAAATTTGTTCTGTAGAATACAAAAATCATAATTATATGAGAAGAACAGAGAATCTAAACCGATCACCCTCCCATGATTGCCAACATTTTAATGAATAAATGTTACCTATTGCTTGGATTGTAAATGCACAACTGCCCCAGCACATTATAGGTACACGTGGATCTTCTTCATTGGGGTGAACTTTCAGACCAACTTTATATGTTGCAGTGCCAAATGTTTTCAGCATTTCTTTAATGCTTTCAGAATATGGATTCCTTAATTAATTGAAAATAGACACCATTACCTACAAGTGTTATAGCATGATATTTAGAAACTAAATACTGAACAGAAGCATGGCATTTGCCTGCCTAAAATGGCAAGGAATAAAACTTTCTCTGGTCCGGACTAACACATTTTTTTATTGTTACTAAGAATACTGCAAGAACAACTAATCAATCAATCCTGGGCCAAATAAGGCTGAAGGTTCCTTTGAGACAATGACCAGCAAGCAGAAATTGACATATGTTGATGTTTAGCATATGATGCAAATGGATAAAAAAATGATTATACCAGTGTCATGGCAACTTATCCTGCCCTAGCCAAGCAAGATTGAGGGAAGTAAAAGAAACAGAAGGCAAAGGACAAGGTGTAGGGATGAAATCAAAGAGACAGAAGAGATGAAGACAGGCCAACATAGAAGTATTTGTCCATATAGTCACCAACAGCTGAACCTGATTCAGTGGCAACTGTCAATGGTTAAGTGGATAAATGTTTGCCATGTTGCTTTGTCACTAGTCTCTTCCATTTATTTGATCCCATCCATGCTAATGCTTCCATTTGACATTCCCATCTATACATCATGGCTTTTGAAATTCTAAAAAGTGAATAAATATTCCATTGATTTGGTGACATATCTACAGACATCAAGGCACTGACTTCATATCATAATTTGAAATAATCTTGGTTATGTTTTAAATCTCACTATGATCTAAAAATACTTTTGTAGTAGCTTATGAATACACATTTTATTCCAAAATGCTTTTTGTCTTACAAATCTGTTGTAATGGACTTTCCCAACACTCAGAGCAAAGTTGGGGAGTATGTGGAAATATTAGGAATCTTTTCTGCTGGTAGAGCATCAGCCAGCAAAATGAATAATTGGATCCAACCCACAATTAACATAATCCAGATCCAAACTCCTTTTTTCATACCTAAAAAAAATTACAGAATATTTTAATTACCCCTGAATGCTGCTGTCCTGGGCATTCTATTGTTAGATTTTGAATATTCTTGACATAGCCACTGACTTACATAGTCACAATAAAGCAAATACTGTTTAAAGTATCAGAATTCTGAACAGCATAAACATAATAATCACGAGGTTGATTCTGACACCACTCTTTATCCCAGAATGAAAAGAAGGGAGCCAAATATCCTCAGTATATCTATTTGTCTCCATAAAATGAATACCATATACATAAATATAAATACAAATATTAACTGGAAGGCTAATGTCATAAAGTCTTCTACTTGCATTGTAAAATTACTAACTGATAATTAATACAACCAATACATACTTTGGTTGAAACTCTGGCCTAAATCCTTCAGGTAGATGTGCTTCATCCATTTTTTCTGAGTTATTACAAGACAGATTATCTAAAAATAAGACAAACAATATATTATTTTAACAGTAAATTATAATTAGTACTGATGATGTCGGGAATCTTTAGATAGTATGAGATAGCACTTTAATTCAATACTAAAGGTCAGAACAATCTCAATATCAAATACCAAGGAAAAAAGTTCAATACATAGGAAAAGGAAAAGGAAAAGAAAAAAAAGACATTTTTCAGCATCCTTCATGAAATGTGTTGCAATATAAATGAAAAATGTACACTTACTGGCACTTTCCTGATCTCGAAGTATAAGCAATGCTTTGATTTGCTGAGATAATCTTCTTATCCACTGAGCTAGATTTTGTTGTTTTGAAAAATCTAATCTATTAAGAATGAACATATATACAAATATTACTTACATCAAGAATAAAAAATCATTCAAGTGCTCTTTACAAGTAGTCCTCAACTTATGATGGCAATTGGGACTGGAATTTCTATCACTAAGCAATGGGGTTGTACAGCACGGGTGCATCACTTAGCAACAGCAATCCCTGCAGTCCTGCTGGCATTGTTAACCGAATCCCATAGTCGTTAGGCGAGGCAATTACCTGCTGGGTTCCCACCACCAAAGTCAGTGGGGAAGCCAGCAGGAAGTTGCAAGTCCTAGGCTGGCAGGCAAGTAAGTGGCTGCTGCTAGGTGGGAGAGGGAATGAGGGGGTTGGGGGAGGGTCAGTGTGAGTTGGGGTGTGTGTGTGAGGGTACATGATGTCAGGTTCGGTCAGCACGAGGCTTCAGGGAAGCACGGGGTTGCAGGGAAGCTCGCAACCAGACCACGCGGAATCCACCGGCGGTAGCTAGCGGGGAAAAGAGGAACCGAAAGCGCCGCTAATTAACGAGCCACCTGCGGCCAGCTAAACAGGAAAACCGCAGCGGAAGCTTTTAACTATGAACTGATAACGGCGCGAGCAAGCAAGGAACGGGGCCGCAGGGCAGCGAAACAAGATCGCAACGCAGCACAGAACCCGCGGGTCTGCACGTAGCAGGGAGGGACCAACCCAGCCGGAGGGGGACTGGCAATCAAGGACAATGGACTCTGACCGACCCTGCCATCATGAACGATCAGGGGGGACATTGGGGGGCCTAATAGCCCACAGCCGCAACGCGATCACGAGGCGGGAAAAAGCGCGGGAAGGGGGGAATATAACAAGTGATGCAATTGTACCAAGCCAGTCCTGGCTTTGCTTGTGACTACTACGTTACGCATGAGTAAACCTTCTTTGTGAACCACACGTGTCACGAGAGTTTCTCTGTCGAACGGGGCAAATCTCACATAAAGCCAGGACTCACCGTCAGCGCTACCCGGTACCACCGAGGAGCGTTTTCTTTCTCAATACAGGCATGACCAGCGACGAGGAATCCGTGGGTCAGCTGGAGCGCGAGGGATCCAGGCTCGCGGAAGGGCGGTCGGAGCCGCCCAGGAGCGACGGGGCAGCAGCCAGGGCCGGGCGCACTCCATCCGAGCGGTGGTCGATGGGCGTGAACCAAGGACCAGACGATTCAGGCGTTACGATGACCCGGGGTTCGGGGTTCCGGAACCGTGAGTGGAGCGAGAAATTCGCCCGACTAGAGGAGAGAGTCGAGCGACGCCTAGACACCGTGGAGGCGATGCTCCAGACCCTACTACAAAGAGTGGGGCCACCGGCGGTGAACGAGGAGGCGAGCGACAGGGGGGGCGGTCCGACACCCCCGCCGGCACCACCCACGGCGCCCCGGTCGGAGGACCAACGGGCGGCAGACGCCCTGAGACTTCGAGGTATCACTGGGAAGTTCTCAGGGGACCCCGAACAGCTGCCGCACTTTCTGACGCACGTCAGGGGGTTCATGCAGAGGGGTGGTCACCTATTCGCTAGAGACGAGGACAGGGTATCCTACGTGGCCGAGCTGCTAGATGGCCAAGCAGCCAGCTGGGTGATCGGGCTGTACGATGCCAACGCGGCGGAACTACGGAGTTTCCCGGACTTCATGCAGGCGCTCCGGGACAGATTCGAGGACACATTGAGCGCCAAGCGGGCGGAGGACGACATCCTACAGTTCAGACAGCGGGGCAAATCGGTATCGGAATATGCCCTGGAGTTCCGGAGGTTGGCCGAGAAGCTCGCGGACTGGCCGGAGTCCCTGAAGGTGAAGTATTTTAAGAGGGGACTCAACCCAGAGATCCTGGAACGGGCACTGGGGCGGGACGACCCGTCCACAGTGAAGGATTGGATCTGGCTGGCCGGAACGGCGGAATCGGCGTGGCGGCAGATCCAACAGAGCACAAGACGACGGGACCAGACGAGGGACCGGCCGAGGGAGAGGACCCCAGAGGAGAGACGGAGCGGTCGACGGCAGTCCACCGGGAGGCGAGAGGCGACCAGAGCCCCGAATCTGTGCTTCCGATGCGGAGGCAGAGGCCACCGAGCGGCGCAGTGCCCGACGGAGCGGGAAGGCGCCCCACCACGGCCCGAAGTCAAAGCCCCGCGTGCGAACGGGAAAAGGACCGGTGACCGACCGCGGAAGGGGGCAGTGGCGGCGGTGACCGAGAAAGGACGCGGGGGTGGTCGACCCCGGAGACAGCATCCTCCGGAGAGGACTCGGAGCCGGCGGGAAACGAGGCGCGCTCGCACTGAACGGCGTCCCAGTGCGAGCAGGGGAGTCGAGGCGCGCGGACCCAATAGGAGACGAGGACTGCCCACCGTTCCGGGTGAGGATACACGTCCGGGGGGGTGAGATCCGGAGGGGAGGCGCAGCTACGGGCGCTACTGGACTCGGGCTGCACCCACTGCTTGATGCACCCAGCGGTGGTCTCGGGGCTCGGGCTACAGCTGAGGCGCCTCCGGGAGCCCATTTCATTCAGCCAGTTAGATGGCACGCTGGCAGGGGGGGGGCCAGCTCAGTATTACACCGAGCCGGTCCAGATGACGATCGGGAGTCACCGGGAAGAACTGAGGTTCGTGGTGGTCCCGGTGGCCGACTACGCGGTGGTACTCGGCTTGGCGTGGCTGCGGCGGCGGAACCCACGAGTCGACTGGACGGCGGAGGCAGTGCGGTTCGGGGTCGACAGACCGGCGAGGGGCGAGAGCAGAGGGGACCGAGCCGTGGAGACGGAGGCAGCCGCAACCACCGGCGGACCAGCGGAGGGTCCGGGACACCGGGAGACGGGGCGAGAGCAGATGGGGCCCGAGACCCGGGCGGCAACAGCAGCAGCAGCAGCGCCGGGACCCTGGAGACCCGCCACGATCCCGAGGCGAGGGGAGGCAGCGGCGACTGGCGAGGCGACCGCAAAGCGAGGGGCCGGACCCGGGGAACCCCCGATGGGCGGCGGAATCCCGAGGCAGTATCGAGACCTGGCGGCAGCGTTCGGGGAGAAGGAGTCCGACCAGCTCCCACCACACCGGCCCAGTGATTGCGCCATCGAGCTAGAGCCAGGAGCGACCCTGCCTAAGCCGAAAATGTACTCCCTGTCGAGGAGGGAGATGGGGGCCCTGCGCGAGTTCATAGACAAGAACCTAGCGTGGGGATTCATCCAACCCGCGAAGTCACCATTAGCGGCCCCGGTGTTATTCCGGGAGAAGAAGGACGGCTCGCTCCGTATGTGCGTAGACTACCGGGGGCTGAACGCAATCAGCACGGAGTACAAATACCCCCTCCACCTGATGAAGGACTTGATGTCGCATCTGTCGAAGGGGAGGGTGTTCACAAAACTGGACTTGCGCGAAGCCTACTTCAGAGTTAGGATCCGCGCAAAAGATGAGTGGAAGACGGCGTTCAACACCCCGCTCGGAAGCTACCAGTTTTCCGTGATGCCGTTCGGATTAAAAGGGGCCCCGGGGGTATTTATGCAGCTAATAAATGAGGTGCTGCACGACCTACTCTACCGGGGCGTCCTGGTCTACCTGGACGACATCCTCATCTACACCGAGACCCTGGCGGAGCACGTGAGCCTGGTGCGCACGGTGCTCCAGAGACTGCTGAAGGCACAGCTGTACGCAAAGCTCTCGAAATGCGAGTTCCATCGAGAGCAACTAGACTACCTCGGCTACCGAATATCCAGCCGGGGAATTGAGATGGACCCGGCGAAAGTAAGGGATGTCCTGGGCTGGGAAGCGCCGCGAACCCGGAGGCAACTCCAAAGCTTCCTAGGGTTTGCGAACTTCTATCGTCAGTTCATCCCGAACTTCGCCCAAATCGCCCTTCCCCTAACCGACCTGCTAAAAACCAAGGGCACTGGGAAACCCCCAAGCCCAGCATGGCACTCGCGTGGACTGCAGAATGCCAGGGGGCGTTTGAGGAACTAAAACAGCGGTTCACCGCGGAGCCGATCCTGCGCCATCCCGACCCAGACCGGCGGTTTATAATCCAAGTGGATGCATCAGACGTGGCAACGGGAGCAGTCCTGCTCCAACCCAGCCCGGAGGGGGCCATCCACCCGTGCGCCTACGCCTCCCGCAAATTCACCGAGACGGAGAGGAGGTGGATGGTGTGGGAGAAAGAGGCGTACGCGGTCAAGTGGGCGCTGGCCACGTGGAGGCATCTACTGGAGGGGGCAACTGAACCGTTCGAGGTGTGGACGGACCATAAGAACCTCGAGGCCCTGAAGACCCCGCGTAAGCTATCCCCCAAACAGGCACGGTGGTCCCAATACTTCGGGAGGTTCAGGTTCACACTGAAACACATCCCCGGGAAGCGCAACTTCTTAGCAGATGGACTGTCTCGCATGCCCCAACACGCCAGCCTACGGGAGGAGATCGTGGACTCCGTCATCCCCGCCAGCAGGCTGGCTGCAAAGGCGGTGACCTGAAGCCAGACCAAGGGGGAGCGACGGGACGCGGCGTCTGAAGTAAGGCAAGGGTTCGCGGAGGCGGCGGAGCGGGACGATTGGCTCAAGCAGAACCGAGAGGCGCTAACCGGCCAAGAGGGGTTGTGGTGGCACGAAGGAAAGCTGTACGTGCCCGAGGGTTGCCGACGGGAGGTCATGGAGAGAGCCCACGACAGCCGGAGCGCGGGGCATTACGGCTTCGTAAAGACACTCCACTTAATCCGGCGGCAGTTTTGGTGGCCCACGCTCCGGAAGGACGTGGAGGCGTACTCGGGGGGTTGCCCGGTGTGCGCAACAGCGAAAGGAGCCAAAGGCAAACCTAGAGGCCTACTCCAGCCGGTAGCGGAACCCGACGGCCCTTGGCAAGAGGTCGCCATGGACTTCATAGTGGAGCTCCCGGAGAGTAAGGGGAAGACCGCCATTTGGGTGGTCACGGACTTATTCTCCAAACAAGCGCACTTTGTAGCGTGCCGGCGAGTCCCCACGGCCGAGGGGCTGGCGAGACTGTTCGTGCAACGTCTACCGACTCCACGGCGCACCTCGACGTATCGTCAGCGATCGGGGCGGCAACTTCATCGCGCGGTTCTGGCGGGAGTTCCTGAAGCGGGTGGGGACGAAACAAGCCCTATCCTCCGCGGCGCACCCGCAGACGGACGGAGCCACGGAACGCCTGAACGGGGGCTCGAACAGTACCTGCGCTGCTACGTGGGGCACCAACAGGACGATTGGGCGGAGCTACTACCATTCGCGGAGGTGGCATACAACAACGCCGTCCACAAGAGCACCGGGTTCTCTCCGTTCAAAGTAGCCACCGGGAGAGATTTCGTCCCCATGCCGGAGCTGCCTCAGCCGGAATCCCAGATCAACTCCCTGGACGCCTGGTTCGCCCAAATCGACGAGACCCGGCGAGCGGCGCACGCGGCATTGCAAAGAGCCAAAGCCGACTACAAGAAGCACGCGGACCGCAAGAGGCTCCCCGAGGAAAAGTGGAAAGTGGGGGACCAGGTGTATCTGTCAACCAAAAACCTAAAGACGCACCAGGCATCGAAAAAACTCAGCCCGAGGTTTGTGGGGCCGTTCCCCATTTCGGAGGTCATCAATCCGGTGACCGTCAGGCTGACGCTCCCGAAAAGCCTCGGGAAGATCCACCCGGTGTTCCATTGCAGCCTGCTAAAGTTGCACCAGCCGGGGAACGCCTGGCACAAGGCGGAGGGAGTACCACCACCCATCATGGTCGGGGGGGAGCAGCATTTCGAAATCAACCGGATACTGGACGCCCGGAGGCACAAGGGGCAGACCCAGCTCCTAGTGCAATGGAAACATTTCCCCAAGTCCCACAGCGAATGGGTGAGTAAAACCCACATAAGGGCGCCGGACCTAGTGCGGGACTTTTACAGTAAATACCCCGGGAAGCCGAAATAGGACCGAGGGGGGGGAGTTGTCGTCAGGGGGGCGGCATGTCAGGTTCGGTCAGCACGAGGCTTCAGGGAAGCACGGGGTTGCAGGGAAGCTCGCAAGCAGACCACGCGGAATCCACCGGCGGTAGCTAGCGGGGAAAAGAGGAACCGAAAGCGCCGCTAATTAACGAGCCACCTGCGGCCAGCTAAACAGGAAAACCGCAGCGGAAGCTTTTAACTATGAACTGATAACGGCGCGAGCAAGCAAGGAACGGGGCCGCAGGGCAGCGAAACAAGATCGCAACGCAGCACAGAACCCGCGGGTCTGCACGTAGCAGGGAGGGACCAACCCAGCCGGAGGGGGACTGGCAATCAAGGACAATGGACTCTGACCGACCCTGCCATCATGAACGATCAGGGGGGACATTGGGGGGCCTAATAGCCCACAGCCGCAACGCGATCACGAGGCGGGAAAAAGCGCGGGAAGGGGGGAATATAACAAGTGATGCAATTGTACCAAGCCAGTCCTGGCTTTGCTTGTGACTACTACGTTACGCATGAGTAAACCTTCTTTGTGAACCACACGTGTCACGAGAGTTTCTCTGTCGAACGGGGCAAATCTCACACATGAGAGGCACAGTGCAGGTCAGGATGGGTGTGAGGGGGAGGCACAGCGCGGGTTGGGGAGGGTGTGCGAGAGGCATGGGTCAGGGAGTATGCATCTTACTTCAGCTATCCTTTACTTTACAGACTTTACTTTACTTTACAGACCTGCAAAGGGTGTAAAAGCAAGGACTGGTCACAAAGTTACTTTTTCATCACTGTCATAACTGCAAATGGTCACTAAATAAGGCAGTCACTAAATGAGGACTACCTGTATTTTTATTCATTTCTGTCACTAATAAATGTTTCAATCTATATGAAACTTTCTTTACATTTTTATTTCTATCCCTGATTCTGAATTATCTTTTCTATAATACACTTGATACTTTTCTTTGATGTTTCCTTAGTTCACACTTCTTCCATTCTTCCCATTTCCTTATATTGCATTAAAGAGCCAATTAGTGTTTCACTCTCAATAAAAAATCCTGTTCAACATGGTCAAGGTGATAGAAATATACAAAGCCGACCCAAGATTTTAATCTATTTGCTGAATATTTAGAGTTTCAAAACTTAGTAACTTAATTCAAAATGTACAACACATTCAAATCCTGCATGTAGTTACTGGAAGGTAAAGGTTCCTGATTTTTCAATCCCTGTAAAAAATCATAATGGTTCAAGAAAGGATTTCTGATTTTATCTAATTAAACAAGTTATTACATGGAGTTACTAACCTGCTAAATAAAGTCCTTGGAGGAGGAAGAAGAGGAATGACAGTATTGCTTAAGCATTCACAGAGAGGACAAAGGAATTCACCATTTTCTACATCATAACTTGTGTGCACTCGTAATCTTTGTTGTCGTCTTTGTTCTTTTGCTTGCACAGCATCAAAATACCTTTAGAAAACAACATATCTTAAGCATAATATTATAATACTAGTTCTAAAATCTTTTGTGGGCTACTACTGTGCTGTTTTCATAAATACAATATATATAGGCAGACACATAATATATACTGCAGGAGTGGAAAATCTATGTGTGGCCTTCTATTGCTCTTGTTTTACAGCGTACAAAGTACCCCTATAATGGACAACACAAAAAATATTAGCCTTGTTTTTTTTTCTGGAAAATTGGGGAAGGCAATTTAAGAGACAAAATGGGTAGCTTGAGCTTAAAACTTGCCCAACCTTCCAAAAATCACATTCATTTCTTCCTTTTTTTTTTTTTTTTTTTGAAGAGAGCTTAATGGGCAAAGTTGACATCTTAAACCTGTGTGAGGTTTAATGCAACTATTGTTCTTTGGCCATCACAAAAGATAGCTGAAATTTCTGATCCCATCCTTCACCTGTCATGTCATAACAACATCACCCGTGCTCTAAGCAGCACTGGGACCTCCCCAAATTCGGCCTAGTCTTGGAATATATCATGGCTAGTTAAAACATTTCTGCACTGAATAATAGTTTGAAAATGAGAAGGTAAAGAGGAAATAGTTGATTTATTGTAAAGAGAATTATTTCAATACTTGTTTATGATTTTGAAGAATTTTTTGGAACAACTTTCTCCTAATAAATTTCATACAACATCTAAAGCCTTTTTTGTTGTTCTACTAGTCTGACAGAGTAAGAAAGTCTACTTGAAAAGGGAATATTAATTTAAGAAACAAGCTACAATTTTATTAATCATTGGAAAATATGGATAGTGTGAATATGACATTATCCTAAGCAGCAAGTCCTAAATAGATTAATTCAGGAAAGGAATTTTTATATATTTGCTTTCTCACTAGCATCCTTATACCTCAACTGCCAAACACACACTGAGAAGTCAATAGAGCTAAGTTTCATCAAGCATGTAGTATGTAACCAAAGCCTGGGCAAGAATAAAAACAACTTTCCTGCCAATAATCTACCAACATGTATTACACGACTGGCCAAGCATAGCAGACAGCAGGAAAAAATGTATTTTAGCTGTCTTGACAGCACATCCTTAACATCTGATAATATTAAAAAAAAAATACCTTTGCCAGCAATGTGCATGCATAATATGTCCACAGCTACCAGTGTGTGTTCCACATGACAGGTCTGGATGCATAAATAATGGATCATATTTTTCTGCATATCAAAAAATAACAGAGATAATATTCACTAGCAGATTATTCACAATCCTTATATATGCAAATACTTGAAAAGTTTTGCAAATCATTCATCTGTTTAAATCCCAATAATCTAAGGCCAGTACACTAAGCTAGAATTAGGATATTTGTGAATGGGTTGACTTCATTATTATTTTATAGTATACTGAATAAAAGCCTCCTGTATAATTCAGAACAGAATCTTGTACATTTGAATATTAGGTGGTCTTTCAAAATTGTATATAAAACTACTCACCAGGATCTGAAATCACTATGTTTCTATTTTTGGACAAGATTGTCGATCTCTGAACAAATGCTGCCAGCACCATTGCTCTGTTATCCATTTTGACCTCCTGTTCCTCTTGGCATAAGATACAAGTAACTATCTGTCTTTGTTCACACACTTTAGTCTGCTCAGGACCCAAGGCAATAAGCCTGGCATCTGAATCTGAAGGACTAGAATCAAATGATATTAGTAAACATTCAGCTGGAATAGTTCCTGAAGTAAACAATAGTTTATTTCATCATGTATAGCTGTGAACACAAGCATTTATATCCAAATCATCTTGTGCCATATTTTCCTTTCCAGAAATGTTCTACAGGGTGCCTTAATTAAAACCAACATGCTTGAAGTGTGCTAAAGTTCATGTAATAATTTCAGAGTATTTTCAGGGCATGTGTAAAGTTCTTTAGATTGAAATCTCCACTAAGATATAGTACAGCAATACTTTGGAACCTTCTGGAAGCTGAAGAAAGCTACTAAGCATAATTATTTATCAAAATTCTACTTGATTACTAATGTATAATGGAACTAGTAAAATAAAAACATATGCATTTACTAAAACGTGATCAAATTATTCTGACTGATCTGAGAAATACAACTAAAAAATATCACTAGGAGCAGAGGCTTCAAATGTAATCCATTCTGTCCATTCCCCTGTCTATATTGTTATTAATCAGGTCTGGATGTACAGTACTGAGACTACATTTCAGATTAGAGCAACAGAGATTGTGAATCTTCTGAGTATAGACATTGTTCTTCCCTAAGCGAGAGATACATAAATTATCTCAATCTACTATGAAGTATTATTTTGCTTATTTATTTTTAAGATGCCAGATCCAAGCAGACTCATGGCAAATTTCAAAACAACAACAAAAACATCTGGTTCAGGTAGTCCTCGATTTATGACCATTCGCTCAGTGACCATTCAAAGTTACGATGGTGTTGAACGAATGGTGGTTACGACTGGTCCTCCGAGTTACGGTGGTCCCAGCACCCCCGTGGTCATGTGATTGCGATCTGGGTGCTTGGCAACCCATTTGCACATGACCAATTGCCAAGCACCCCGCGATCATGTGATAGCCATTTGCAACCTTCCCTGCTGGCTTCCCCAGAAAGTCAATGGGGAAGCTGGCAGGGAAGGTCACAAGTCACTGGGATAAGTCTCCCCCACTCATGCACCATCCCCAGCCCCTCTGCAGTTGCGCTGGCCACTCACGCACCCCCACACACCCTGCCCAACCCCCACAGCACTTGTTGTACCCCCTCCCCGACCTGTATGGCAACTCTTGTGTACCCTCCCCGACCTGCGTGGCGCCTCTCACGCACTGCCAAGTACCCTCACAACCTGCGCAGTGCCTCTCACGCATCCCCGCACCCTTCCCCTCTCATGCACCCACTTTCACCTTCCCAGACCCTCCCCCGTGCCCCACCGCACCCCCTCACTCCCTCCCCCACCCAGCAGCAGCCACTTATCTGTGTGCCGGCCTGGGACTTGCAACTTCCTGCTGGCTTCTCCACTGACTCTGGTTGTGGGAAGCCAGCAGGAAGTTGCCTCACTTAACAACCATGGGATTCAGTTAACAACTGCAACCGGGACTGCAGGGTTTGCCATCACTAATCAATGCAGTTGCACTTTATGACCTCATAGCTTAGCGATGGAAATTCTGGTCCCAATTGTTTTATCAAGGACTACCTGTATTACACAAAACATAAACATATATAACATACGATAAAATATAAAACAATAAAACATCCATGGTAAGTAACATATTTTAACAACCAATAACCAACAATAACAATCCATAACAATACTCTGATATAACAATTAACTATTAAAATGAATGAGTTTGTAAATGATCCTCCATTAATACCTATAACAGCAACCTCACAGTTACATACAAGATGATACTAAAGAAAAGATGGAAATAAATAGAAATAGCCATTTTAGAATTCAGCTATGACTGCTGTCAATTAAATGCCAAACAAAAAGTTCTCTCAGTCTACTCTTACTAGTTGCATCAAGTAGTTGCTGCACTTTTCTCACTTTACTTTGGTCAGTTGGTTGTACTTATATTGTTATTTTTATGATGTAGTAAGCAATCTTCAACTCTGGATGATGAAGAGCCAGGGCAAAATATCAAAAATAACTATTACTATTATAATGAAAAAACAACGACTAAGGCTGAAACCTTTTCTCTTAGCAAAAGGAGCACCACACAAGTGGAGTTTTGCTTGTGGGATGCGCCTTTTAACAGCAAGAGGAAAGATGGGGAGAGTGGGAAGAAACAAACAACTTTTGCCAATTCTCTTTTCTCTCTGCTGTATCCCTCTGCTGTACTGGATGGTTGGTGGACTTCTGGAATATTGGGGAAGGGGGTAAATTTATTACTTAACTTATATCACACCTTTCAATTTATTCAAAGCTGAGTGAAAGTCTCCTAATTAAAGAGACTTGTTCAAAATTGCATTCCCTGTGAGTAACACACACAATTGAAACAGTTCTGTGAAAAGACACACGGAAACATAAATTGAATGGTCAAGAAATTAGCAATGAGTATTAATGGACATGCTACTGCAAAATGATTAAATGAACTTTTCCTGTTTAAAAATTAAGTGACATTTAGGTTGTCAGAGCTTACTGACACTTTCATCTTACCTATTATCATGCACTCTGGAGGTAGAAGTTTCAAGTTCATCTAAGGTTTGCTGGAAGAGTTCTTTGTTTTCATCAATGAAATGTCGCTGCATCTCAGACATCTGTGCCATGATCTTCTCCCTTCGCAATCTAGCAATCTCTGCTTTGCGTTTTCTCTCAGCCTTTTCTTTATCTCGTGAGCTCTATTAAGTTAATATGTCAGCAAATGTATACAACTAATAATTTAAGTCTTTGATTATGTGTGATTTATACATTTAACACATGCCTTAAATTGGTATTAGACAAAATGAGTCAAGCATTCTTACACAGTAATGTTTCCCATTCTTCATTTGTTTAAGAATGCTGTCATTCATAAAGGAAAATTCTTTCTTAAATTATTTTTAATAGTTTAAACTAAAGTTATATCCTGTCTCTCTATAAAAGAATTTTATGGATGCATTATATTTTGCAACATTTAAAATAATGTTTAAAAAGTAATATTAAACAATCCAAAAGATGGAAAGATCTATTGACACCTTTTCTGAAAGCAGAGAAAGTGAGACTAATCACAATTCCAAAGTATGCATGTTCCACAAGATGGGAATGACACAACAGGAGGCCCTTTCCCAGATACCCAACCAATGGACCACTGTAAGTAAGGCTTCTTTTGCAAATCTTAATGTTCAGGCTAGTTCACAACAAGACAGTCAAACCTTCAAATAGACAAGGTTTTTAAATGAACTATCTGAACTGAGCAAGAAACAAATGGCATCCAATGCATTTCTTTCAGCATCAGTACAATGTGATCACTAAACTGTGCACAAGTTAATGATCTAGTGGTCACATTTTGTACCAAATAAAAATTCCTGAGATCCTTTGAGGGTTGCACAAGCAACAAACACACAAACACACTGCAACAAGCTAACCATAACCAGATATTTTCAGCTCAGGAATACTTGTTAAGTGCAATTGTGCAAGTATACTCCTTGCAGCCACTACCACATGGAATTTGAAAGTGCATTCCCTGGCAATGAATTTATTCCTTTAGAGGAAGCCAACCTTATTCCAAAACAATTGTATAACTATCCTCAACTCTACCAGCTAACTGTACTCCACCCTAACTGGAATTAAATTTCAGCTTGCTCACTCTCACCAAGTCATTATAAAACCTGGTAACACTTGGAATTGACAGGGTTTTTTTTATATTAAGAGGCAAGGAATGGTAGAGCCATGATTCTATTAAATCTTTTGCTTCACGCTCCACACAATTAAACTTTAAAAAGTAAAGCCACCTAATTAAATCAATTTCTCTTTGGTAAACAGAGCTCAATCATTATCAGTTAATAATAAAGCTTTTATTATGTACCATTACTTACCTATTGTGACTACCACTACTCTTCTCTGTGGGTGATTAAAAATATTTTTAATTAAAGAACTCTTGACACAAATATTAGACACATGGCATATTAACGTACAATAATTCAGAAAATTACTTGCTGGCTAGATTGTCATATTATATTTAGAATCTGTCTTTTGACATACATACTACCCAAATTGCTAGCTTTTCCCTTGCACTGATATTACCTCTTCCATAATATTTCCCTCAGTCTCCAAAACAGGACTTGTAGAAGATCTCTCTTGGAGTTTCTTAACAGTATTAAAAGTCTGGAACAAGAAACTATGTTACTATTTGCTACTTAAGAAATTATGTTGGCCACAAAACTGTAAAATTTACAGTAGAGTACAGTACAATTTACCTTTAGTATCCATCTGATCATGTCTTTATGCACTTCTAGTTGGGGTGCATTTTGCAAAGTTTCTAGCATAGCTAATATGCTTGGGGAATTGCGAGGTGTCTCACCAGGCCCTGTTTCAACCAAAGATAAAGGAAATCTATTTACATTTATTTTGGTTGTATACATTTAACACAGAGGAACAAAGATCCAGTGAGTACTTCTTTTCATTCTGTTTACTGTTCCTTGTTCTAGGAGAGGGATGGGTAAATCATCTCTCACAAATCAAAGCTGATCTCCTCTATTCACACTTCTTCCTTGATTACAGAATTATCATCCATTTAATTACTTATAAATAAGGGGGACAAAACACCACAATAAATGTTACATGGAGATAAATCTATTATTTTCTATAATGAACTACAGGTAACAATATATGTATTTGGATCATATATATGTATGTTTAACTATAATTGTTATAACTATATATAAAACGCATTACATGCACTTGTTAAAAAGCAACAGTAAGACAACTGTTAGGCAGAAAAGGAGAATAATATTTATTTTTACAAAAAGAAACTTATGTACAAATTTATAGTTAACTATCTGCAATTAGCAACAGGGCAATTTGTGTTTGTATATATTTATATATTTGTACTTAGAGGTGTGCAGTTCTGAAGTGGGCAAGGGTGCTTTGGATCCGATGTGGGTATTTTCCGTACCCATCAGCTGTTCCTTAAAGGAGCTGTGCCTTTTCCTAACTCATACAAGAGCAGTGCAGGTTCAGGAAAACATCTTTGACTTAAAGATGTTTTAAGCAGTTGGCAACAAGGTAAGACCAGGTGTTGTCACCCTGCTGCCTCCTTCTTTATTGAAAGATGTATTTTCCTAAACCCTTGCCCATATACTGCAGACTTCTATTTATTCTCCTGATAAAATGGATAATTTTATTTAGCTTATTATTACAAATATTTTAACAAAAGTAAGTTTTTAAGAATAACTAGTATATTCTGAAACTGGATAATGCATCTTACTATACTTTAGGTAAAAGAAATATCAGAGTTTGCAATTTGTGTAGAAGTAGCAACGTACTTGAAATCTTCTGAGCGAATGTAAATGTCACAACATTATCTTCATTAGCATTCTCAATGTGTTGTTTTTCTTCTTGTAGTGCCATTCCAATCAAGTGGAGAATCTAGGGAAAAATGACAAAACTTTCCTTTTCAGAAGTACAGTGGTACCTCGGGATACGAACGCCTCTACTAACGAACTTTTCGGGTTACGACCAGCTCCAGCCGCAAAAATTTACATCCATGTGCGAACTCCGCCTCGGGGTACGGCCATTTTTCCGCCCTGACACGTGGTCCGCAGCCATTTTCCCGCCCCTGACACATGGTCTGCGGCTGTTTTCCCGCCGCGCTGCGCGGCGCCCAGCCGTTTTCCCGCCGCGCCGCGCCCGGCCGTTTTCCCGCCGCGCCGCACCTGGCCGTTTTCCCGCTGTGCCGCGCCCGGCTGTTTTCCCGCCCACCGCGTGGTCCGCAGACGCCAGAACAGATTAACGGTAATTACATTGAACCTTATGGGAAAATTTGCTTCGGGGTGCGACCAAATTCGGAGGGCGGAACGGATTAACCGGATTTACATTGAACCCTATGGGAGAATTTGCGTCGGGTTACGACCAACTTGGGATACGCCCAGAGTCGCAGAACAGATTAAGTTCGTATCCCGAGGTACCACTGTACTGTATATTCTATATAATTTGCTATTCCTGAGTTAATGAAAACTTGAAGTTTACACATACCCTTTGTAGCATGGATTCTGACCAGGCATATCCATTATGCTCTACTGCCCACTGAAGTATTGTTCTCATAAGGCATAACATCACATCGCACTGTAGAATATTAATCAGGCTTTCAAACAGAGGGCAGAATTGTGGTAATACAGGAGGTGGGAGTGCTGAAACAGAAATTAGCTGTTAATACATTGTAAAAGTTGTACAGGTAGATATTCACTATACTAGAAACATTTAAGAACTGATGTGGAACTTTTCAAATTAACAAAATAAATTAGTTTATTTTATTCTTAATAAAATCCTAACTATATCACCTGTATACATCCCTAGACATGTAAATAGCTCAGTAATATACAGTATTTCTTTTCAAGTACAGGCAGTCCTCAATTTATGACCATTCATTTAGCGACCATTTGAAGTTACAATGGCTCTGAAAAAAATGACTTATGACCGTCCTCACACTTACGACCATCACAGCATTCCCACAGTCACGTGATCAAAATTCTGGCACTTGGCAACCGCCATGTATTTACAACAGTTACAGTGCCCTGGGGTCACATGACTGCCATTTGCGACCTTCATAGCCGGCTTCTGACAAGCAAAATCAATGGGGAACCACTGATTCACTTAATGACACAGTGATTCGCAAAAAAAATACCATAAAATCGGTTGTGGTCATGTGATGCCTTGCTCAATTACCACACTGCTTAACAATGAATTTCCCTATTGTGGTCGTAAGTCAAGGACTACCTGTAAAATCTCCCAAAACAGATTTAGTTGCTTTTCAAATTGGCACATGGAGTTAATTTGCATGTGCAACAAAATATTTCTTGGCTCAAAATATAATTTTGTTGTGTTCAGTAACAACTGTGGATTTTTTGTAATATTTAAAAAAAAATCAGCCAAATTAAGAAAGGAACAGAATTCATGCATACTGACTGAAATTAGACAGAACCATTCATTCCTACTCAGTAACTCACTGAGTTTGAGAATGCTTACTCTCAGTTAAGTTATACTTGCCCAGCACTAATATCAAAGGTTGCATCCTATGCTATTTCAGTAAGTTTTGATGAATGAAATACCACTGGAGGGTAATACTCTGTGTCAAAGGGTCTGACAGAACTAATGGTATCTGTCATCAAAACATTAGAATAAAGGATCCAGAGATGAAAAATTAACTGTCACGCCATTCTGACCCATAATATTTAGTTCTATAAAGTCTTCTATATATTATGTTCTAATATTTCATTATTAGCATATACAAATTAAAACTGTATTTGCATAGGGATACCAAGCATGATATGTCAAGAACACCACAGATAATAGGATATGATTTTTTAAAAGTTTCATTTAAGGCAGGCACAAACTGTGAATCAACACAAACACTACTCACAATGTATGGTACCTAACAAATACTTCTTGAATTATTATTTGTTTGTATGTGCTTGAAACGATATGGGTGGATAGTCAAGCAGCTAGAAGATACATTATGTAGACAGTGACTACATTCAGTTTCGTGAATCCCAGGTTGGGCAAGTATAATCTGAAGAACAATGTATAGTAGGTTTTGCTGGTACAATTCACATAATAAACATAACAAGCTGTTACTGAATTTTGAAGCAGCCTAATATATCACGTATACAGACGTAGTAATGTAGATAACATGTAGGTATTTATGGCATACCCAGATGTTTGCTTTAATGGCAGCAGTATTTTTTTGATTGGGAAAAAAGGAAAATAGCTGTTTTAATTCACAATGTCTGTCCATCTAGCTTAAAGTCAATGTGATTTTCGAAAACTTCCCAACTTATTAAAAAAAATGGGGGCAACAAATATGGAGATACCAATACAAACTGAAAACATAGGTACCTGTGTCTTCCCGGTTTGGTCGTTTTAGTTTTCTTTGGGCTTCCTCTGCCTTAAAAAAATGAAAAGCATTCCAAATGCTGAAGACAACAGCACAATTTCTGGATGACTAATTTATTTCTTGACATTTATTTCAAGTTCCAATTTCTTATATTACCCGAGCGCAAAACAATTGTCTCTATTTTTCACAAATTTCACCTTTAGTCAAAGCTAACGTTTTGATTGCATTTCGTTCACATTTGTATCAGGGTACAACTAGATTTTTTACCACAAATAAACAACCTGAGGCCCCAAGGCTTCATGCAATCCCAAAAGCCTTCAGTACAGCCCCTGGAGGCCTTCAAGGGTTATCAAATTGTAATATTTAATGTGCAAGAGGGGGAAATAGCTAAACATAAGATTGTAGTGTAATTATGTTTCTAAAGCCAAAATTAATTTTTACCATTATCTTACCCACTGTTTTGGGGAGTTTGATCTTTGGCATGCTATAGTAAAATCAAATGCAGTCCTCAACCCTGAGAAAATTGTAACTCCTGTACAATCTTGCCATGGTACAACAATTCTGGCCAAGAACTACCTAGGCCCTTAATATTAAGCAGCTGTACCTTCCAGCTCCCCCAATACCACTTTCAAGACGATGATGGTGATTTGTAACAGAAATGAAATACAGCCCAATTCAATTACCAGATTCCAGATTGAACAATATCGCCACTGGCTTATGAATTTCTAAGAATCCTAAGCATTCTATGGGTTTTCCATACCAACTGTACCTTTTTTATTTAAAATTACTTCAATTACTGTTCTGAAAGATAATTCCAAAAGTTACATTAGCAGCAAGAAATCAAACTTAAAGAGGTTCCTAACTCATAACACTTGTGTTTTCAAAACCAGACAGATGCAGTCAAATATTTTTTTTTTGAGCTCAGTAAGCATCTGGTATATATTTCCTCTGCTCTGACATTAATAATTTTATTTGTTTATTTCTTTCCTCTTTCCTATATTTTATTACCTGTATCCTGTATGAATACCTCACCAATTCCCGTGTATTTCTTGCCCACATCTTACTTCCTTCAGACATTTGTAAACTCTATTCATGTTTCTCAATTATCTGTTTTGTCCTACTGTCACTGAGTCTGCCGTGTGAAGAATTTCTACCTCTAATTCCTTAATGAAACTACCCATGCAACATTTCTTTGTTTATTCACACTTAAACTACCATTTTTATTTCTTTCAAAGATGCCTTGTACAGTTATAAAGTCAATCTGAATTTATAATGCAGGCATTTATTTCAGAGTGCACTTATTACATTGCAATGTATTGGCTACAGAGAGAGTCCAAATATAGTTCATTACTTTAACTGTGTTCTGTGAGAACAAAGCTTCATAATTATATATAATATCACTACATTATGAATATTTTCATCTTGCATAATTACCTTAGACTGTTCTGCCCTTGAAAAATGGTAAAAATATAAATTGAAATCTTTAGTACATTCTGGCTTCAGTTCATATAAGCCTCTTCCTGTTAATCCTGGTTTCCTAAAAGATAATTGGAAATATACAATCAGCATTTTAATAACTAAATGACAACATTCTAAAGTAGTTCCATGAAACAGCAAGAACACTAAAACATAAATATGAAGGACATCTTACACTTTTAATTGGGTATTAGTAGTAGTGACAGCACAAAGCTTGATTGCCTACAAGCGCAGACTCTACTTTGGCAAAAATGAGACTGGGAGCCTATGTTTGACTGGAAAGATGGCTGAATGGCATCAGGTAAATAGGACTTTAGAGAGACCTTCCCTTTCACCTGAATCCTTATATTTGACTTCATATAGGTCATCAGCCCTTCAGTTCACCACCCCATAAGATGAATGTGTAGCTTCTTAACTGACAGATGTGTGAGTCTGAGATATGGTACACAGGCAACTGATACCATGGATATAGTCAAGCTACAAGTTGTAAAGGGTTCTTGTTGTTGCCTAAACAAACCCACAGAATAAAAACCCCATTTTCTTCTGAGATGCACTGCCCTGAAAACAACTATCAAGGTAGTTGCCCTTTGCCTTGCTTCTCCACTCAGCATTTTGCTCTTTGCGTTTGGGCAAAAAAATGACTTCTTCCTTCCTGTTGAGGCAAGACCACTCTTTGAAAGCAAGGAAATGGCTAAATCCACACTTATAAATTGCTCTTCATATGCTGTTTGGTGCATTTGGGAAGATGGAGTCTATCAGTTTGTCATTTTTGCAAAAACTAACGAGGAACACAATTTCTCTGCTAAAGTAACTTCTAATCCCCAAAGGCTTAAGCCACACTGTATTAGTTAGCCTTTAATGTGCAACATGTATTTTTGCTGTTAATATGACTACTTCCCTCAAAAGTTTTCTTTCCATGTATTATTTTTCATCAGAAAAAAAAATAGAAAGTTTGCTTTGTTAGTACTTTTAACAAAAAAAAATTCCCTCAAAACATGCAGAGAGAGAGAGAGAGAATGAATCTTACTTCTTACATTATCTCGAACAATTGTCAATTATTTTTATTTCCAAAATGTCTAGTCCACTTTTTATTAAAACAATTATAAAGTAGGATTTAAAAATGAAGTACAAAACAGCCCTAAACAGTATCTACTGGATGACAATATATACTATTTTACACATATAAAGAGGTTTATTGCAGGGGAGCCATTACTTGAAACAGGCAACTGCTTCAATCACGGTTTCCATTCCAGTCTCTTTGTTTTCCTATAAAATCAAAGGAAAAAATGTGCATTATTATATATGCATATATGTTTCAAGTATATTCCGTAAGGTAATAATCAGCTAGATCAATCTGGAAGTGTTAAACATTTAAGGGTCTTTAAGACTGTGCTATCTTAACATTAGTTATTGTAACTGAGGCACTATACTTTGCCAAAATTTTATGTACATTTCTATAATCTCACAACACTAATGCAAAATAATTTGAAATAATGACTTCCTTTATGTTTCTGAAAATTTGTTTCCCATATATCACCTTCCTGTTCATGATTATAGTAATAATGGTCACTGTGATTAAATTGCAATAAAATAGAGTACTCTGGATGGGTAGGAAAATTCAGCATATCTACTAATTTTTAGGAAGTATAAAATGATGCGGAAAGTATTTAATACCATCCATAAAGCCTGCTGGGAAATCATGTCCCATAAAAGCTTTTAATTGCCTGCTAACTGAAGAGATTTTCATCACCAATTCCCACATATTAGAAATCCCCCAAAGATCACCCACCAATTAAAAAAGAACAAGTGACAATATTTTTTAATAAGACTCACATCTTCTGGCAATGCTTTTACTAATTCGCTATGAGCCATGGGTCTGATGCTTAGCTGGTGAATAATCTCTCTTTTGATTTCATCTGTAGCATTAATCTGCCCAACTCCTGGAGTAAATCTCTCTCCTATAAAACAAATCAATAATTACAGCAAGCAATTCCATTTTATGCATATGCTGAACAGAAGCCATAGAACTGACTATTTTTTCTAGTACAACATTTAAAGGGATATACATATCGTCATATGACAAGATGTAGGGATTGTGTCATGATCATAAACACCCCCAAAATAATTTTATTATATCTAGGAGCACAAGAAATGAAGTAATTTGTACTTTCACTCTCTAACATTTGGAGTTGTAGGTACAGTAAATTAATGAATTAACATAAACAACCTGTATAAATAAGACTTCTAACTATAATTAGAACTAATTCATAAAACTAATCCATAAAATGTCAACTGAAAAAGCATAAACTCACCAACAATAATTATAATTAGGTATAACATTTCTTCAATAAGAGTATTATTTTGCTGAACCATATCCTGAAAGAAACAAGGACTAAAATGTATTAGGAATCATTTATGCATATTTCAACATTAATCTAAGATATAATATCTTGTAATCTATTTGTAATGCATTTCTTAAAGCTTTGAAACTAAGTCTTCAACAGCTCATAATGTACCTTATTGGTATTTTCAGAACTGAATCTTTTGCCATAATCAGGAGTACTAAATATCTGATAAAGTTCAAAGCGACACAGCATCATCATCAAAAAGTGGTTTGGATCCATCATAGATGCACCCGTCTAAAAAAAGAAAAATAAGTTTAGAGAAAGAGAACAGAATAATATAATCTTGTTTTGAAAACATTGTATTGTTGGCCACATTCATATATAAAATTTGTCTTCCTTTACAAATACAAATAGTTCACAAAACAGTTGCATATGAAGCAGCATGGGTCTTCATATTATAGCCCTCTGTAAATTTTTTAATTGTAATATTTATTTCAAGCACAAACAGCTTATTGAATATTTGTTTTTCAAAGTTTTGTATTTTTTTAAAACACTGGTTCTATCATTATATATTAATATATAACTTTTCCATAGCCCAAAAAGAGCAGGTACATTGAAAAAAAACAGTATAAAGAACTAATATAAATATTTGTTTTTGATATGAGTTTATGCACAGGCCAAGTCACAGAAAACATATGGACCTCCCTTCCAGGACCCCTGATTTGCCACTGAACTAGACAAGAAAAATATGCCCCTAAGCATAGACCATCAGAGTACTGGGAAGCATCAGATACCTAAACAGTATTTTTTCCCAAAGAAGTCAACTGATAAAATAATAAGGAAATCGTTTAACAAACTCTTTTAAAGAAGGCAATCATATTAGTGACATCTCAAGGCCTATCCAAACAGCAATATTACCTGGAGCATTACTATGTCTTTGTCAAACATTTCTCTTCTGCATTTTACATTATGATAGTAGTAGATCTGAAAGAGAAAGTTTTCAGAGTTTGATACATGTTTCAACTCAGTTCTCAAGTCTAGCTGCTACAACCATTTTGCACAGCATTTTGCTGACAAAATTGCTCAGATTCACCAAAAACCTGACTCCTCATGAACAAGATCGGACAAAGTGACTGAGGTAATCCTTGGACATGTAACCCAACAATCTTTTTGACCTGCAGACTCTAATAAAGTGGAAAGGCTGCTTTCTTGCATGACTCTCCCCATCTATGTTCTGCATATTTGACCCTCTAGACATCTTTGAGAAGTAGGTGGAGGCAGGTTTAGCTGGGCCCAGGAAATTGTCAGTGTCTCTCTGTGTGAGAGGATGATACCTGCAGCCCTGAAAGCAGCTGTGGTAGAACTGCTCTCTCCCTGGATCCAGCCATTTTTTGCAACTATTTTTTCCATCTCCAACCTTCACTAAAAAATTACTGAGAGGATCACAGGAATTCAGCTACAGACCGCAACAGGGGAAGTAGATTATCTAATCCTCTTTCAGTCACAATTCAGGGTTTGGCATGGGACAGAAATGGCACTGGTGGTACTGGTGGATAACTTTTATCAGGACCTAGACTCCCTACCCCTCCTGATACTCTTAGATCTGTCAACAACTTTTAGTACCATCAATCATGATATTTTTCTGGACCACTCTTGGGAGACTGGGAATAACCACCATTCTATAGTAGTTCTGTTCCTTCCTTGCAGGCAGTTCTGCTCAGTGGTGATTGGGGAGGTGGGATTATCTTGTGGCTTCTTCTTTGTGGGATGCCTCAGGGCTTGGTCTTTTCCCCTGTTATTTCAATCTACAGTGGGGCAAAAAAGTATTTAGTCAGCCACCAATTGTGCAAGTTCTCCCACTTAAAAAGATGAGAGAGGCCTGTAATTTTCATCATAGTATACCTCAACTATGAGAGACAAAATGGGGAAAAAAATCCAGAAAATCACATTGTCTGATTTTTAAAGAATTTATTTGCAAATCATGGTGGAAAATAAGTATTTGGTCAATATCAAAAGTTCATCTCAATACTTTGTTATATATCCTTTGTTGGCAATGACAGAGGTCAAACGTTTTCTGTAAGTTTTCACAAGGTTTTCACACACTGTTGCTGGTATTTTGGCCCATTCCTCCATGCAGATCTCCTCTAGAGCAGTGATGTTTTGGGGCTGTCGCCGGGCAACACGGACTTTCAACTCCCTCCAAAGGTTTTCCATGGGGTTGAGATCTGGAGACTGGCTAGGCCACTCCAGGACCTTGAAATGCTTCTTACGAAGCCACTCCTTCGTTGCCCGGGCGGTGTGTTTGGGATCATTGTCATGCTGAAAGACCCAGCCACGTTTCATCTTCAATGCCCTTGCTGATGGAAGGAGGTGTTCACTCAAAATCTCACGATACATGGCCCCATTCATTCTTTCCTTTACACGGATCAGTCGTCCTGGTCCCTTTGCAGAAAAACAGCCCCAAAGCATGATGTTTCCACCCCCATGCTTCACAGTAGGTATGGTGTTCTTTGGATGCAACTCAGCATTCTCTTTCCTCCAAACACAACGAGTTTAGACCAAAACATTCTACTTTGGTTTCATCTGACCATATGACATTCTCCCAATCCTCTTCTGGATCATCCAAATGCTCTCTAGCAAACTTCAGACAGGCCCGGACATGTGCTGGCTTAAACAGGAGGACACGTCTGGCACTGCAGCATTTGAGTCCTTGGCAGCATAGTGTGTTACTGATGGTAGCCTTTGTTACTTTGGTCCCAGCTCTCTGCAGGTCATTCACTAGGTCCCCCCATGTGGTTCTGGGATTTTTGCTCACCATTCTTGTGATCATTTTGACCCCACAGGGTGAGATCTTGCATGGAGCCCCAGATCAAGGGAGATTATCAGTGGTCTTGTATGTCTTCCATTTTCTAATTATTGCTCCCACAGTTGATTTCTTCACACCAAGCTGCTTGCCTATTGCAGATTCAGTCTTCCCAGCCTGGTGCAGGTCTACAATTTTGTTTCTGGTGTCCTTCAACAGCTCTTTGGTCTTGGCCATAGTGGAGTTTGGAGTGTGACTGTTTGAGGTTGTGGACAGGGGTCTTTTATACTGATAACAAGGTCAAACAGGTGCCATTACTACAGGTAACGAGTGGAGGACAGAGGAGCCTCTTAAAGAAGTAGTTGCAGGTCTGTGAGAGCCAGACATCTTGCTTGTTTGTAGGTGACCAAATACTTATTTTCCACCATGATTTGCAAATAAATTCTTTAAAAATCAGACAATGTGATTTTCTGGATTTTTTTCCTCATTTTGTCTCTCATAGTTGAGGTATACCTATGATGGAAATTACAGGCCTCTCTCATCTTTTTAAGTGGGAGAACTTGCACAATTGGTGGCTGACTAAATACTTTTTTGCCCCACTGTACATGATGCCACTGGGAGAGGTAGTCCATTGGTTTGGGTTGTAGTACCATCAATATGCTCATGATGCTCAATTGTACACTGCCACCCCAGACCATACTAGTGATGCAGTGAAGGACCTGGCCCTGTCTGTACAGGCTGTAGGGACACAATGAAACAGGCTGATATTGAACCCAAGCAAGAGAGAGTTACTGTTTGTTCATTGAGGACATTGGTCAACTCCAGTATTGTCTCTCAAAAGTATTATCTCTCAAAATGTCTGAGGGAACAGGTCTATGATTTGGAGGTGTCTCTCTCACGGCTACTACTGGATTGGAAGATGAAAGCCATAGCTAGGAGGGCTACTTCCCAGTTTTGGCCAGTGTGCCAGTTGGGGCCCTACATGGATTAATGCTACAGAATGCAGTGGCTGGCTTATTATGGGTACATTACGCCTTAGCTTCAGCCCCACGTTCCTTACCAATAAATTTCCAGGTGCAATTTGGTTTTGACTTATAATGCCCTGTATGACTTAGTGCCTAGGTACCTACAGAACCACCTCCTCCTACCTGAATCAGTCAGTCCAGTATATTATCTTTGGAGAAGTTCTTAGTTATAGTCCAACTTCCCTGAAGTGAGAGGAACTGAGGCCTGGAGGTACTGTTTTTCTGTTGCAGCCCTACCTCTGTGATATAGCGTCCCCTTAGAATTAAGGTTTGCCTCATCTATTATGTTTCAGAAGTTACTCAAGACAGCATTCGGTGGTTAGTATTTTGTAGCACCACCATCATTATCTGTATTTAATATTGTTTAGATTATATTTGCTCCATCTGTTTCTATGCTTTTATTCTATATTTTTAGCATGGACATTTTGAACTGATTATATATTGTGTATGTTATATTGTTGATTGCTAATGTAAACTGCTGCAAGTCTATAGCTGATTAGACAGTATATAAATGGAAGGAAGAAAGGATGGACAGACCTGGTCTATAAGATTTAAGAGATTTTTATTTTTTTTTTATAACAGTGAGACTATACAATATATTTTTGAATTTCAGACAATGTAGACAATTAGATTAGACAATTGGCTAATAAAAATATTGCTTGCTACACTGCCAAATCATTTATAAAAAGAATTATGGATTTACGACCACCAACACATTTTCACCAAATCCTTAAAAATGTATTTATTCTATTACATAAAAGACAAATGTACCACAGCTTCCAGAGGAGGTTAAAACTTCATATATTTATTCAATGTCATATGTATTGAATATGTCATAAAAATAATAAATAAATAAATATTACAACTTTTTTAAGTTCAAGAAAATATATCCTTGTTAAACATATTTAGGAAAACATATAAAATAATCAGATCACAGCTTTAAAATTAATCACTTATGTGAGTACTTTATTTTTTAATAACCAGGAAATTAAACTGCTATATGATTCTCAGGTCAAAGAAAAGGATTGAATGTTTTTTTCCATACAGGACTTACTTGATTAACAAGTGAAAATCCATTCCTCCGCCACATTCCAGCATGAACTTGGGCACACAGAACTAGACATCGTAGGGGATGTTCTATTAACATAGGTGGACTAAGTTCACTCTGTATTAGTTGAAGATAACACAGAAATTCACTTGATGTATGTGCTTTATGTTCTTAAAGATCATTCAAAAATTCATTTCCATGACTTAAAAAATAGGAGGTTACGGCTACCTCTCCATATCTAAATGGTTCACTGGACCCTAGCCAGTGTCACCTGTGGATCTCCCCAACTAACAGTTCAGTTGATTTAAAAAAAAAACAAACCTAAAATACCCCAATTATAGAGGTCTATTAATACAACACTACTCACCATTGGTAGCTGTTCTGGAAACTTGTATGCTACTTCAGTTTTGCTCAAAAGTGCATGCAGACCTATATTAAAAACAAATATGCATTCTACCTATTACATTACATTACACTGCATTGCATTGCATTGCATTACAATCTGTTTGTTTCTTTGTTTGTACTTATATATTACCAGAGTCCCAAAAACTCCTGGTGGTTTGCAATTTGATCAATAAAATAATAAAACTAATACAGAACGTAAGAACCATAAACTATCTGCCCATTTCAGCATCTGTTAATTAATGACAATTTTATGATTAAATTACAGATTATAGTTTAAATATCTGTGAAACACCTCAGTCTTCACCACCTTGCTAAATACCATGACAGAAGGTGCCATCAGGATCTTCTTGTGTAGGCTATTCCACAGGATTGAATCCATAACAGAAAAGCATTGTATTTTCTCCTATGCACTTAACATAAAGTGGGATCTGCAACAGTTCTGCTTGGGACAAATGATGGTTCTACCTGAAGAAGACTGTCCTGGAGATATCTAGTAGTGAGCTATGAAGGGCTTTATAAATTAAAAACATAATTTTGAACTGCACATGGAAGCCTACTGGTGGGCAGCATAGCATGCAAAGAATCAATTTCACATAACTGTAACGACTCTCATTTATCAGCAAGTAAGCTACTATATTTTATACTAATGTAGTTTCAAAGATGGCCTTCCACAGTAGCCACTTTTAGAGTGCATAGAGATGATTATAGTGTGAGTTAGTGTCACCAGGCTTCCGATTCCAGAAAAGGTTGCCAACTGTTGCACTAGTCAAAGCAGAGCAAAGGTTCTCCTAGCTACAGCCTCCACCTGCCGATCAAGCAGTAACCATGAGACTAGGACAATACCCAAATTGCAGACCTGCTTCTTCAAAGGAGTGTTATTCTGTCCAGAGCACAACCAGAGCTGACAGAAAACCAGTTCATTTCTGGACAATCAGCAACTTTGACTTGGAGGGATTCAAATTCAATTTCAGCTTGCTCCTTGCCATCCAGTCCCTCACAGCCTCCAGACACTGGATCAAGACTTCTACAGCATCGCAGGAGTGGGCTGGAGATGTATACCTGGGTATTATTAGCATACTGATAAAAGCTCACCCTGAACCAGCACATTACCTCTTTCAGGGTTTTCATGGGAGAGAGGGATGAATCCTTCAGCATCCCACATGTAAGCAAATGCCGGATCAACCTCTCCTCCCCCACAATTGCAAGTTAAAACTATTTAGTGAAGTGCTGAAACCCTGTAATATACTGACACAATGACCAATCCTCTTAAGCTACTCAGAAGGATATTATAACCAATCGTAATTAAGGCTGATGAAAAGTTTAAAAGAACCAAGAGAGGGGCATTCCCCCAATGCAGGTCCAAAAAAAGTAATCAGAAAGAGCCATTATATTACTAGAATAAGCTATTTTCAAAGCTGGAGTATGTATGGACCCTAGAAAAAATCATGTCTGTTTAAAGAGTGGCAAATAGGTACCACACCGTTACTCCCGGTATTACAACCAGACTGGTTGTACATGAACTTAAATCACTTATCTGTAGATGAAAACTTATACCCCATTATTGGAATTTATAACATTTAGACTCAGCTTGTGAGATCTTCAACCTTTATAATCATAGACAATTACAGTATCCATTTATGGTGCCTGGCATGTCTTGAAAAGCAACACGTTAATGGCTTGCCTGTGAATACAAAGCTGGCAGACTGACATATGCCTGCTAGGGCGTGACAAGCAACCAACTTTATGGGTAAGCTTGACACCAAGGACACAAATATTATAGCCTGGGAACTATGCAAAACCTTTTGGCATTCTTTTTGTGGCTCCCAGATTTCCCATAAAGTGAATGGGGTCAAAAATTTGGGAAACCTTTTTGCATTTTAGGGGGCAAAATATATGGCTTAATAACTGCTTTACAAATCCATTTCATCAAAACACCCCTCACAAAAGGACCCTACACTCCTCACAAAAGGACCCTGCACCTGCTCACTTTTAAAGTATAGATTTTACCTGCTCCCCAAAACCTTTTGTGCCCCCTGAACCAATAGAAATTGGATACCACTCCTTATAGTATTCAAGATTTAGATATACCTAAAATATACCTGTTACATCTATAATTATATATATTTACACAACAGTGATAAACTGCTATTATGGTAAGTATTGTTGAATTTGAGTCTGACAATATCAAAGAAACAGTTTCATACAGCCTGCTAGCTCATGTCTTTGTTGTAAAGAGAATTCACTTCATTTCCCACCCACAAAGATAGCAATCAAAAAACAAAATCTATGTAACAGCTAGGAAAACCCCTTTGAATTTTTCTAGTTGCATAAACTGCATTAAAAAGTAAACACCAATTCAACTAAGCAATCTAGGTCTTACCTGCAAGTAAGCGGGAAACAGGAAGATGAATGCTAACTTTTTCCTGAGAAACACAATATCGAATAGTTTCAACTGTATGTCCACACATGCTGAGTTCAATCGGCTGCTCTCCATCAGTAAAACCACAGTGGCATTGCATCAAAGTAGTCAGACATTTCTTATATGCTTCAATGAGCACTTTTTCCTATAAAGATTAAATGTAATTACATTTACAGGAAATACAGCTCTTAAACATTGTAACAAAATTATCATGTATTTGTAATCAAGTCAAGCAAGTGAAAATTTGCATCAAGATAAAATGTATCTAACCTATTTGACTACAATGTATTTACCAATGCTGTTTCAAGAATTATTGGAACTATGTCACAGTAGGCAGCAGGAGGTACGTAATTCCATCTTACAAAGAAAACTCTAATGACAGAAGCAGGAACATAGGAAGCACATATGAAAGACACTTTAAATTCTGATATTATTTATCTCCAAATAAAAGAAGAAAGTTTCAGTGAGGAAAAGTTTCCATTCTAGCCTCTACGGCTTGCTTTGCAATGGGAAGTGCATGTATTTCAGCTAGAGGGACCTACTTTGTGGACTTACAGTGATAAAACCTAAGTGGATTAATAGCACTGCAGAAAGATTGTAGTGTTTTTAGTGCCTTCCTCTAGGATACTTTATCATTCCACTCTAGAGCAAACTTGTAGAGTACAGAAGATGGCCTTGACAGAGAGAGGAAAGATCTATTACCAAGGCAATGAACAGATAAACATGACTTAAGCTCATACAGAGAGAGAGATTAATGAAAACATCTAAGACAGGAACTATCTAATTGAAGATAAAATATTCTGTTACAATAGTCATTCTAATAAAAGTAGTTTAGGCCTATGCAGCATTTGTTTCTTGATCTGGTCTGCCTTGTAGGGCTCACTAGACTTCATTTTGTGGGCCAGTTTTTATAGACGAGTCCTCATGAGATCATTTTCTGGATTGTGCTTTACCTTTTCTTATACATTTGCAAACCTTGCGGTTCTTCATGTGTGCTATCACCATTTCATGTATGACTACGTAAACAGTGGTACTTGCAAGGACTGAAAGTAGACGGAATCAATATGAAGTGTATCTTTCTAAAAAATTCAGTGATTATGAATTTCAGCTCTTTTCCTCACATACAGTGATCTATTGCCAAGTCTGAAGCTATGGAAGCTATCCTTGTTTCTTTAAAAGACACATCCAGCCATATTTCCATCCCAGGACACCATCCTAAGAGGTAGGCAAAAAACTTGAGACTGAAGTGCTTTCCAAACTGCCTCCCACTGTATCAGTATGCTCAAATATTAAGATCTACCTCAGCCACATATATATTTCTAAATGTTTTATCATTTCTCATGCACAGAATCAACTACAACAGGCTGGATTTAATTCAGTGCATTCTGCCCATCTCTGATTCAGTGGATACATTTGTGCCTCTGTGCTAATGACAGATTTTTTGAACTGCCTAAGTTTTCAATCAGCAAAATAGGGGGAATTTCCCCTTTATTTTACATCTCTCCCTGTTCTAAACAATCTCCAAATCCTCCAAAGAAAATTAGAGAGGGAGCACAAAACTACAAATGCAAATAGGTATAACTCACAACAGTTTTTTCACCAAATAATTAATCTCATATTAATGAGCACCCTCTTTTCCTTTTATTCCTCCTGAAATACAGCCCTAGCCCAGATCCAAAGGTTGTGTGTTATTTCATTCCAATGCTTCTTGCCTGAAAAACATGGGCATTTGAGCTTCCATTTTAAACAACTCAATCTTATTGGTACAAATCATATAAAACGAACTTTGTGGATTCATCTATTCCCCTAATTCATTATTTATTTTTTATTTTATTCAATCTGTATAGCTGCCCATCTCAAACCAGTGACTCTAGGCAGTGAACAATCATAACAACAATTAAAACAGTTAAAACACAATACAAAAAAGAAATTAAATACAGATTAAAAAATTAAATACAGATAGCAGCCAAGAGGTATTATAATCCATCAGTGTCAACATAACCAGGAAACGGGACCCTTCACACACTCAGGACCCCGGGCCCAGGTACACAGCCAGGCCTTCTGAAAGGTCAGCAGGGTTGGGGCCATCCTAATCTCAGGAGGGAGAATGTTCCAGAGGGCAGGCATTATGGCAGAAAAGGTTTCCTGGTCCTTGCCAGCTGACATTCTTTGGCTGACATTACCTGGAGCATGCCCATCCTGCTGAACCGGATTGGACCGGAAGAAACAACTAGGAAAAGATGGTCCCTCAGGTAACCTGGGCCCAAGCATGAAGGGCTTTAAAGGTGACAACCAGCACCTTGAATTGCACCCAAAAACACACTGGCAACAAATGCAGCCCCTGAAGCAGTGGTGTTACATGTGCCAAATGGCTAACACCATTTACAATCTGTGCAGCTGCATTCTGTACCAGCTCACCCCAAACCATTGGATCACCTCACCCAGCAGCCTCATGCAGATGTTAAGTAAGAGGGAAGAGAGAACCAAGCCCTGTGGCACCCCACAAAGTAGGGGCTGTGAGCTGGACCTCTCCCCTCCTATCAACACCAACTGACCCCGGAGGAAGGAAAAGAACCAGAACACCGTGTTGCCCACCTTCAACTCCCAAAGTCAGTCCAGAAGGATACCATGATCAATGGTATCGAAGGCTGCTGAGAGGTCAAGAAGAACAAGGATGGATGTACTACCCCCATCCCTCTCCCACCAGGCGTCATCCAAGAGCATGATCAATGCCGTTTCAGTCCTGCATTCTGGCCTGAATCCTGACTGAAAGGGGTCCAGATAATCTGTCTCATCCAAAGCCCTTTGAAGGTGCTGTGTGACAACTTTCTCTACAACCTTCCCTAAAAAGGGAAGGATGAAAACTGTCCAGGTTAGTTGTGTCGAGCAATGGTCCCTTGAGGAGAGGGCACACCACCACCTCAAAAGCCAGCAGGACCACCCCTTCCCTCAAAGAAGAATTAACCACCACCCAGGCAGCCTTGACCAGCCAGGAGGAGTATAGATCTAACACAGAGGTGGCCGAACTAACAGGTACAAGAACCCTGTCCACTTCCTCAGGTTCAACAGGCTCAAACTCCTCCCAGAGAACCATGCAAGACTCAGCCCGCATAACCTCTACTGGCCCCTGCATCAAGACTGGAGTTCAACGCAGAGCGAATCCGAGTGATTTTATCCACTAGACACTCAGCATATTCTTCACAGTGACTCTGAAGACAGACCCCAGAGTATCTGAAAATATTTTAACAACTTACATCTAAAGCACACCAGTCTTGCATCATTGAGATGACATGTGTTAATTTCATCTGCAGTGTGAATGCAGCTTCCCACTCTGGTTCCATTTCAATATGCTGTCCTACTTGACGGGTTATTGGATCCATACCCTTCAGACACAGATGAAAACAAAGATGAAAACAAGAGGAGAATTAATGCTAAGATCGAGCAAGTCTTTGCCTAATGATTGCCTATAGTGAAGATGAAAAAACTGCTGCCTGTAGTTTGCTCATCCTAATTTCATATGGGGTGGAGGAGAGGGAGAGAGAACTAGACAAACCTGCAATGCTGCAAATTATATCCATCATAGTTCTGGCTCACCACTTTATCAGCTATAGCATCTGACTTCCTGAGGATCAACAATTCTTCACAGGAAAATCCTTGATTAATAAAGAGGACTGTAGAAAAATTAGCTTTACTGAAATTGGGGCAACAGTAGCCATCCAGTAAAACTGGTTCTATCTCCAAGAACAGAGAAACCTAATGTAAAAGGTATTGGAAATTTAACAGTTATATGAAAAACAATTTTCACTGCCTCATATGTGTTTCTACAATGAACATGGTACCATTTTTGAAAAACTTCCTACCTGCATGCATCTCAGCAATTCCAAGAAGACATCAAAGCCATCTAGAAATTTTTGCCTCAGTTGATCTGACCAGTCAACTGGCTTGCTTATCAACACATACCTATGTACAGCAGAAATAAATTTGCAGGCTGATTTTAGTGCATTTACACAAAAATATATTTGTGTGATTTTTAAAGATACACTTACTTTAAATCCAGAATCAGACTTTGGACTCGTCGGAATTTGAACGCCTGTAGTGCAGTATACCGTTCAAACTGAAATCTCCCCTGTATATCTCTATGTCGTAAGTGGTCCATAAATGTTGAAATTATAGTAGTCAGGAGGTTCTCTTCTACAATCAACATTCTTGCCTATAGCAAAAGCACATTTTAAAGTGTGTTTTAATCAGAAGCTGCAGGAACTCAAGCAACAGCTTCCAACTATTTGTAGGCCAGGTGCAGTTCTTTTTCAGCACCAAATGGCAGATAGTTCCTGAATGGGAGACCAGCAGAATCATCATGTTCCAAGATATTTAAAGGAAGGATTGGATAAATTGTTAAAAACCCATGCCGCTATTTAGGAATTTTACTTTTAAATAAAGCCACCATTATTCTGAAACTTTGTGTCATAGTTAATATCATCCATTAACAATGAACATCTGCTGGTAAGTACTCTGATCTCATGAATAGCGATCACATTCATTTTTTAATTGCTTAGAACATGAACAACATACAAAGTTGCTAAAGCTATGTGGCACTGAAATTATCTCACAGCACACATTTTTATAAATTAAGAGGACCCCCAGAGTTTTCTTATAGCATCCACCCTTATTTCTCCAAAAGATGAATAGAATCATCAAGGGGGCTTTTCGACATCAAACTCCACCCCCTAGCCAGTGCAGGTACAAAAATCAAAGTATCCCAGTCATATGCTGTTTAGCCTCTGCTTCAACACATCTATCACCCTAGATAAATCGTTTCACTGCTGAACAGCTTTTATATTAGCAGAGTAAACAGTAGAGCACTCAAGCAGAATTTACTCATGTAACTTCAAATGATTATTTGTGTCCTGTAGTCTAAAACAGGGGTATGCAACTTCTCTTCAATCAAAGGCTGTTCTTGGCTTTGTATAGCACAATGGTTCTCAAACATTTTGGTCTCAGCACCCCTTTACATTCTTAAAAATGACTGAGGACCCCAAAGAGCTTTGGTTTATGTAGGTTATATCTATCAATATTTACTATATTAGAAATTAAAACTCACAAATTATTATTTTTTTTTAATTTGACTTTGTGGACCCCCTGAAAGAATCACTGGTATAGCAAATCAAGGATCACACTCTAAAGCTGGCCGGGCTGTGGGCTCCAATTGCAATTTTTATGTATTGCATTTTGTAAACTTTAAAAAATATACATTATTAATATTGTAATAAGAACCAAATTTCCCCTCCTCCAGCCACAGCATTGATCCAAAAAAAAAAAAAAAAAACCCCAAAGAAATTAAGGGAAACAGAGAAGCAGTAGAGAAAAATGTGGGGGGGAAAAGTTGGAAAGGCCTAGATGGGGAGTAATGAGAGCATGGGGAATCCCTGCCAGGCATTACCATCTTGACATAGTGGGAAGAATGTATAGCTCCAGTGGGTAAGAGTGATGCCAGTGGGAGAAGGAGCTTTTGGTATAGAGTTACCTTTGCTCAAGATCAAAGAGAAAAGGATAACTCTTAGATTAGATCCACAACTGAGGTGAGGACAGATGGGCTCTGAAGGTGTGAGGGAAGCAAAGCAATTAAGGAGATGGAATTCAAAAATCAAACTCAGAAGAATGCAGTAGCAGACTGTTTTTGCACTGTTATCTAAAAAACTCTATGGACATGTTTTATATATTTAGGCAACTGATAAGACTCCTACATCTAAAAGTGATGAAATGGCCGCTTTAAAATTGAAAGGACATTGAGTCACTTGATAGTGAGAGTACTGAGAGATGAGTTCCTCATATTACAAGTACAAATCTATTTATAGCATAGATATGAAAGTGCAAACCAATTAAAACTTGAAATCATCAAACTGGAAATAAGTGAAATTAAGTGGGCCAGAATGGTCATGATTATCAGGCAATATTCAGAGTATGAGAGCATATTAAGGAACAAAATGACAATGATATTAAAAAGAAAATGGTTAAGCTTGGCTATAATTTAAGAAATGAAAGGATCATATCTAATAAGAAAAGGAAGGAAATGCAGTGAGAAAGTTGGGCTGGGACAAGGTTGGGTAGTAAAGCTGGGCAAAAAAAGGTGGAGAGAAGAGAAAGAAGCAGCAAACATACTGGGTAAAGACAAACCATGACCAACAATCAGGAAAACTTAAGAGCATATGAGCTGGGGGGAAGAAAAGATTCAGAAGAGGTCTTAGTATGCTGTATGTGCTAAGAAGAGCCACTTATTAGACTCATACTTTGGAGTGAAAGATGATACCTTCTTCTGGGCGGCTGGCTTCATGCCTAAGTCAGGACTAGAACTCATGACCTCCTGGTTTCTAGTTTGGTGCCTTACTCACTACCACATATTGGGTCTCTTTTCTTCAATTAACAGGTTGTAATTTTGTTACAGGTAGGCTCTGTCTTCTTTAATAATGAAATTATATAAGACTCCATCAATATTTAGGATTCCATACAAAATAATAATGCATTATCTGTAGTAGATTTAAGCAGCATTCAGAGCAAACAGAAGGTTTCATTCAACATTTAAATACTTACAAGAGAAGGTACTGTGAATATCTGCACCGAGAGGTCAGCAATTGAATATTCTCTGTCGTGGTCATCTTTCACATAATCATTCTGCAATCGCTCATAATTCTATTAAGAAGGAGGCAAAAAAGGCAAAGGGTGCCAACTATCAGTTTAAAAAAAGGTAGCACTACTCACCAGAGTAGGTACAGTGAAGAGCTGAACAGAGAGAGCAGTCACCGACACTGGCCGCTCGTGATCATCCTCCATAAAATCTCTCTGCAACTGCCGATAATTCTAAACAACAAGGGGAAATTCACCTCTAATCCGCACTGATCGGATATTTTCTTTAAGTTTAATATTTGTGATGGGAAAACTATGTCCTAAAATTGCATTGTACACAGACTGAATAGCAATTTTTTATATCTGAAACTACTAGACTATGGACAAGGGCACACCTGTAGCAATCGGAGTTATTTGGGTCAAAGAAATAGGAAATTAAATAAAAATACCAAATGTATCCATTGTTATAGGAAATATTTCTGGATTCAACCTATATTTAAAGTAAATTGATGGAATTGTGCAATACATAGAAATCTTTTTTTACATTATACACAATGGACTAATTATGAGTTAACAAAAAATGGAAAATTATTAGTTTTCACCCTGTAAAATAATATTTGTTAGGAGAGGAAGTGCTAAAGTGATATAAATTTTTAAAAAGTTAATATTTTCACCTAAACTGCCAGATACATTCTGCTAAAATGGCCACATGTGCTACCATAGTTACAGGAGAATATGAATTTTCACATTTAGATCTGGAGTATTCTAGTAAAGAAAGGACTAAAAGGAAACAAGTCACTGACTTTAATAAAGAGAAACATCTCCATTGTGCAAGAATTACAGATGAACTACTGAGTTCCACTGAGCATTTGGTGAGAACCAGTATGGTGCAGTGCTTAAAATATTGGACTGGCACTGGGAAGAACCAGATTCAAATCCACCCTAAACCACACAATCTCAATGGATGATTTAGGGCCAGTGACTCTTTTAGCAACCTGCCTCATAGGTTTGCTGTTGTGGGGGAAAATGGGAGAGAGCACCGTTTCTGAACAAAATACAGGATATAAATCTAATAAATCCTTGTATCAGATTTTTATTGTTTCAATTTTTGTATTTCGTTTGAATTTGTATTATTTATTTATATACATGTTTATAGCTTAGCTTCTTCTGGGGACTCGAGGGGTTTACAACAGATCAGAAGTAACAACAAAGAAATAATTGAATAATAATAATTCAACCAACTAATAAATGGCAGTCTTTTACCATTAGTATGCAAATGCCTTACAAAAATCTGAATCTTCAATGCCTTCATAAAATCTACTAAGTTAGGGGCATTCTATATCTTAGGAGGTGTCAGGTTCAGCCCAAGAACAACAAGGCAATCCAGTACAGTTCAGTTCCTTTATTAGCTTGTACCTAATAGACAAAATCTCGCCAAACTAAACCTGTGCTAAAGCAACTAGCGGATATAAGCCCATGAGATCCTAGGGAGGGACTAGCCTCCTCCTTTCTATTCCCACGCTCTTGCTGTGGACTGAGGAGGTGCTTGCTCTGGAATGTTTCCCCTCCCTTCTGATAACCTTGATCCTCAAGGGGAAAGATTCCAGTATCTTCCTCGCTCAAGCCTTCCATTACAGGAGGCAAGATATTCTAAAGAGAAGGGTAGCCACTGAGAAAGAGCATCATTAGGTTCCCACCCCATTTACTTCATCTGGGATGGTGACCCTTCAGAGACCACATGGGGTGGGCCCAAACTAGATGGGAAAAACTGTCCTTTAGGAACTTGGAGGTCAAGTTATGCAGACTACTTTGAATCTGACCTAGAATCATATTTGTAATCATTGCAGTAACCACAACAGAGGTGTAATACTGATTAATTTGCTACCTCCAGTTAGTAGGCTGGTTGCTGCATTTTGAACTTGTTGAAGCTTACATGTCGTTGTTGCAAGGGTCTCCTGACCCTAAAAGGCCCTAACTGGCTTCCACCTGCTGCTATAGCAGGTGGCATGAGTCCAAGTGGACTCCCAAACCATGGATCTTTTTCTGTATGGGGAGTGCAACTCCATCCAGAGTCAAAGTTGGAATTGGAACCAAGCCAGATTGGTAATATCATTACAAATAATTTTTCACTGGATGAGAGAAAGTTACTCACTCTGGCAAACCGGAAAGCAAACAGTTTCTTGTATTTCAAATCCATAAGTAGGCTGCTCATGAATAACTGATGATATACACTTCTAGCTCCTAGGGATGGAATGGGAAAGTGTCAGGAAAAGATACACATTAATGTGGATTTGCATGATAACTGTCTATTAAAAAAATAATACTAAATATTTTATACTATGCAATAATTATGTAACAGATGGCCCTCTAAGTCAATGAATTAATGCATACTGATAGAATGTTACTAAAAATGGGAAAATAACTGAGGAATCTTAAGATGGGAAAATGTTAGTAGAATGGTAGTAGATAGTATGTGCCCCATTGTGAGAAATGAATATTTGTCAAAATTAGTGAAAATAGCTGTAGATATGAGCATGCTTTTGCCCATTTTGTAATATGTCAGTAAGCAATGGAACAGCCTGTTTCCTGAAGTTGTGGGTGCCCCATCACTGGAAGTCTTCAAGAAAAGATTGGACAACTATTTGTCTGGGATGGTATTAGGATTCCTGCACTGAGCAGGGGGTTGGACGAGAAGACCTGTAAGGTTCCTTCCAACCCGATAATCCTATGATTCTGATTCTGTATGCCAGGAGAAGCACAAATGTTGAATGCAGTGGGAATGGGTTACTTGAGAATTCTGTGTGGCTAGAACAAGAAAAGGGTTAAGAATGAATGAATGAATGAATGAATGAATGAATGAATGAATGAATGAATGAATGAATGTAGAAGTGAGTGACCACTATGAAGGAAGTACACTGAAGTGATTTGGTCATATAGAGAGGAGGATAATGGGATCCACAGAAAGAGAGATGAGAAGTTTAAAGAGCAGAAGGCAAAGTATGCATGAATTAATTTCAGGACATGGTAGAGGCATGTTTGGTAAGCACAGAAAGGTATGGATTGGCATGGTGAACAGTGTAAATGTAAAATAGTTTTAGATTTCCTTTTCTTTCCTTTTATCTCCTGCCTTACTTTTGCTTATTACGTCTTACTTTTTTTCTGTGCTTTGCATAATGTTGCTTACCCAGGAAGGAAATACTGTGGTGGGTATGTATTTATAAATTCTGAAGAGAAAGGTACTGCTTTATCAGTCACCGTGAACTCAATCAGGATGCCTGAAGATGCTTTTCAGTACTAGGTGCCAGCATGAAGCAAAGGATCAGAATACTAATGCTCCCAAACCCTGCTGAGAAACTAACCAACCCTGTAAAATTAGTTCTACTAGTTATAAGGAGATTGTAGCATAATCCTATGCATGTTTATTCAGAAGTAGATATTAACACTGTTAACAGAAATGACTTCTTAAAGAGAAGGCTTACAATTAGTCTTATACTTGGCAAGAAACAAAAACACATCTTTTAAATGCCATGCAAAAAAATGGCCATAGAAGCAAGCGCTGCATAGCAGGCCACAGAAAATGTATCAACACTTGGTACCATTAGATTTTTTCTTTAAAAAAGAAAAAGAACAAATAATTCACCTTTCCAAAGTTTAGAATCAGAAAGCATCAATTTATCCACAAGGGAAGAATTTTCTCCTTCTGCACCTTCCTGTAAAGCAACTTGGCATAATATTCTACGAAGGCCATCTAATTAAAAAGAAAGGAAACAAAAGAGTCAAAAGGAGGCATCAATCTGCTTCCACAAATTTCACATACATGTCATTCTCTTATGACATTTAATCACTAACATACAAAACCTTAGCACTGGAGATATTTACATTGCCTATTTAAATTAAAACTAGCCATGTATAAATAGTAATTACACTTCTTCAAGTTCCTAAGAGTTTAAAGCAACGTGGCAGAGATTCCCACCTCAAAAGAAGAGAATGGGCCTTGCAACAGTATTTTCAATGTGGAATATTGCTGAATTTGCTTTTAGTACACGAAGCTGAAATGGAGAGATTTCCAGCTACTGTTTTCCTTCTGGCTACTGTTGAACTATATTTCCTGGCATCCCTTACAATTGTCCATGATGTCAAGTGCCAAAGAAGGGACATGGGTTCTCTACACATAATATAAACAAGATAAGAATTCACCAAAGTCAAGTTAACCTTCCCTGCTTACATTAACCATTCTTTCTCCCTTGCTGCTGAGGGCATGAATGGGGCATAATTGTGCCTTTATGTTTTCCTTCCATGAGATGATTTTGAATATGGAACTAATACTCAGGAAGGGTACTCTCCACAATAAAATTTCAATGCAAAATATTCTTGCAGCTTCTTTTAGGAAAATAGTATTAGGAGATCCAATTACAAATCTCTTCCAATTTAAAGTATTTTGGCTCCTATGGTTTGAGTAAAAAAATCTGTAATGAATCAGAACATTTGTTTATATTTTTTTACCCTGCTTATAATAAATGCCGGAGTAAAGAACATTTTGAACATATGTAGAAACATGTTGTTCTGCATGATAATCTACCATTCAGTATCCAGAAATTCGTTCATATACATTTTCCCTCAGATCTTTTTTTAAGATCATATTTTAATTCTAGTACCTGAATATCCAATAATGTTACTCAGCCAAGTGAGAAGTTTCAGACCAAAGCTTTGATGGGCAACAATAGATGAATGCATAACTTGAACCTTCAATGGCCGAGTCTGGCGAGTGGTACTTCTCTTAAGATGAGTAAGAGAGGAAGGGCATAAAAGTCAAACATTTTATCAAAACAAAGCCTTTTTGTATAAGATGTGTTCATTTAAACATTAAAAAAACTTAAGAAAAATATTGTTTGTAAGCTTTAATTCTCAGTACCATATGCCAACAATTTTAATGCAGTAAGTTTTTTTGAGTTACCTCACAAACTGATAAAAGAGTAGCATCATATATTAATTTAAATTCTCATACCTTTGTAATACCAATACACACTTAATTTCAGCAAAGGGCCGATCAAATATATTTCATACTTGTCAGCCTGCATAGGCTTTCTCTTTCCAATATTGAACATTATCTTCTTTACTTCTTTTTCCTTCTTTGCAACTTTCAAATATGCATTTTTTAATAAATATAGATAGGCTAGAATTGTGAGATGGTAATGCTGAATCAACAATTTATTATTAATTAAGGAAAATTAAGCAATGTAACATACCACTATCACGGATTTGGCTTGGTCACAGTACTGAAAATCTCCATAGCGAACTGATCTGCGCCCCTATTAAACAATCACATGGCAATTAACAAGTCATTCAAATATAATTAAAACTTTAAGACAGGGATCAGCTGGCCTAGGTTCAGAAGCTTTCTGCAAGCTATCATTACAGACCTCTGGTGATAGTTACACATCATTTCTCATGTAGTCTTCTATGCAGGAGAAAGAAGAGGATATCAGAAAGGAAAAGCATTATTGTAGAGAGAAAAAGCTTCAGTATGAACTACTTACTTCCACATCAACCTCCACTTCCATATAGCCTCAAAAAATGACATGAGGGAATGAGACTCTTAACAGAAAAAAGATTGCATGTTGCATTTTAATGGCAGGTTGAATAGTTTAAAAAATGGCTAACCGTTAAATCCTATGGATGTCATAAAGTTCAGGACTGCAGTCAACTATATTGTCTGTTCTTGAATTATACTACATTTACCAAATATCAACAATGACTTATGCTTATTACAATATTAAATAATTATAGATGCAGTACATATCCAAAAGTGAAGGTCTGCATATTCATATGGAATTTTATATTTACAATAAGCATATATGCGGCTATGCAAATTGGTGGTAAAATTAGTGCTGTACATAAAAATGACCTTGCATGTTTTTCCTACCAGTTCTCATTCAATATGATGAAAGAGGATTTGCTTTTGAGATTTCTTTCAAGGGGAAAAAAAAAGTCAGACAATTGCTCATAAATCTTTTTTTATTTATATTTATTAAGAATTTTCATATAATAAAAGACAAAGCAAAAGAAAAAAGCAAAAAACAAAAAACAAAAAAGTGCAAGGAAATTAAAGGAAAACGAAAGACTAAGGTTAAGAAATATATAAATGACTTCCAACCTTCTTTTCAACAGATAATTACAATCTTATTGTTCCTCATCCCTTTTAAATATTTTACAAATCCCCTCAGTCTACAAATGCTCATAAATCTCAGAGGAAAACTTCATGAAGGCCACTGAACTTTTCATACTACGAAATATGGTAGGTAGGCTTCAAAGTGATGAAAATATGTGTATTTCCATACATATGTATTACATACATTTCATAACTTAAAGTGTAAATATAAAAAAGGCAGCAAAGATTGGCTTGCAGAGACTGAATAAAACTACAAATTCCCCAGGAACCACAAATACATGCCAATATAGATAGGGCTTGATGAGCTAAGAGGATAGAGTTAGAGATGGTATCTAATTGCTATTAAGGGACAGTATACGAATGGGGGCTGAATTTAATTATTTAATGAATGATTACTTCCTAGATCAAAGAGATGCTGTGCATGCATAAGTCATTTAAAAACATTTGATATGCTTGATAAAGTATAGATTTAAGCAAGTGTCTTGGTATGCTGAAATTTAAAAAAGCATGCTTTCCCTAATTCACAGTTATGATGGCTGCTGTATTGCAAAAGTTTCTCAGACTGGGAAGGCATATAGTACAAACTGCCCTACGTTGTACAGCATATACTGCAGAAGAGACAGGGGGAGAATCTGCATTAATTAAATTTTCATTAATTGCACATTAGTAAGAACACTCAAGCAGTGAACCATGCTCTAATATTGTTCTGGAAACTGTCACACCCCCATATTCTTCTATGTAATTTTTTTACTAGTCAGTACCAAGGAACTTACAAATCAAAGATGTCATACATTTCTAACTAAAATGTTAATAAGCTTAAATAAATTACTTACATCTCTATCCACAGTTGTTGCAAACCCAATGGCCTCCTTCTGTGTACAATTGACTGCTTTTTGAAGTGTATAAATAACTTGTTCATATGTGTGTACTTCATCATTAAAAAGCATGCAGTAATAAGTATCATTTTTCTTCCTGTAAAGACAGTATCAACAAATCATACATTCAATGATTTAAACCATTTAAAGTATTTTTGGCATCATTCTTCCATTATTCATTGCAATTTCTGTATAGAAAGATACTGCACTAGGCAGTAAGAACAAGGACAACTTATTGAGGAAAATTTAATTAAAGTTTTACTATTATTAATATAATACAGTAATACCACTAAGTACACTGGATCCCATTTCAAATTTTATTGGCTTTTTATCTGGACAGATCTCTGCTTTTCACATGTTTTTGCATTTCATTAATTGTTAGCTGCCTTCAGTGCTCAAACTGAATAGAATAAAGGAATACTGACAAAAGTAAGGAAGTCATCAGGTCTGACTACACAGATATATCCACAATATTTTCCTGGCAACAATGCAAAGGTGCCATTGCTTTCTTCCTAGGTTATTTTTTAAATGTTTAGGCTACCTACAGCCAAGGAAGCTTGGATGGTTTCCCATCAGATTACTAACCAAGCCCAACTGTTTGGCTTTTAAGCACAGATAAAGTCAGCCTGATGCTGCTACATGCTGATACTACAAAATACAGTTCTAAATTTGGAAAGACTACTCAGGAGTAATTTCTTGGAAAAAAGCAGAGCTGATGAAACCTGGGCTCTGGCAGGTTAAGGGACTCCTGGTAATTAGGGAGCAATCATGGGCTTTGTTATGATGCTAAAACAATGCCAGGCCATGAAGCCTGCCATCAAATCCTGACTTAAACCTCTAGCTGAAAAGACCTTTCTTGGAATTTGATTTGGTATTGATTGACTGATTGCCTGTTCTTTTGGACACAGTCACTCAGTGAGTCTTTTATGGTGATGTCAGAAGCTGGGGGCTGAATTTATAACTTTGAAGTAAGTTGTTTGCGGTACTACTGCCTTAGCTGCCATTCATGAAGCCACTATAATTCAAGTCACTTTTTTACAAACGACTCCAGTATAATAGCATTTCCCTTTTAGTATTTAACAAAGTAATCATAGTAATGTTTTATTAAAACTAGGAATCCAATGGTGGGATTTGGTCTCCTACTTACGCTGTTTCTAAACCTGGTGGCAGTTCATTTTCTTTTTCCCATGTTAATATATCTACAGCATACTGAAACACGATTGCAAAAATACCATACACTTTTGTTATCATATCTTCTGACAAATGCACAAGAGGGTCCTAAAATAAGACAAAGTGAAAATATTATTATACTGAGACTACGTTTTCTCATTTTTTTCTACCATGAGATTCAACAAGAATTATCTTTGGGTGGATTATTAATATATTGACTGTGAATACACCCAAATGAATTTGAATATTTATTTCATTTCAGTGCTTTTCTGAATATTTCTATAACATTCGCTTTGCTTTCTTCATTTCTTTTCCATCTTCCAGAATCATATGAGATATACAAGGTTCAAATATATGTTAATAAACAAGATTTAGGTAAACAGATAAGCAAAGTATGGAGGGTAAGTAAATAAAGGAAACACTACTATTATCTTAGGCAAAATAAAATAGCTCCATCACTACTTTTTATGAATCATATTAATCAGTGTGTATTTCCAGAAGCCCAGGCTGAACTATCTGGAATTTGTCATCTTTCTAAAATTAAGGTAATTTTTTTCATGGGTAGATAGTATGAAAACATAATGGTGACATGCTACATATATAATCCTTCAGCAGTGGTAACTAAAAAGAATCTTATGAACATTTTCCCTGGTCTTTCCCCAGCTTCCATTCATTGGATACTCTTACCAAAACAGAATTATTATGGATCATTTCCACAGAAGGGGGAAATCTGCTGAAATTAAGAATACAAACAACAGGAACTTCTGGTGAGGATTCATAGCGAACTAGATGTCCCTGAAGGAGCAGGGACAGCATTGCTATACAGATTGGTGGCCAGACAATGAATTCTGGCCAGCGAAGTCTCTCCAGAAAAAGGAAAGATTGTGAGATCATCCACTTGTACTCGTGGCAGCTGCTCCTCATGAGTAGACTGCAAGAACTGAGTCCTCACTTAATGATAGTTCATTTAACAATGGTTCGAAGTTACGATGGCCTTGGAAAAAGTGGTTTAAGGCCTGTACTCGCAACCGTTGCAAACCATCACACGACCCCTGAGGTCATGTTATCATGATTTGTGACCTTTTTTACGATGGTCTTTAAGCGAATCATGTGGTCATTAAGCAAATTCTGCCAAAAACCGTCCATTGGGGAAACTGGATTCGCTTAATGACCACTGATTTCCTTAATGACCACTGATTCACTTAACCACCACACGATTCGCTTAACAGCCATCATAAAATGGTCATAAAATTGGGTCTGGTCATGTGGTGACTTGCTTAATGACCACACTGCTTAACAACCAATTTTCTGGTCCCTCTTGTGATCATTAAGTGAGGACTACCTGTACATGATAGAGTAAAGAAGTTCGGTGATGACAGGTAGGCCGAGATAGTGTAGTCTCAAATTTTACTCTCCATCCTCTTCTTCATTCCACACTATTATCTCAGCATCGCATACTATAATTTAGATGACAGCACCCTGTTACCTCCTGCTCCTCAGTTTCTGAAGTTCTGTGTTCATGCTTCTGGCAGTAAGAACCTTCTTTCCAAGCTTCAGTGTCACCACAGTCACAGAAACCACCTCCACCTGAAGTTGTCATCTAAAGTATTATTTAAAATGTGCAAGATGGAAAAAATACTGGTCAAACGAAAACACAAATAAACATTGATCCAAAGGCTGATAGCAAATTTCACAGAACAATAAAATTACTTAAGAGGCTGTTCACAGTTCCATAGGGTAATCATTCCCCAGGGCAAGAACTGCAAGTAAGATAACCACTGTTAGAGCTATGTGTAACATCTTAGAGTCCAAGCTTTAATTCATAGAGCAGAAATTGAGCACTAGTGTTATGGGAGACGGGAAGGGGATCTTTCCTATCTATTTTCTCCACATTATTTTATGTCCTGTTGATGCTACTTGAAAAGTAGTACAGATAGATAATTAATGATGAATACTAATAGGGAAATTGGCTTATTTTTCAACAACAGCTGCATACAGATACAACAATTTCACTGAATTATGTGCCACAACTCCAAAATCCCTTTTTTAATCTTTGGATTACAATTCCTACTAATTCGCAGCCATCAACATATAAGCATTTATCACAGTAATTATGGCAAGTACCTCCTTCCACTTTGCAAAGTAAATGTGTGATAACTAGACAATTTAAGCTCCAGGAATATTTATCCCAAAAGAAGACAACCCTGAATTTAAGAAGATCCCACTCCAAAGGAAGAGTGGACTAATAAACAAACAAACAAATGGCTAAACATTGATACAAATCCTGTAAAATGCCCAAGTTCCCCACTTTATCAACCAAGGGTTTTCAATTTCTCCTCAATTAATGCTGCAACTCCCCCCACCCAATAAATGTATATATGTAACACATTTGAATATCTGTGTATATGCACTACACATGCCAGGAGCCACATTCCAAAAAACAAAAACAAAGGCCAGGGCCCAACGAAAGAAATGCATGCATATTAACTGAATTAATATCTAGTTATTAAAATTAATTTCCCCTAAAATAAGGTACCCCATTTATAAAACCAATATCTATCTGCATATACCAGCTGTTCTCTCTCCTACATAGAGACCATGCTCTCATATAGAAACATAGAACTACACATACATACAAAAACACCTCTTTCCTTCTAGGAATGCAAAAAAAAATAGGGGCTGGAAAAAGGATGGAGATGACATAAGAAGAAAGGCTGACTAGCCAGGGAAGGGGAGGGGGAGGGAATTTATTGTTATTGTTGTTGTATTTTATTTGCTGAAATTATGAATTATAATACAATGCCAGGGCAAATTATTTGGAGGGGTGTTTCAGTCACACAGCATCACAAGTTAAATGCCACTCCTTGAAGCAGTGAGGCAGCAGTGTCCTCCTGGAAGTTCTGCTCAGCTACTTAAAGGGCCTTCTCAGGTCATCTGTATGTAGATTCCAGAAGATATTTTTGCCTGGCTTGACAACAAAGCAAAACAGAAGTGCTGGTAGAAATGTCTTCTGTGTGTGAACATTATATGATGATCTGGGAAGGTCTTTGACAGGTGTGCAGAATTTGAATCTGAAGTGCACGAGCATCTTTCAGATCTGGCATGGGCACCCTCATTATACCTGTCAGCTGCTCCTGAAAGGAATGATACCTTTTCTGGGCCTTGCAAGGTAGCCACAGCTCATTTAAGGAGCAGCTTATGGGTACAGTGAGTGGGGCCATGCATGATCCAAAGCACCCTTGCACACTTTAGATCCAAATCCTACACATTTCTAATTTTCAAAGTAGCCTCAGTGAGCCTTTTGAAAGTCACAACTATTTCAGTATATTGAGAAGCAGTATTTTTGTGATTTTGTCTGGTATTGTCTGGCAATGATTTGTACAGCCCTACAAAATATACACTCAAACAAAGTAAAAAAAAATCACTAAAGTAATAAACAAACTTACTAACCCTATATCGATGCTCCCTGTGAACACTTCCCAGAAAACATTCCATGCATAATACACAAGTTGGATCAACTGCACAATCTCTGATGGAGGAAAAAAAGAAAAGGAAATGCACAAAAATACTTTAAATGCTCAAGAAAAAAAATATAACAGAAGCAACTCAGGCTATTCTATACACGTGGAAATCCTGTTCATTAGCTAAGGGTAACAAAATGGGAGTAAGGGAGAGAAAATGAGGAGGAGGATTAGGTATATGTACATCTGCATAAATGATATTTCCTATTTTTGTCCTTCAGCTATCCATTTCTAAGAGTAAGCAGCAGTATTTTCAACTATTTATATCATGAAATTATGATGAAAAAGCTGGTAACTTCAGAAATAGACAACACTTTAGCAAATAAATAATTTTTAAAAAACACAAAGCATTATTACACTTTAATACTTTAAATCAGATTTTAAGCTGTTCTGAGTTATTACAGGAGGAGTTTAAACTCTGTAGAACTGTGAAATGACAAATATTCAATTAAAACACTTCTTGAATTGCAGTTTGACCTGGATGTTTTGTCCTGAACTATTATCGTTATATGAATGAATTTTAGCATCCAAACCTATAGAAAATTTCTAAAAGCCATTAAAAGTTATTACTGTACTAAGATGGTAATTAGTTGCCTTCAGGAGCTTTGGAATAAAGTACTATCCTATGCTAGTGAATTAATGGCAGACTCTTTAAAATTATTTATTAAACATCAATATTATCTCCTATCAAATGATGAGAGTAATTTAAAAAATATAATCTTCTTTTTCATGTCTATTAAATGCCTTTAAAAGTTTTTCAAAAAGAGCTGACTACCACTTCCATTATGCTAAAACTGCAGTACAGATGAGGGTATAGTTACCTATATGATATGAACTTGTTAATTAATATCCCACTTTGGTTTGATATTTGCTAAATTGTTAATACTGTACAGTGTTACAATAACCATGTGAGTGTGCTTTTGAATTATATATCCCAAATTTGGAATGTATTACTATGTGAAAAATTATGGATACATCATACATTTAACAATGGAAAGATAAAATTACTCTGGACTCATAGTTCTGGATAGCAGATATGTGCCCACTTTCTGCTTATGAACAGGCATTTAATTGATGCAGTGGAAAGACTGATATATTTTATGCTCAGTTAAATGATTCATTTAAAAATTATGTTGAATTATATGTTCAGAATGCAATATGTATGAGTTTTCTGCACATAACAAAATAAAAATATTAATTTCATGTATATAGAGATAGAATTCTGACATAAATACAGACTAAATAATTAAATATAAGTGCAACTTCACAAGCTTTCTAAGGAAATCACACTGTAACCTTCTCATATCAGCATAGTGAACTACCATTCTGAAGGCTTCCAGAAAAGATCAAGTAAGATTCCAACTGCCACAATGGAACAAGTTGAGATAGTTAACACCTATGCATCTTCCTAAAGAGACAATTCAATCCAATACAAAATATCTGTATAGTATTCTATATTCATCATGGATTATGCAAACATACTTCATTTCCTCATTACTGCTTGAAAAATCCCAGAGCTTTGTCTTGTACTCTAACCCAATGTCTCTCAGAAACACAACAAAATTAGAGAATGAAGATAATTAAGAAAATATTTGAAGAAAAAGAATATTAACCAAAACTTGTCATATGCTATGGAAAAATAAAAAAGCAATACTACATTTTAAAGTAGTTTGTTTCACTGAGCCCTAAGAAATGGATGGATGGATGGATGGATGGATGGATGGATGGATGGATGGATGGAGATATAGATATAGACATAGATCCTAAACATCCACACAAGGCCTGTCTCAAAGAGAAATTTTATTATATGTTATCAAATTTCTGGCTATCTCTTTTCTCAGATCATGTGATGGCATCCAAAAGACATTTTCATGTCAAAGTAGAAATGTGTTTCACTTTCTAAATCTACCACTGTAATCTCTTTGGAGAACTGAAAACTTTCTAAGTTTTGTTACAGTGCTGGGTCCAACCCCCTGGTACCAAACTTTTTACCTTTTGTTCTGTGTTTGTTTCTGCACGTTTCTCCTTAGAGCCATGAATCAAACATTATAAACTGTAGTCTTTTTTACAGCTATGATGTTCTCCCCACTCAGTCTCTTTTTCTTTTCTAACATTTGGATTTTCATATATTTATCTATCTCAACAGTAGAATCAGCAGAAAATAAATTTCATTTTAACTTACGTTATAATAATATATGAGAGTGTCAAACTTTACAACAGATTTGACTGCTATGAATCCAGAAGTATAAATTTTTAAAATCACTTTTTTTCTTTTTGAGGCAAGATTAATGTAGTTAAGATGAACGTAATTCTGAGGATGATTTACATATTAAGAAATCTTATATTTATTCCTTACTCTAAGAAAATGCATATGCTATGAAATTTCCTTTAGCAGGAAATTCCTTTCCACTGTACCAATTACAATTGCCTGTTGAGAAAGGTAGATTTATTTTCTCTACTTTAAAGCATGTCACAGGGTATCTTTTTTTTATCTTTGGTTATTAACTAGAACAAGGCATTTCAGAAGTCAGCTCCACTCTGGACTCAGTTTGAAAGCTACTGTATGACTGCTGAAATCCTGGCAAGTATTAGAATTCTTGTTTCTATGAGGATCAGTTTTAATACCTGCACTTCATGCTGGAAAACATTGGGTCACAGGTATCATATGGAACCCTTTACCTACAAAAAAAAAGCATATATTATCTGATAATTTTAATTTTAAAATGGCCATAAATTTTATTATCTTGGACAAACTCATGAAGTAGTTTTACACACTTCTGTAAAACCTAGAACTTGATTTGATTTACCCTACCCTAGATATTCAACTTATGCATCATTATTTGGTCTTTTTGGTCCTAATGCTACCACTGCTTTTGAAATTCAATGTTTGTTTAAGGTTTTGGAAGAATTACATAACCTATTTTGGGAATTCAATGACACTAATCATTATTTATATGACCACTGGTAAAATGTCCTGTTCCTGTAAGCAGAAGACTGCTTTTAAACATGTGGTTAATTTCTTTTGATGTTAAAGTGAGGTTAAAACAACAGAAAATGTTAGCTCCTTGTACAATGACATTTGTAGAATCCCAAGGGTCAGCAGGTTGTTACAAAAAGGACTTAAGATTCTTGATAGCCTTATGTTCAATGAAGCACAACATGAAAAATTATAATTTGATTTAATTTTTATTACCATCTTCGTACTCCACCAATAGTTATAGTCTTCCAAAATGCAATTTTATTAGCATACCAATAATTTCTTCCCTAGTTATAAGGAAACCATCAGGAACATTTCAATATTACACATGACAACTATTTAACTGATTTTAGTAACATACCAATGTAATCATGCTAATGTTAAAGGACAACTTAAAATAAATGATTTGTAGTTACCTGCAAGAATAGGTAGGCTCTCCAACTTTAAAAACACGGCCACAAAGATGTGAAGGTTTGTTTGATTGCTCAAGTTTTTGAAAGCCATATGCAGGATCTTCACCACAAAGATACCACTCCATTGGGCCCAGAAGAACATGTTGTGCCAGCATATCTTCTCTTTCAGGGGCTGGATTAGGACCTCTGCAGTAAATTTGAGGCACATAATAGGCTAGGTGCTTGTATATTTCTTTAGGAAGATCAGATGCTTGCAGCCATTTCTTCAAGAAAAAAAGTGAAAAAATAGAAAATTAAAATATGATATAGCTACCCAAATGTTTTAAGAATAAAAGCTACTGATGAATTCTGCAACTTCTTGAATTTCTTACAATTCAAGAATTGTAAATTCTGCACTTACAGTTCTTGAATTGTAAAACATTAAAGTCAACATTAAAGCTGACTTTAATGCCCACAATTCAAAGGAACACTTTGAACATACTGAAGAGCTCAGTATACCCAATAAGAAGTTGATGTCACCTCTCCTCAGTACAATACATTCTTGTATTTCAAGAATGTCAAAGAAATTACTATGTGATTTATACTCTGTATAAATGTTGTTTAAAAATAGAAGTCAAATGGAATTCAGGCTTTTTAAAAAAAACTTGTTAAGTTCATCATAAAGTTGTAAGCAGAAATGCATAAGAACTGCCTTAACAGATTGAGACAAGAACCAGGCACTCCACCATTTCTGTAAATGCTTTCTTTTTTTATAGCAACCACTCATATATCTTTGGAAGCTTGTCACAAAGACAATGATCATAGATGTCATTTGTAGACATTTTCACCAGATATTTTCAAACATTATATGCCCAGAACCAAAAGATTTTCAAAACTTACATCTGGACCTCTTCCTAATGTTTTTATTGCAGCTGAAATAGTCTGTAACCAAACAAAAGTTGCTCTACTACAGACCAACCATTCAAACTGATGGCTAATAGATGCCCATTAAAATTAAAACTAATTTAAAAAGATTAAAATTGCACAAGTTCATCTCCCTTACCTTTCACCTATAGAGGCATCCCCTGCATTTATCTTGAACATGTAAGAATTAAGAATGAAAATATGAATAAGGTACTTTAAGAGAAAGAAATACTGTGCAATGCCTATGTTACTGCTTGTGAACTGTTGCAGTGAAATTCAAAAGTCCAATGGATAATACTAAGCTATGGGATAACATGATAAAGCCCAAAAATGGCACAGCTATCACTCCTTAATCATTCAATAGCATGGTGTTGCAACTTGTGTATAATCAAGATGAGCAAGGGTGAACTAAAATGACCTTACATTCATTTAAAAAAAAAAAAAACTTTGCTGACATTTCTATTTATATGCATATATTACAATTACATCCTAGCTAATTACAGAACATGATTTTTCCAACATACTGGTTGATTTCTGGTAGTTTATCTGACTTGTAAATATACACAGCTCTCCTTCTACAATATCTTTAGCCAAATTCAAAATCTCTTAGGAGTCTTTTTACATAATAATTAAACAGTTCTTGTTCAGTCATCAAGAAATTGAATTTGTCTTAGGACAAGGATGAGACTACAACTAGTCCAAGTCCCTTTTTGACCCCAAAATCATGTTGCCAAATTTTAGTAATCATAGCAGGATGATTTCTCACTAGGTTTTAACAGGAAACTCAGGAATAAGGAAATCTGTAAATCTTCTGGCAGGTAACATAATTATTAAAACAACCCCTAAAACTCCAAAATAAATTTTAAAAAAAATGACTGAACATTCTAGCCTTCCCATCTCCATGAATGTTACCATATGATCACTATGCTTTTTGCAATCCTTGGCTACCTGCCCCACCCCCCACTCCCGCCAATTTATATATGTGTGTGTACACATACCCGCAGCTCTTGACCACAGGGGAAAAAAAGGCCTCTCCTGAAAAAAACTAAACCTCCAATTAATTTTACTGTTAACTAGGATGTTATCAGCAGTGTCTGGCAACAATGTATTGTATTTAATTAATTTCAGGAACTTACTTTTGTTTTATTTGAAGTATTTTGTTTTGTCAAATACTTAAATGAAATAATGTTCAAACTAAAGAACTGGAAATAAATGTATTGTCAGCTTTTTTAAAAAAAATAACAGACTATGAGTTGAACAAATGTTGTATTCCAAGAAAGCTAAAACAAACGATTATTTCAAACTAACAAAATAAGATTTACACTGGAGCTTTTTATCTATAACATTTGTGACTTATCATTAAAAAAAAATGCCATGCTCCATGTAAACAGTATTTCAAATCATATTTTTTGAACAACTTTCAGCAACTATATCCATTAATTCTTTAAGCCATACTCAAAAAAATCATTATATATGTATGATGAGAGAAGTGTTTTTAAAAACATGCCAAGTTCTTATTTCTCCTTTAGATAATACATACCAGACACCTAACACTCTTTTAAACTAGGTATCACTATAAAGCTATTCAAAGGTCTGTAAGAGCAACTGCTGAATACATTTCAAGAAAACTGAACTATGTGCCCATTGAAATCCTACACCTAATGCATTTTAAAAATGGATATCAGAAAACACCCTTCATGGATCACTGCCTTGTCGTGGCGAAAGGGCTTGCGTAACTCAGTGAAGCCATGAGCTATACCGTGCAGGGCCACCGAAGACGGACAGGTCATGACAGAGAGTTCTGACAAAATGTGGTCCACTGGAGAAGGAAATGGCAACCCACTCCAGTATCCTTGCCAAGAAAACCCCATGGACAATGTTAAAAGGCTAAAAGATATGACGCCGGAAGATGAGCCCCTCAGGTCGGAAGGTGTCCAATATGCTACTGGGGAAGAGCGGAGGGCAATTCCAAGTAGCTCCAGAAAGAGTGAAGCGGCTGGGCCAAAGCCGAAAGGACGTTCAGCTGTGGATGTATCTGGAAGCGAAAAGAAGGTCCGATGCTGTAAAGAACAATATTGTATAGGTACCTGGAATGTAAGATCTATGAACCAAGGCAAGCTGGATGTGGTCAAACATGAGATGACAAGATTGAACATCGACATCTTGGGAATCAGCGAACTGAAATGGACGGGAATGGGTGAATTTAATTCGGGTGACCATTATATCTACTACTGTGGGCAAGAAACCCTTAGAAGAAATGGAGTTGCACTCATAGTCAATAAGAGAGTGGGAAAGGCAGTAATGGGGTACAACCTCAAAAATGACAGAATGATCTCAGTGCGTATCCAAGGCAAACCATTCAATATCACAGTCATCCAAGTCTATGCCCCAACCACTGATGCTGAAGAAGCTGAAGTTGACCGCTTCTATGAAGACCTACAACACCTTCTAGAACTAGCACCAAAAAAAGATGTCCTTTTCATCATAGGGGATTGGAATGCTAAAGTAGGAAGTCAAGGAGTAATCGGAATAACAGGCAAGTTTGGCCTTGGAGTACAAAATGAAGCAGGGCAAAGGCTAATAGAGTTCTGTCAAGAGAACAAGCTAGTCATAGCAAACACTCTTTTCCAACAACACAAGAGACGACTCTACACATGGACATCACCAGATGGTCAATACCGAAACCAGATTGATTATATACTTTGCAGCCAAAGATGGAGAAGCTCTATACAGACAGCAAAAACAAGACCAGGAGCTGACTGTGGCTCAGATCATGAGCTTCTTACTGCAAAATTTAGGCTTAAATTGAAGAATGTAGGGAAAACCACTAGACCACTCAGGTATGACTTAGATCATATTCCTTGTGAGTACACAGTGAAGGTGATGAATAGATTTAGAGGATTAGATTTGGTAGACAGAGTGCCTGAAGAACTATGGACGGAGGTCCGTAACATTGTACAGGAGGCAGCAACTAAAACCATCCCAAAGAAAAAGAAATGCAAGAAAGCAAAATGGCTGTCTGATGAGGCTTTACAAATAGCTGTGGAAAGAAGGAATGCGAAAAGCAAGGGTGAAAGGGAAAGATATAAGCAACGGAATGCAGATTTCCAGAGAATAGCAAGGAGAGATAAGAAGGCCTTCTTAAATGAACAATGCAAAGAAATTGAGGAAAACAATAGAATGGGGAAGACTAGAGATCTCTACAAGAAAATTGGAGATATGAAAGGAACGTTTAGTGCAAAGATGGGCATGATAAAGGACAAAAAAGGCAGGGACCTAACAGAAGCAGAAGAGATTAAGAAGAGGTGGCAAGAATACACAGAAGAACTATACAAGAAAGATCTTAACGTCCCTGATGTCCATGCTGGTGTGATCACTGACCTTGAGCCAGACATCCTAGAGAGTGAAGTCAAGTGGGCCTTAGGAAGCATTGCTAACAACAAAGCTAGTGGAGATGACAGTATTCCAGCTGAGTTATTTAAAATACTAAAAGATGATGGTGTTAAAGTGCTGCACTCAATATGCCAGCAAGTTTGGAAAACGCAACAGTGGCCACGGGATTGGAAAAGGTCAGTTTATGTTACAATTCCAAAGAAGGGCAATGCCAAAGAATGCTCAAACTATCGCACAATTGCACTCATTTCACATGCTAGCAAGATTATGCTCAAAATCCTACAAGCTAGGCTTCAGCAATACATGAACCGAGAACTACTGGATGTACAAGCTGGGTTTCGAAGAGGCAGAGGAACTAGAGATCAAATCGCCAACATTCGCTGGATCATGGAGAAAGCACGAGAGTTCCAGAAAAATATCTACTTCTGCTTCATTGACTATGCAAAAGCCTTCGATTGTGTGGATCACAACAAACTGTGGCAAATTCTTAAAGAGATGGGAGTACCAGACCACCTTACCTGTCTCCTGAGAAATCTGTATGCGGGCCAAGAAGCAACAGTTAGAACCGGTCATGGAACAACCGATTGGTTCAAAATAGGGAAAGGTGTACGACAAGGCTGTATACTGTCACCCTGCTTATTTAACCTATATGCAGAGTACATCATGAGAAATGCCAGGCTGGAAGAATCACAAGCCGGAATTAAGATTGCAGGGAGAATCATCAACAACCTCAGATATGCGGACGATACCACCCTAATGGCAGAAAGTGAAGAAGAACTAAAGAGCCTCTTGATGAGGGTGAAAGAGGAGAGTGCAAAAGCTGGCTTGAAACTCAACATTAAAAAAACTAAGATCATGGCATCTGGACCCATCAATTCCTGGCAAATAGAAGGGGTAGAAATGGAAGCAGTAACAGACTTCATTTATTTGGGCTCCAAGATCACCGCAGACGGAGACTGCAGCCATGAAATTAAAAGACGCTTGCTCCTTGGGAGGAAAGCTATGGCAAGCCTAGATAGCATATTAAAAAGCAGAGACGTCACCTTGCCGACAAAGATCCGCATAGTCAAAGCTATGGTTTTTCCAGTAGTAATGTATGGCTGTGAGAGCTGGACCATAAAAAAGGCCGAGCGCCGAAGAATTGATGCCTTTGAACTGTGGTGCTGGAGAAGACTCTTGAGAGTCCCCTGGACTGCTAGGAGGTCAAACCAGTCAATCTTAAAGGAAATCAACCCTGATTGCTCATTGGAAGGATCGATAATGAAGCTCAAGCTCAGATATTTTGGTCACCTAATGCGAAGAGAGATCTCTTTGGAGAAGACCCTGATGCTGGGAAAGATTGAAGGCAAAAGGAGAAGAGGGCGGCAGAGGATGAGATGGTTAGATAGCATCACTGAAGCAATGAGCATGAAACTGAGCAAACTCAGGGAGGCAGTGAAGGACAGGAAGGCCTGGCGCAATATGGTTCATGGGGTCACGAAGAGTCGGACACGACTTAACGACTAAACAACAACAATCAGAAAACACATTTTAGAATATGTGTGTCAGTTTTATATTAGTGTAATAGTGAAATTACATAATTTCACTGTACATAATTATTAGGAATAAGTCCTACTAAATACATTGGAGCTTAATTTATAACAATAATCTAAAAGATGATATTGTAATTGTCATGTATTTTACTCAAGAAACCTTGGAAACAGAAGTTTACTTAAGAATGAGAATTGTTTACCAAAATTGCCAGCTCTTCCCACAGTGTAACTTGCAAAGTGGATAAATACAAAATAATGGTAAAATGCTTCAAAGCATACATGATAAGAACACATTCCACAGTTGAGCAACAGCTTTTTAAAGACCTATCAAAACACTACAAAATATTACAAGTTTTCATCTAAGTACTGCATCAAACTGGGTGATATAAAAAGGGATGGAGAACATGGAGAAAAATCTAATCACTATTCTAATCACTGGAACAGATCTCTCATAGATCTACTCTAGAATCCTATATGCCAGAAGTAATGGCTCTTACCTTTTAACAACAGTAATAACAAAACAATTTTCTCATCTAAATTAGATCACTGCAATTAAGCATCTAATAGTGGATTTTATATTAAAGGATTTTGAATTCAATTCAGTAGACACTCAAGCTGCTTTTCTAGTCCCACAATGTGTTCAGCAGCATTTATTCATTTATTTAATCCTTGTATCAATCTAACAATATTCATTTGTGACATAATTTTTTAACAAGTTATAACTTGTAAAGAAATTATATACAGTTTATATAAAGAATCAGTTACAGAATCATGGTATATATTGAAGAAAATGTTGCACAATCCCAAATAAATGTTATAATACCTAGGTTTTAATTGTCTGCTCAACACAGTAGATAGATCATTATTATATATGTTATTGAAAAGATACAAAGTATTTTTCACACTTTAATTCATGCTTTCATGTTTTAATTATCATAAAATTTCAAAAATACATATTCAAACATATATTATTTAATATTAGTATGCTTGAGAACTGCATGCTAAACTTCCAGCTGATAGAAAGAATGAAAGATTAAAAGGTAACAACCATATTGATTGGTCTCTGTAAAAAAAAATATAAGAGATTACAACAATTTTCCTCAGATAGATACATTGCAAACAGGATTCAGCTAACTATGATCATATAGTAAATCAACATCTCTCCCTCTCTCTCTCTTTCTCTCTCTCTATATATGCTATTAATAGTCATTAACAAATTTCTAATGTTTTAGAACCATACATTTACAAATAGCTGAATTTATTTAACTGAACAAACTGGAACCGGATGCTTCAATAAATGAATTATGAGGCAACCAGGACAGAACTTACCAACTCTTTATTATTTTAAACATATAATTCTTCTTGACTACTTACATTTTAAAAGACTGATATCAAAAATAATACCCCATAAATCAGTAGATAATCACATTCAGGACAATTCTCAATCTATACACTTACCAGCAATTTAAAGAAGGGCAAATTTTTACTTAATTGCCCACACATCATAGCAGTATTAAAGTGCAGTAGGTTATTGATCTGGAAGCAATCATCCTTCAATACTAGGCAAACAGTAAATTTGTACTTGGCATTAATTATCAGATCTGCCCTTTAGAGCTGGTCACATAAACAAAGATAGGCCAAATGACCAGCGTTGGTATTATTATAAAAGAAGACTGTGTTCTGATTAACCAGAACAAAAGGAGTTATTCAATCTGCCACTAGACAGTGCTGAGGATCAGTATTACATCAGCATTCTCCAAACTGATATTTTCCATATGTGTTGGGGCTACAATTCCTACAATATGGGCACCGTTATACTGACTAGAATATATCTGGTGAACAACACATTTCTGACATTTCCTCAAATGGTTTCAAATCAAAAGTGTGAGTCCATTAAATGTTTAATATTTTGAAGTAAACTAAAATAACCTGTCTGTGAAAATTATAAATATATGATGAAGTAGGGGGTCATTTATAAAAAATTATACTGTAATTAAAGTTTAGTCTTTAAAATATAAAGCTTTCTATAATAAACCAATATAGCTAACCTTCTAGAATCTGCTAACAGGATAATTTACATAGTTAATTAAGTATAAATATTGATCTAATAAACCAAATTCTATTCTGGGAAAAAAAAACATGATTGCACTTGGACTAGAAAGTAAGCTAGATGAAGCACACTTCAAATCATTATTGGTTCACATTCAGCTTCATAGAGCAATACACACTCAGTATGACTGCAAATCAATTATATTAAAATACATTTTCTCCTTGTATCCACATTTACTGTAATAAGTTGCTCTAATATTATAGGGTGGGTTTTTTTGTTTTTGTTTTGAAATCTTGTCCAGCAACTCAAAAATAAAGCAAGCAAAACTCTTCTTTCATTACTCTGCTTCAATCTTTGCAGGCAACAGCCTATGTTACCAATTCACTTAGATGGCTCAGTTCTGTCACTCTTGAACTCAGCAGCACAGGAAAGACCAGAATTTACCGCAGGATATACTGAATACTGCCTACCTTTACCCAAACGGTGAGGTAGGTTTTGGCCTCCCTAGCCGGTCCAAGCCAAGGACTCGAAACCTTCTCCCTCCACCCTCCAAACCGCCTCTTTTGTAAACAATTTGCCTCCTCATTCTCTCTTCCCAAAGGGGAGCCACCCCTTCTCACCCTTCTTGGCTAGGAATATAGCCCTCTTTTCTGCCACCTGTCTACTGAACCTCTCCCACTGTTTGGGAGTTATTCACACTCAGAAGCTCGCTGGACCTCATCTCTCCAGGACAGACCCCCGCCATCTCCTCCCTCCCCTCGCCTCTTTATTTGTTCTAACTACAGGCCTGACAGCCCAACTCCTTTCGGCGCCCTCCCAATCTCGCTCTTCTACCGTCCTTTGCTTTAACCGAGTTCTGACACGCCACCTGTCTACCGTCTCCGTCCGTTTTTCGCTCCTCCTGCCCGCCCCCCGCCGCTTGGCTTCCCGCGCCGGAGGCAAGTTCTGCCCGCTGTTTCTTGAGAGGGCCTCACCAGGGCAATCTCCTCGGAGGAACATTCCAGCAAGCTCCTGTCAAGGGCCTGCACTTCTGTCTCCATGTCAGACGCCATCTTCCTCTCCTTCCCCTTTCCACCTCCGTCGCCAAGTAAGTGACACCCGGAACCGGCCCTTGCCAGCCCCTCTCTCAGGAGAACCCGTTTCCGTTTAGGTCTCCACCTCAATTCCGCTCCTACTCAGACGTCCTCCTACTTGGAGAATCACCCTTGTTCTAGTGTCGCCTCCCTGCCGGAAGGGAATCCATTTTAAGACTGCGCGAGGCACCTTGGGAGATGTAGTCGCTCTGACGAAAGGAAGATACTGCTACGGATAAGGGCTGCGAAAGTTCGGACGACCGAGGCTTTTGTCTCTTGTCTGCCATCTAGACGCCGTCCGAATTTTCGCAGCACCGATCCAGTAATTCAAGACGAAGGCTGCTCTGCCATTCAATGAGGTGACGTATTCTCACTTTCAACCGCCAAATGGTCGTGTATAACGTAGCCCAGATATCAAGTTGCCTTGTGCAGATAATGCTGTTCCAGCCCATACAGCTCGCGCTTCGGATTTGCTTCCAAGCCTTACTGTCCTCGTTTGCTTAAACAGAAGAGTATATCCGAGAATAATAAATGGAAGTGCCTTTGCACATGTATAGTGTGAGAAACTCAGTTCTACTACATTTATTTTACATTTTATTCTGCATCTGCCTAAAATATTCAAGAACATGTGGCACTTGCAATAGATTGGGGCAATTATTCAACATGTCCTTTTTCAGGATACTCTGTTTCACCACAACTTGAGTATGCTTCATCTATTTGGAGCTGTTTGCCCTTCCTCCTTTGCACATCACTGTTTTTTGCAATCTTATTACATATGAAAATAGCTGTTTGATACTTTATCCTGTAGGGAGCAGCAGTGTACAAGTATTTACATACGCACGTACAGAATTACATAAGCACACCATGTTATGTTATGGCCTACATTGTTTGCTTTTATGTATCTATACTAAGACAGAATGTAAATAATGTAATGCTTATATAGGAATGATAGATGTCTAAGAGACTCTGCTGGGGTACTTTTCCTTCCTGGAAATTGCTGAAAAAATCTGGGTAAGATTAAAAGGAGTTAGCGACAACAGTGATATCATTGTTAGAGATTTCTGCCCTGTACCTGCAATGCATTTCTAAATTAACTTACCAAGTTCTCAAGAGTACAGGCTTTCCCTAATGAGAGACTTCAGCTATCATGATTATCTGCTGGAAAGCTAACTCACTTGTCAAACAGATTTCTCTTTTGCTGACCCTTGCATTTTGTAGAAGGTTGAAGAAGAAACAAAAGAGGTCACTTAGCCTGGGCCCAGTTCTGACTAACAGTGTGGAATTCATTGATGCAATGGAGATGTCAACACCTGTGGGGAAAGCAGCTAAGGGGGAAGAAGAGCTGAGGGCATATGGTCACCTACCTTGGGCTTCAGGAAGATAGATTTTAATTAACCTGGGTGAAAAGTAGACAACATACCATGACTTGAAATGATAAAGACTAAACAAGCCAAAGAGGGATGGGAGATCCTGAAAAATGAGATAGGGAAAAATACAGGCACAAACAATCCCCTTAAGAAAAAATGGGATAAAAAATAAAGGCCTCTAGATGAACAAAGAGCTAGTTTGATACAGTGATTGAAGGCACCAAGTTAGAAACCAGGAGACTCTGAGTTCTAGTCCTGCTTAGGCGCAAAACCAGCTGGGTGACTTTGGGACAGTCACTCTCTCTCAGCCCTAGAAAGGGGGCAAAGACGAACCACTTCCAAAAATCTTGCCGCAAGAACTGCGTGGACTTGTCCAGGCAGTCGCCAGGAGTGAAGATTGATTCAAAGGCACAGTATCTATCTATGGATGAACAAAAAGTAACAGAAAAAGCTGGGAAGCAAAAAGAAGATATATAGAAAATGGAAGTGGGCTGCTACTAAGGGGGACTACCAACTGGTAACTCAAGACTGTAAAGATGTCAGGAAGCCTAAAATTCAGAATGAGATTAAACTAGCAAAGTATGTAAAAAATGTGTATGTCTAAAATGAAACTCAGGGAAGCTATTAGTCTATTGCTCAATGTAGGCCAGGAAGTAATGACAAAGAATAAGGAGATGGTGGAATTACTTAACACTTTTTTTGTATCTGTTTTCTCTCAGAAAAGGGAGAAAGCCCTTTGTAACATGACCGAGCAAATGGGGGGGGGGGCAAAGCTCAGGACTGATAAAAGCATGGTAAGAACTCACCCTGCTACCTTAAATGAATTCAAATCTGCAGGGCCAAATGAATTACTATGTGAGATAGGTGGCTATATAAATGTGATAAACAAACATGCTAGCTGGTTGAAGGATCCACAGGAGTAAGGGCATGATCACTGGCAGTAATCTTTGAAAATCTGTTACTAAAGTAATCAAAACAAAGTACAGGTAGTCCCCAGTACTACTTCACTACTCAAGTTACACTCACTCCGGAGTAGTATTGTAGTAGAATAACAAAAAAAGCAAAGATAGTAGATGTGTTGGTTAGAGTAATATTTTTATTAGGCTAAGTCTTTGACACAAAATGGAGTATAATTTTTAAGTTCTCCATAGATGAGGCAAGGTAGTAAGCAAAGCAAAAAGGAAAGCAGCTCATGTTTGTGCCATTTACTTACAGGTAACCTTCCCTAATCTGGTTCCCAAGAAATGTAATAGAGGACATCTCCCATTTCTCCCACCCATTACCTATACTGATTTTAGGGGCTTGATTCTAAAAAAGAGCTTCAGAGCACACAGGTGTGCAAACACAGTATTCTTCTATTTAAAGCAGCTGCAACATTTCTCAAAGCCATGGAGCAACTATAGACAGCAACCATGCATTCCCAGGAAAAGATGCATTTGCTTTAAAGAATTGCAGACTGATGCCATGTTTATTCTGTTATGTGTTCAGAAGCACCTGTTTGGAATCAAATCCAAAACACTGCACAGTCCTGTTATGGGCACTGGTGGTTATAGTCCAAGACATCCACTGGGAATCAGGCTGAGTTACAGTCTTAACATAGAAATGCGGGAATAGTTTCCAGATATTAGTCACTGCCCAGAGTCGCCCTTGAGTGAGATGGGCGGTGACTAAATTTGAAGATATAAATAAATATTCAAATTAGGTTCTATTGCCTAATCTGTTGCCTATAAAGCTCTTTAAGGTATGGGGTCAGCACATCCAAGGGACTATCTCATTGTTTCTGACTGTCCCACAAGTTCCAACAGGTTTGGCATGTTTTGGGTCCCATCTAATAAGCAGTGCCATCTTATAGGACCCAGGAGGTGGCCATTCTTTGTTCTTTGGAACAGCAACAACTCCTGAAGTATGGATGGCTCCAACCCTGCTGGCCTTCAAGAGAGCTCGGAAGACCTGGCTGTTTCCCCATGCCCCAGGCTAGCACATGGTGTGCATTCGCTGTTGAAAATATGTATATGTATTTTCAAGAGTTTTTCTTCAGCTGGTATGACTGTCTTCTATTGGGGATTTTAATGTATTCTTTGTTTTTAGCCATCTACTGTATATTGTGGAACATAATATAATTGGAGTTGAGGCTTGCCTGCTTCTTACTACATTTTAGGAAATGGCTCAAAACTTTCAATTCAGTTTTTAATTTTTTTTTCAATTGCAAATAGTATTACAATGTGATTTTATACATGTCCAATCAGAAGTTAGCCCTACTGAGTTTAATGAGATTTACTCACAGATATACAATTACAGCTCATAGATTTGCTGTTTTTCAACCTTTCCTGAGTTAAAGCTCATTTCATCAGAAGCATTAAGTGTTATCCTTGATTGGTAAATCAAGTAACAGACACTCACATAACTATCTGCCCTCTGAATACTTGGGCATTCCATGTAGCACAACACTGTTCTTTGGCAACTTAGATACAAGGGCACATTCATTAGGAAATCATATGTTATATATTGTTCTTGTTAATATTGTCCCCATTCAGGCATTTCATAGAATGCACAAGGGCTCAAGGTGGAGACAAGAGCAGCAGTCTGGTCCTTTCTTTCTTCCCAGTGAAGCAAAATGGCTGTGCACACATATACATATGAAAACAGCTGGGAGCAGCTTATGAAGCAATGGTGCAAATCTAAAAAAAGACCGAGTTCCTTTATTTATTCAGAAAGGTGTTTTGTACAGATTCCCCTGCACTGCAAAACACCTTTTTCAAAGGCTGTGCACTGTCTTATTTTCTACAAAATACATCAATAGGCCCTTCTATAAACCCCAAAAGTAGTTAATATACACTTCCTGTTATAGAGACTTCACGCATGTGTTATTTTAGCATGAACTAGATGCTATTGATGATTACTAGTATTTTGATATATTTTTATTTTACCACATCAGAAGCTCAGGGCAGTCTGCTTAGCTTTCTCTCTCTTTTACCTTGATAAAAAACCTATGAGGTGGGCTAGGCTGACACAGTAACTAGTTTAAAGTCATCCCAAAAAATGCAAGTCTAGGGCTCTGAATTCAATTCACCTAGTTTAATCCGACACTCTTAACTACCACGGCCTTCCATACACTCAAAGTAGTCATCAAAGCCTGCTGACCTTATTTTGGTCATATAAATCTAGAGGAGGTGGTTTTCTGAGTCAATTCACTAACAATAGACATAAAGTCTAAGGGTTTAAAATATGTATCTATGCAGAAATACTTTACCCTCTTTTTGCAACCACTTCCCTTGTGGGATGAAACTGTAAAGTTACATCAGAACCTGTGCCCATTATATGAACATTATACACACACCCAATTCTCTTTCTCCATAGTATCTACTCTTCACAAACAGTAGAAACCAATTACCTTGTTCTGGAGTAATCTCATTGTAAAGGGAACTTCAAGCACAGTGGGAAAATTTGTATCATGATATCACCATAGTTTGCTGTGAATGCTGCTGAATAGCAGTGTAATAAACTATTGCACAGTTTTAACATTTCAGTTAACCTTGGAAGGTACAACAAATCCCACATCTCTCTGTACTGTCTTTCTAGAGGGATTGCAAGATGCTTGTCATATGGACTTCACTTGTTTGCTCTCTATCTTGTATAATTATAACTATTTTATTTGTATGCTGCCTTATACTTGTTCAAAGACAACTAATCCAAAGGTGATAACTCATCTCTAAACTGATATTAATCAGTCAGCCAATAATCAGGAGATACTTCAGCTACTAGATCCTCTATTTGGAGAAAAATGGCTGGAAGGAGAATCTGCAGAAAAATAAACCATAAAAGTATGGAATCTTCTGCCTATCATTTTTTAAATCAACTTCTATATGATTAGGATAGTACCATGCTTAAATTTAATAGAAATGTTGCCTTGGTTCTGATGTTTTAAGCATTACATAGTTAAATATGAAGATAAGCTGTAATTCTGGATGTTTTTAGATGTCTTAGTTTAAAATTACCTCCAAAAAGACATTTCAAAGGAAGAATGTTCCATGAATAGGTGAGCAACTGTTCTTCCATCCAATACCCCTTTTATAGATAAAATACACTTGTAGCTGTTTTAAAAGTTCCAAAACTTAAATGAGTCAGCTCCTTGAAGCAGTGACATCTTTTTCAGCCTCATGTGGAAAACAGTCTTTTTTAATCAATAGTAGAGGTACTTTGTTCAAATGAAGTCCATCTGAACTTCTTATTCATTTTCCAAGGATACTCAGCCTTATTAGCTATGAATGCTAAGTATATATGGAATGATTTGCAACAACTTGCAGAAATCTTAAAAGAAGCATGGCATCAGAAGTAACCCAGTGAATCACCTAGTCAAGCTGTGTACAATTTCTGAAATAAATCTTAATCTGCTAATTTTCTGGAGAAAGCCATCCACTGACATGATGACATGACTGTTCCAATGTTTTGCATCATGTTTTTGAGAAGAAATGTAGTATAGGAATGGAACTGGAAGGCCTTTAGTGTAAGGCTCCCCTGATGAGGACTCAGCAGTAGATCACCAACTGCAAACTTTACACAGCTTTACTAGAATACTAGTTTCAAACTCAGCAGAAGGCACTCCGACACTCAGAGTGTGGCTTGTTAAGAATCTGTCAAGTTCTTGGGCACCCCACCTCCACAGAAAGGAAGATTCTTCCAGCATTTTTTAAACTAACATTTATTAAAAGAGGATAAAGTTATGGAAATCTCAACAAACGGATCATTTTGTTTAGAATTCAGTGCATCTCCCAGGTTCTTAAGGCCTTCTTAGTCATTCATGGCTCCTGTGTGGTGAGAAGCCTTTCTATTAACAGATAACAGAGGAATGTCCAGATGGTTAAAATGTGAACCTCTCTCCAGTTCTAAACATACACTACACATTTTTTACTGCTGTGGGATCATCATGACTAAGTCCATAGAATGAAAGGCTGGAAGCCTCAAATCCCCTCCCCCAGAGATGATCTGAGACTATACACCCTAGTTCCATTTCCTCTTGCTGTGCAGCTTGGAAGTTACTGCTGCCACCAGATTTCTTTTAGGTGGATGTCTCTACTTGGTGTCCTTCCATTAAACCTGCTATATGAGAAAGACAGAATTCCCACAGCCTCTGGCAAGAGAAAAAAAATGAAAAAGGAAATAAATTCTATAGCACTACCTTCTGGTCCTGCAATCTTGAGGTGTGTGAGTAGGCATATCAGCCCATCTTCCTTTGTGGGGAGGTAGACCAATCTCACAAGAAATAAATAGAATTAAACTTCATTTAAAAAGAAAAAGAGAGTACAAACATTCACTTTTAACTTTAAATATTATTATACCAAAACCATCAAATGGTAGAGGAGATAAAAATACACTGCTGTTCAAATCACATACAAGTATCTTAAAAGAACCTTCAATTGAACAATATACAGGAAAATATAAGGCTCTGAGTAGATACTAAGATGATGCTGATCTGTTCCAATGTGGAAGCAACTTTGATATAAAGAGATGCCAATTTGCATAAAGCACACAAAGTCTGAGTGTATATAGAGACAATAACTACAGATGAAATATTAAACTTAAAAACAGGAAAAAAAATGTTAGCAGAGTTTTTAGCTTATTCCTATTCCTCTAGACAATCCTTAGAACAAATGTTTCCTTTGTGTCAACATGTTACCTAGAATATCTTTCTAAATTCCAACTTTAATCAGAGACTGGGGGAGAATATTACTTTTCTCTTCCCCCCTCCCCTGCCCCGAACATACAGCTTCCTACTTGTCTCCCTTCTGCCAGAGAATTGCCTATGGCCTCCAAAAGACCAAAGCTTCTTTTGAGTACTGCTCAAAGTTTCCAGAATGTCTTCTTTATAATTTTAGCTCACTCATGTTCAGTCAATACCTGAACTGAAAACATGCAGAGATCATATATATTAACAAGCTTGAGTTCTGCTAGATGAGGGTGTGCACACAGCAGAAAAAAAAAAGTAATTTGGAACAAAACAACTCCACTATGATCTATCAGAATATTTTAAGTGTCCTGTGTTCTGATGAAACAAAAACTTATACAGAACCACGGGAACTTGAATAAGGTAGTGAAAGCGTGCACAACATGATTTCTGGAATTCTTTCCAAGCCCTTTTGCAGCAGTGGGCATAGGAAGTGCTATATTTTCTTCAGAGTAACAAAGTAATGTACAGTTAGTTCTTGAGTTATGACCACTTGTTCAGTGACTGTTCGAAGTTATGGTGGTACTGAGGCAGCTGCTGGCCGCACCAGGCCTTCTTCCCGAGGCTGCTCACACTGTTCTCCAAATAGTGCGTTCTTACAATGCTTTGGAAGGCCTCAGAAACTTTCTGAAGGCTTTCCACAATGTGACGTTTTGCCTACTGACCACATTACTTAGCGATGGAAATTCTGGTCCCAATTACCATTTTAATTTCAGGACTACCTGTATGGCATGTGTTTCTGCTTTCCCTTTGTGTTATATCTGTGTATCTGTGTATGTGTGTGCTAGAAAACATGGGACAAACTGTACCCAATCCACTCTCGATCATGTGACCAGGAGGGATGTGGGAGGGGTGCTTAGAATGGGGTGGTCTGCAGCATTCCAAGCTGCTGCCCAACTCATCGTGTTGCACTGGGGGATTTTTTTCTGGAATATTTTTCTCTGTAGCCCACAGCCACATTTGGACCATTTTTAAAGTAGCTCTTTCATTGGCCAGCATTTTCCCATCACCATTTTTTTCCCATTCTGTCTTTAGAAAATTATCCTCCTGATGGACAAAGTCCTGAGCAAAAACCATGTGCATATTCAGAAACACCTTATCCTTGATCATTATGCAATGTCATTACCAAAGCTTGTTGAACTCATATAGCTACTGTATATGATTTATATTCTGGTTATATCATTAAGTGGAGCAAATCTAATTTATCGTCTTTGGGATCTGTGATATCTATAGATTACCATAAGAGATTAGAATTTTGGTACAGACTTGGGTTTACAGTATATCTTCCTTGAAATATATCCCAGTATGTTAAATTAAATGTATAGATGCAATTTCAGAAGATATAACTCAATGATTAAAACTCCCATTAAGTCTAATGTATATTTTAGGAGAGATCATAATGTTAAACTCTGACAGATATTTTACACAGATAGATATGCTAACGATAAAAAATCTTATGGCAGGCTAAACCCCTAGGATATCTTTGGCTAATGTAAAGCTACCTTATGATGATGGCAGCTTTAACTTACCAGGCTTTTATTTTACCATCTATATTTTGGGGGAGACTTTTTATGATTATGCTCCTAGGTGGCCCCATTTGGAAAACAAATGTGTAACACCTTTGAAATCTTGGCAAGTTTTAGGGTCCAGGTGTACTAAACTAGGATCTTCATTTCCCTCTTTGAAAGCTGCCAGACTTGTTTCATTATTAATAGAAACTGATGTTGGGGAATAAACCATACTTGAAAATAATGGGGAAGATGTTTCATTGGAATGCTTGGGCTAAACAAGGGATCAAGGGAAGCAGTTGATTTCTAACAGTGGTTTTAAAGACTTGGAGAGATTGCATTTTGAGTATGATTAATCAAGAATACTTGCTTGACAATATATACAACTGAAACATGTACTAACTAAACAGTATGGCCCAGATGCTCTAGCAGTCTCTGTAGCACCTGCAATTTCAGATTCCTTAAGAGATGCAGTGCTGGAACAGAAACCAAGAATTAAATTTTATACAGAATTAAAAAGTAAAATGAAAGTTAGTATTAATTGTATATCTGAATTGTGAAATGAAGAATTGGAATATCTAGTTTTGGAGAATCAATGGATCCAGGTGTTAAGAAATGTGGAATTTCTTAGGATTTAAAAATTAAATTAATTCATCAGAAAATATTGTTTCGTGTTTATTGGACCCCTCAAAGAATGCTTAAAAGGGAATGGAGATTGGATTTTTTCATGTTAGCATTGTAAAACAACGTAAAGGATTTTAACTCATATGATTTGGTCTTGTCCAACTATAGCTTTGTTTTGGCTTGAAATTGTTGCATGTCAATACAGTTTTGGCAAGACATATATTTAAGGATTTCAGTATGTGTCAGTCCTTCAAGGAAACCAAAGTCATGCATACTACTACTACTTTCATTATAATGTTATAGTAACAGAATCTTGCAGGCCTGAATGTGCTTCCCCTCTCCCTCCCTTTATATTTGAGAGAACTAGGGAGGGTCTTGTCTGAGATGGTTACTCATGTTACAGTTCTGGACTGGACTCAGATTTCTGACCGTTGTCTTGGTTGCGGATCTTCCTCTTGTTCCTTGAGGTTATCCCTTCCGCCCATTACAGTATGATGTTGAACTATATTCTGAAAACATGGGATTTGTGATCTCAACATTTTTTACTCTATCAAGCTGGGGGCACAGAAAAGAACAGAGTTTTATATAACTGGAAAGAAACTTATTCTTCTGATTTTATGGAATGGATTCAGGATATGAGTTTATTATCTATTTTTCAGAAGTTTCTGTGTTCTACAAAAATGAGAAGATGATTTGTTGTGATGTATTGCAGATTTACTGATAACTTGCAATATGTTCTGATGTAGTCTAGATTTACTGATAACCTTAACGACTAAATTAACTTTATATTGTTATCTATAGTTTGATATCTATATCTATGATATCTATAGTTTTTCTTTGGTCACATTTAAAATAAATGACTGTCAGACTTTCCAGATAGGCCAGGTCAAGAAACAGACACTGCAGGGATTCCAGGAATGCTACTTTATTGTTGTAGGGTCTATTTACAGAATCTCAAAAGTGTGTCCAAAACCTTCACTACACCTTTTTAAGGATAACACGTTCAAACTGGGGCTGTTTCAAGTCTTTTTCTCATGCTTTCTGCTTTCACAGGACTGAGTAACCGTTTTGCCTCTATATCCCTTCGAAGGCCAGAGTTACATTCCTCTACCATCACTACAATATAGCCCATAGCTGCTGTAAAGCAGTTTTTCACTTCCAGATCGGAAACTCTGCACATCCCTAGTTGTTCCACTACTGTTATACCTGGGGGAGGGGGGCAGGTAAGGGAAAGTGGTATATGACAATCTTCCAATTAAGCCCAGTATTACCCAGTCTTCCAATGTGTTGGGTATTTCCTGCTTTTTTTTTTTTTTTTTAAGTGAAAGGTGGTAGAAGAAGGCTGTATAAGCAAAGCAGAGTTATTATGGACTGGAGGAGGCTGGAATGCATGCATACATGAAACTACACAAGGCAGCAAGTTTTCTTCTCTTTCCTCCTGCTTGGGTCCTCTCCATCCCTCTTAAAGCAGGCTCTGTGTCTGCATCCGAGTCTCTTGAGTGGGCCGTAAGCTAGACCAAGTGGTATTAAATAGTTGAAAGAAACTAGGGAAAATGTATGTATCTATTGTATATCCCACCTTTCCCTCTAAATGGTGATCAAAGGGGCAATAATTCCTTGCTTTTTCTACTGAGTGAGAACACCTTTGTTCAATCTGGATTAAGCATCAATTTGTCCTCCTTTACCAAGTTCATAACTGATATCAGGAATTGTTCTAAGACCTGAACATCTTCCTTGGATGTTAACCCTTGGTAACCAATCAAAAATATTATCTAGATCTCATATTTCCCTCTGGGTCTTCTTGGAAAACATGACTGAGTCAACTATGAGAATTAACTCACTCTGTACCCAAACAGAAAGTGCAGTGGCCATTTTTAAGGGCCCCAAGCCACCATGAAGTACATCTGAACCTTTTTTCCCCTCAGTTAACATTACCAAAACCCTTTAGTATTCCATTTGAGGTCAGAAACATTACGGACAGAATCAGAAAGGGGAGTTAGCCATCCCCTCATTTCCATGGGGGCAGGGAGAATAGAAAAAAGGAAAGAGAGATGGAGCACCTAGGGAAGCTCCCAGTTTGCAAGACCCTCTTCACCCTTGTCACTGTTTTGAAGAGATAGTTGAAGGACAGAGAGACCCTCTTCTGGGTTACTGGAATGGATTATGGTGTTTGCACAACACCCTCCATCCGAACAACTAAGTTAAGTGTGTTTTGTGAAGAGTGCCACTGCAAAAAAAGTACCCCAGCTGCCAATTTCTCAGTCAGGCCTGTATGTCTTAATGGATCATTTGCCCAATACCCCCAGCCACAGGGAATTGTACGCCGAGAAGTGACAAACCTACCATAGGGACTTGTTCCTCTTCAGCATTCATTAGAAAAGTCCTGACTTATTAGCAAGGGAAGTCCAAGGCTGGCAGTTCCCTCCTTCCCCCTCCTCTACCATCCCAAGGCAGAGTAGTACAATCTTACACGGGCAAGGAACTTTGGAGTTTATTTATAAAGACCGTTGTAAATTGTACTATTTGAAGATGTTTTACTGGTAGCGGATATTTTAGTAACTTAAGCAGTGGAGGCACACATTGGAATTACACCCAAGTCACCCCTAATTCTGTGCAAATTTTACAGCAGCTGAGTCCACCCAGGAGTGATGAAACCAGCTAAACACAGCACATGGTTGCCATGTTTTGACTGCAATATGGCTTCTATGCTTTTGACAGCCACCCGACTTGTAGAAATTCAGTCTTCAGGTATTAAAATGCTCCTTGTTCTGCTGTGAAATTAAGGCGCGGGAATCTTACGAGGGGGAAAAGTACAGCACGTCCGAAAACGAGTTGCATCGAAGGCTTTCAGTTCCACTCCACCTGACCACATTTGGTGAGAGGTGGGCTTCCTTTTCCTGCAACTTAGCGGGCGAAAAAACCCGAGAAAGGCGCCTGGCTATAATTAATATAACTTTTCTTTCGCTGCGTTTTGAGGAGGACCGGGGGGGGGGGGCGAGGGAGGGTTAAGCAAACCGGGAAACGCAGCGCCCAGTGTAAGCCGGTTGGGGGCGCTCCCAGGAGGAGCAGCCCCGGCTATTTCCCTCCCCTTCTCCACGTTTTGCAGTCATGGCGTTGTGGAAAGAAAGAAAAAAACACTGTGCAGTACAGTAGAGCACCCTCCTTAGGTTCACACGCTGCTACTTGGAGTGAAAGGGAAAAACTAAGAACTCCCAAGTCACCCTTTCTATCGTCTGATTTTAATTACGTTTACTAGTGAGTAAAGTCTCGGTGCAATCTATGGGACTTACTTTCAGGTATCCGGAGATCCTCCAGCCCAGCTTGTGGTGCATTGTGGGGAGAGAAGGTTCCTTCTTTTATTTTCTTTTTTGCTGCAGTCAAACAAATTCATCCGAGACTGCGCCCTGTGCAGCACTGAGAGGATTTACTTTCGAGTAAACATGCACAGGATAACACCGGGATCTGTTCAAATCCCCTCCCCTCCCCTCCCCTCCCCTCCCCCGTGTGTGCTTTAGACCTTCACAAGGAAGCAACCCCAGCCGCCCGGATTCAAGCAAGCTCAAGGGCCCCTCTAAAATCTAGTTACGAGCTGCCACAGGAGGAAGCGGTGCGACATCCACGCAGCTCTTTTTGACTGTTGCGAGCCCGGAACTAGCCTGAGATCGTTCTCGGTCTAGCGAGCGGACTGGGGCCGTTTACAGGTTGGAGAGCTCTAATAAGGGGGCTCAATTACGTGTGGTGAATCTACAGCCTTTAGGAAGGACCGAGATATGGGGTAATCGAACCGCACCCCTAATCCCCTAGGATTGCCAGTGCGATTAACTGGCAAGGGACTCTGCCTAAAAGCTACCTAGTCTAAAGGAAACTGCGGGTCACCTTACACAGGATAATCCACTGAGGGGTTCCTAGGTATTATTACTATTACTGCTGCTGCTACTACGACAGCAACTGCCGCTGACACCTTACTTCCGGGTTTGCAAACTCAGGACCAGACCCATCTCGGCGGAGGGATCCAATTTTCTCCTCTAGCCTCCTCCCCTTTTTGCTTCTGCTCCCCCCCTTTTTTTTTGCACGAAAATAATTTGACAGCGTTTTGCTGACACTGGAATTTTGTACCCGAAATGGGGGGAGGGGGCAGAGCTCCATTATACGAAGCATGCATGGAATTTCTTGAAAAGGTAAGTCTAACTCCCTTGAGTCCCCCCCCCCCAGCGTGATCTTGCAATTAGTTATTTCACCCCTCCCGAATGCAATCTCCAAGGGGAGGGTACATTGCGCGCAGCTTGGGGAGGGAGGAGGCGGAGGGGGTGAGTATATTTCCTGGCGGAGCGATATTTGTTTACAGGATGAGCTGTAATGTAAGCAAAGTAGGACCCCAGTAAATAGCACTGTAGTAAATTAAAATTGCAATTGCCTTATCGGTGCAAAACAAATTAAGAAAAAAAATTGCGCCCACAGTGATCTTGGACCTGCATGCACTTGTTGCAGAGTTGCACCAGGTAGGCAAACGCTTAACAACTTCCATTCTTTCATTAAGCTACAAGCTCAACTTTTTTTTTTTTTTTAAGTTTGCAGTTCAGTCACTTTCGGTATGTACGATTGAGTAGGCGAGGCCCTCCCTGCCTCCTCCTTCTTGCTGCAAGATATCCCAGTAGGAAAAGAGCAGAGCACGGAGGTTGGCAGGTTTTTTTTTAAAGATGTCCCTATTGCTTAGGATTCCCTTGGGCGGTTAGTTGCTTAAAACTGAGATCGCGTGCAGGAGAATGTCTTGAACGACGGCAATTAAGACTGGGACGACCGTGTGTGATATTTTAAATATAGTGCGTGCATACGTATGTGCGAACGCCAAGCCTGTGTGCGGTCTGGCAAGGTATCATCTGCGTGGATCTGACACTTGATAACACGCTGCCGTACCTGCTTGCAGTCGGTGGGAAACTGGAAAGCTGGAGATTTGCATCTTGGCCACTCCCTAACGCCGTACACCCATGCTTGTTTTCCCCATGGCGTCTGCTGCTTCGCGTTCGGCCGAGCAAAGAGACGCTTAAAGTAAGATGGATGCACTTTTTTTTCGCAGACATGAGTCAGATTCAGTCCCTGAAAATTGAGAAGATAATATGGTTGAGGGTTTTTTTTATAAAAGAGGAATATGAAACGTCAGCCCTGAGATTGTGTCTTGTTTCGAGAGACTGGGAAGTTTGATTCGAGATCATTTTATGCATGGCACCAGCAGAATCAAAGTCTGCGTGTGTAATTCTGATTATTGTAATGCGAGGATTCCCAGCGTTCAGTCTAGAGGTTATGTTTTATGCAACTTTAGGTTGATCATTGCTGAGAAGCGTTTTGGTGTCCCCAAATAATCATAAGATTCTTAAAGATTGTTAAACTGTTTTTTAATACAGATACTTACAAACATGTGGCAGCTGGCCTCCATTCTGTATTAGCATTTCTTCTTTTCCTGCACAAAAGCTGGCTCCCCCCCTCCATGCTTATGGAAAATAAGCATTTTTTTTCTTTAGAAATATTTCATTCATATGCATTGATCATTTTAATAAAGTCACAGTAATCTCAGATTTCCATGGTCAGCTCCTGCCCCTTATTAAATACTAGTGAGCTGAATCTGGACTTTGGTTTTACCATATCTAAACTCTTAACACTATTATAGTCAAGCAGAGTCATGACTAATTTGCCTTGTTTGAATAATTCTAGCTAAATTATGAAATAGCCTAGTTGATATAAAAACAGTGCGCAGTAATTATAACAATATGGTGGAGCAGTCAAGGTGACTGGAGGAGCTAGTATCCCTTCTACTAGAAAACAAGTTCATTGCCCTGTTCACAGGTTCTGCTGTTTTGGGGCTCACCACTGTTGGATACTTCTCTAGGCCAGTGTTGCTGGCTGGGGAATTCTGGGAGTTGAAGCCCAGGGCTCTTAAAAGTTTCTGAGGTTGAGAAACACTGCTCTAGGCCAGTGTGGAGATGACAGCACAAGTGTACTGCTTTCATCTTCTGCTTATGAGCTTCCTAGAGGTTCCTTATTGGCCACTATGTGAAAAGGGAAGCTGGACTAGATGCACTTTTTTTTAATCTAAATCAGCTTTTCTCAGCCTGGTACCCTCCAGATATATTCAGCTGCAATTCACATTATCCCTAGCCAGGGTTGGAGAAAGCTAATTTCAACAATCAGGACTCAAGGGAAGTAGCCTGAAGCTGTACATAGATGCATTATATATATATACATGTATAAAGGAGACTGTGAGTTCTAGTCCTGCCTTAGGCATGAAAGCCGGCTGGGTGACTTTGGGCCAGTCACTCTCTCAGCCCAACTTGCCTCACAGGGTGGTTGTTGTGGGGAAAATAGGAGGAGGAAGGAGTACAAGGTTTGTTTGCTGCCTTGAGTTACTTATAAAAAATAATAAAGGCAGGATTTTAAAAAATCTAAACAACTAAAAATATATACAGGATTAATCTATGTAGTATAGCCCCAGTTTGGAGATTCCTCTTAGTTCTTTGTGTGTGCATGTGTGTATGGGTATGACTGATCACACTGGCTGTTTTAACATATGCTAAGCCCCAATTGTGCAAAATATGTTTTTATTATAATGTTAATAAATATAATGATAATATAAGCATCATAATAGTCATAATGATTTGGTGGTGTAGACATTGGACTAAACCATAATTTTATTTGATTCATGAGGTAATAAAACCCAGCCAGAATAGATTGTCACAGAAGATTTTCCTCACATTGACAGATGCTCTCCCCTTCAGTATCTCACCTCTCAGGACAAAGGCTACATGAATAGATTTTAAATGGCCTTTTTGTGATAACTGTACCATTTGCTTTTAAATGAATACTAATTTAAAAGTAATTAACATGTATTAAATGACATCTTGCTTGCTTGATTACTGAACCCTTTTGAATTTCCTGACAATGCAATCCTATGTGTCTGTTCACATGGGAGTTCAGATCCATGATGCTTCCTTCCAGGTAAACATCAGTGTAGGATTGCTGCAGTCTTATACCTGTGAGTAAGCTCTACTGAATTAAATGGGACTTATTTTGGAATAGACCTGCATAGAATTGACCCTTAAAGATTGCAATCCTGTTTGAAATAGCTTGAAAATCAAATATCCATATGGGACTCATTTGTAATTAATTAATTATTGAATCTTCAGAATTTTGGTTTGACTGTCCACTATAATCCACCTTTTTAGTGTCACAGTCAGCATTAGTAAGTTTTTAATGTGTTTTTACACAAATGTACGAGTGGTTTTGTCCCTTTCTTCCTCAGAAAATGACTCTTTCAGTTCCTTGTTATTTTCAGGTACATGCACTGCATGAAGATATGGCTTTTTATTTCCATCTTTGAAGAAAGCTTTGTAAAATTGATAAATGATGTATTTTAATATTTAAAATGTTTTAATAGAGTGTTAACTGTGGTGATTCTTAGAAATCATACAACTTTGGTTTATGTTAAGAAAAGCTTATAAATAATTGTGATATTACTATGTATTTAAAAGGAATTTTCCATGAGTAAGAGTTTCACTTCCAAACCAGAGGAGTGAAATGCTTGATTTTATGAGATCCTGTGCTTTTGACAGAATGACAAACACCCTTTGGTCCTCCAGTATATCTCTGCATTTTTAATTCATTTTGATAAGTTAAAGAGGATTTGGGAGATGATTTCAGTGTGTGTGAATTCTCCAGCTAATAAGATTAAAAAAATTCATTGGTCACCACACACTGTACTCACATATCATGAGAAGCCATTATTTCCTCAACCCTGATTTATTCAATAAATCATACGAGTTTGCATAGCAAGCTAAGTCATAAAACCATGGTTTACAAACTAACTGCATGGTTAATGCTACAGCTAAATGAGCTACATTATATCTTAGTGTGATGCTTGTACTAGATCTTTAACAAAGGTGTAGAAAAACTGGAATAGGTCTAGAGGAGAGTGGTGGAAATATATCCTATAGTAGATGGTTGAAAAAGATAGCCTAACAAGGAACAAAAAGGAATATGGTAGCACCCTTCAGATATTCTCTCATAGAAGAACAGATTAGTTCTTTGCCTTCCTAAGGGTAGGATTTAATTTTAAGAGATAAGTCCTGTGGGTCTCACTCACTGAAGGGCTTCAAACAGGGATTGGGTAGTTATACAGTATTTTGGGGATGCAGTAGCTTTGAATGACCTGTGTCAAGCAGAATGATGGACTGGATAGGCTGTAAGGCCCTCTACAAGACATATGGTTGTGTAATTATTAGAAAAGTGACAGACTTGAGGATTGTTTGTTAGTAACCCGCAATGAGTGTCACATAGAAGATGTTCAAGTGCTATTCTGTATTGTCCAAGATGGAGGAGATTGGCTATCAGGTTAAGTTACAGGAAGTTAAGTTTCTGTTGAATATTTTAAAAAATGTCCTAGTGGTAGGAGCAGTTTAACAGTGCCACCAGTTATCTAGGGCAGTGGTCTCCAAATGTTTTTGATTGTGCACCCTAATCAGGAAACGGGGGGGGGGGGCATATATCCTAGTATACACGTTTATTTATAAAGTATGTGCATGTGCTACCATACAATTATATACATTGCAAAACATACTCCAAAATAGAAATGTAAAAATAATGAGATAAAGGTAAAATAAACAGTATTCTAATATTTTCTTCCTGTGTCCCAGTGGATTGTTTTGTGAATCCCCTAGGGTATATGCACTTCCCTTTGGGGACTATTGATCTAGGACAGAGTTGTGCTCCCTAAAATAGGTCTAAGCAGCAGCTGGACAACCATCTGTCAGAAATGTTTTAAAATGAATCCTTGCAATGCTCAGCAATTTGGATTCAATGACTTGAAAAGTTATTTCCAACTCTTATGATTTTGCCATTGTGCCTCATACTTCATTTATTTTACAGTACTGGATTGTACTGTTTGCACTGGCATGTATTTTAAAAATTGTGAAGGTATGTTCTGATGGTGTTCTTGTTGGCATCTTGATAAAGTTGCTTCCTTAAGTGGATTCAGTCTCATGATCAAATGTCAATACCATAGTCATATTTTGTCTGAGCTTATATGAGCATTATTGGAGTGTGTGTAGGAAGACACAACTATTTATGAAATTGTAAAGTAGCTAAGAGATACACACACACCCACCCACACACACACATAAAAAATGCAGCTTCAACTTTAACCTAAAGGACTTATTAATAGAGTTGATATATGTGTGTCGTAGTAAGATATTGTCACTGTTCATTAGCATTTTAATGTTCATTTTAAATGCATGTAAACTTAAAATAGCCTTCTTGATCATATTGAAGCCAAAATCAATGGAGAATGGGTCTTAAGAAGAAAAGAATGACTGAATTTTACAGACTCTAGCAGAATTGTCAGCTCTTAACTCTTTGCTAGAATTGGAAGATATAAAATGTGAACAAAACCAGCCAGTTCATCTTTTACTGTTAGCCTGTATGCTTATCAGCAGGCTGATCTGGATCTAGTGCCTTAGCATGTTCTGGCATTACAGGAGCACCTGTCTGATTCATGGATGTTCCTTGCTAAACTTCTTAACAGACTATTTCAGAGCAAGCTGTTGCTTTTGGTCAGCTTCAGAGTAAAGACTGAGACCTGTTCTAGTAACATTAAAACCATCATTTGGCACTGTATTTGAACAATACAATAGTATATGCATGCTAGGAATGTACAGAACCAACGAATTTGGAAATGGAATGTTCTGGAGAACTTAAGAATATTTTGTTTTCTCCCCCCTCCCCTGGCACATGCCAAACCTCATTCTGGATCATGCCTTTCTGGAGGCCATTTCTGGAACAGTATTTCCAATTTGGAAGATTTATGTGAAGAAATCACTGAACTACTCTCAGAATGCCATAGGCCAAGAGGAGGTTTGGTATGGTCCAGAGCGGGAATGGAATGTTCCAGAGTTCTTCAGAACATTCCAATTCTGAATTGATGAGTTGTGCACATTGCTTATGCATGCATGTTGGGATAGGCTGTATTTTCATTAAGATTGCAGTCTTTTAGACACCTCAGATTAATTTTCATCTCAGTGAAATTTACTTACGAATAGAGCCTTCTATCCTTAAGCATTTAGCATCTTTGTCTTTCCTGTTTGGCTTAAAAGTATATCTGTTCTTCCTGTTACTAAAATGGGAATTTTAGGAAGTCTATATGGTTAGATAAAGTAATATTAACAATACTCTGTTCTTAACTCTGGTTTTGAAAGACTTTTTAAGATCAATTTCTAATCTATGTTTGGCAAATTGGTTCAGAAAGGTAACCAAGTAGTTTTAGTGCTTGTTCATACATATATATGTCACCTTATCTTATCACAGTAACTTATAGCAGATGTGTTGACTTGGTAGGAATTTACTGTGTGTTGAGTTATGTGTGGCGATCTGAAAATTTGGTTCTGGTACTCAAGCTTGTGCCCCAGCATGCTCTAAAACACTTTTTTTGTCTTTGAATCCAAAGCACTGCCCAGTTTTATTCAGCATTATCCTTTGACAATTTGAAAGAAACTTCTTTTTGTTGAGTTGCACAGAGAGTTTACCCTTACCCTTTTGTTTTGTTTTGCCACAGCATCCAGGTCCGAAAGGTTTGAAGCTAAAATAAAAGTCAGTTGTCCTCTGCAACAATGGCACATAAGCTATCATTTATTGAGGCTCAAACCGCAACTAAGCTGATTAATGATTAGTTGAAGTTCATAAAAAAGTTCATAAAAATATTCAGTATCGTTGCTTGGAATAGAAGAAATTCCAAAGGTTATATTTTTGTGATGAACTATCAGGTTTTTTTACTCATGTTAGAGTTTTAATTTGATAAACAAAAATATTCTTCCTAGCAACCTTGAATTTGAGTTGGAGAACTCTTGGGTAGGAAGAAAGAGATACTTTCTTATTGATGAGTGATAAAGCATGTTTTGCGTTTTGTGGGTAGAAATGAAAAACAATGAACATAGGAAGTTGCCTCGTGTCTGATCACTGCTCCACCTTCCCCAGAATTTTGCAGCCATATGTCATGATAGTCCCAAAAGTTTTCCTAACCCAGCTACCCCATAGCCTTAAGTTTTCTTCATCCTGAAAAATATCCTCTTATCAGTAAGTTCCGGCACTGCCCTGAAGATTTACTACTACTACTACTACTAACAAAAAAAAAAATCATTTGTCTCACTTATGTTACAGTGTTAGTAAGACTGATCAGAAATAGCTGTCTACCTCTGAAACAGTAGTTCCCCTGCCATCTTAGTTGTATGACACTATGGAACTCATTATTTGCTAGTTCAGTAATAGCTACGCAAAGACAGGTGTGTTTGTGTGCCTTCTAATATTCATCACTGTAGAACAGTCTTACCTTTTCATCACTCTGTTTTGTGGCTTGTGCTGAAAGGAAATACATAGCAAGCCGCTCTCAAAGTGATGGGTGCTGTAGTTAGAAACATCCTGGAAGATGAAGGTTAACATTTACTTTCAATAGAGACTCTTCCTAATCTTACCTTCCCCCTATTTCAGCCCCCAAACTTAATCTGCACATCCATTACTTTATTTACAAATATATGCTTGAACATGATTCTCTGTCTCTAACAAATCTTTTACTAGATCAGCTGATTATATAGAATTTGTAGTCTTAGCTGGGAACTTCCTGGTCCTGATCCAGTGCACAGTCAAGCTTAAACACCACTGAAATGAGTGGCACAGCACCAGTGTCATTCTCTAGTAGATTGGAACCATTGTATTTAGAATATTAGTGGTGCCAATGCCAAGGTGGTCACCTGAAGACATTTTGCCATTATTTCCTCTGCTCCCTTCTGAAAAAAGAAATGAACTTTATCCATAGGTAATCTATGGCCAGGCAGAAAAACCCATAAGCACGTCTCCTTGGGAGTAATAATGCAACAGTAATGAATTAAACATTAAGAGTTTGCACCACTTCCATGATACCCCAAACACCCAAAGTTAGGTGTTGAGGGTAACTACTTTAATTTGCTTAATAATAGGGCCAGATTCATCATCAATTATGATCTTAATACCTTATACACAAAACAGTTTGCTCCTCTCCTCTTCTCCCATCTATTTTTTAAAATATGTGTCAGTGCTGAACTCTAGGGAACTGATGTATGTTTTCTCAAAGCAATTGGATTGGAGCTGGATGGAGTAGTGCAGAATAGTAGTAGGATCGATATTGAAATAGAGTTGGTTCAAACAATCTAGCTAACTGAATAGAGAAACTGACAGAAGAGCAGGTATTATTGATGCGGCTTAGAGCTTGCTTTTCTATCCAGAGTTAGGGAATCAACAGAGAAACATGTTAGAGGCTAGAAGCAAAACTTGGATATAGTGTATGTAAGGACAAAGTATGACTGGTGTTCCAACAACACCACAGCCTTGGTTTGCAACACTGGTAACAAGGCCATGTGATGGATGAGGCTGGTACGTGTGAGAATGTCTTATGTCCAATATTGATCCACTTCCTCATCCACTCTGCAACTTTGTGAGTTCATTGAAAGGGTCCCCAGTACAGAAGATCATGTAGCTCACTTGTTGAATTCGGCTAATCTTGACCAAAAGGTTACATGAGAAAGCCTGTAGAATTAAGTCAAGGGATATGTGCTTGAGATGTTAAGAGGCTGGACTGTTTTTGTGCTTTGAAATGGTCACTCTCTGTGAACAGAATTTTTCTGTCACTGCCAATTCTTAATGTGATCCTGTCTCTTTGGGCCTCTCAACAATTCATTTTCAGTTTTTTACCTGGAATTGTGTTCAAACGATAGGATTTGCTGTTAACTTTCATTATTAGTATCTCAGAAAGAAAAGACAGCTGCATTCTACACCCTGCTCCATGTAGATTTTGTCACCTCTGAAGTGTTGACTTGCCACGTTTCAGTTGAATACTGATATATGCAAGAGGAATACAGAAGTGGCAGCTAGCTTACTATAGTTTTTGAGTGGTGATGGCTTCAAAAAGAGTTGGGTTTTTTTGCATCATACTCAGCTGCATATGCAAAAAACCTTATTAGTAAGGTTAGAAAGGAGCTTCATCTACAACAAAGTAATTGGAATGAGGATTTACTTGTAAAATTTAACATCTAAGCTTTTCCCAACCAAATCAATTTTCAAGGCAACTTATAAAACTGAGATAATACAGTTTAAAACTAATTAAAAACAGACACAGATAACTGCATTTCTCTTTTTTATTTAAATAGTATGTTGAAATTAAATATGTTTCAGGGTTTGAAACTTGCTTACATAAATTCAAATTGTCAATTGTTTAGCTTTTGCATTGGCATATTTGTGGGCTAATGAGAAATGAAATGCTTTTATTTTTGTTCAGTCTGTTAATTATGCTCCTTAAACCACTTAATTGTTTTTATTCCATCTCATTAAAACATTACAAATATTGCATGCAATCTAATGTTAAATTTGTTTACTCAGAAATAACATATTATTAAATTGAAATAAGTTTACTCTTAAGTAGGACTGTATAAATTGCAGCCCTAAATATTGAGACATCTAATCTTTCAATGAATCTCTTTACCCTAAAATTTTATACAGCTTAGTGTTGATCTGATACCAGCTCTGATCTTCTGCCAGTGGTGTGGCTTCTTCAGTGGAAATGAAGTTGTCTTAGTATCCAAAGAATTAATTGGTAATAAAGAAAAATAGAAATGTGAAATTACATATTTTTATATTTCAGCTAGTTTCAGCTTTAAAAAATGAGTATGATTCTTGTAAGGCAAGATGATAAGATCTCTTCAGGTGTTAAAGTCTTGTATATGTGAAGACTGGATGGGATCATGAACTTCGATTCAAGCACTCTAGTCCTCTAACACATCTGATTGCATTTATGATGGGGGGGCGGTTGGTCAAATACAGATACAATGTTGTTTCATCAACATTGGAATGTAGGAGTGGAAGAAGCAACTTTAACCCATGAGTACACTTGGGTGTACACATAGTTCTTGAAGAGGATTGTGGTGACTGGCATGGTCATCCTGAGAATTTTATGGCGGAGTGGGGATTTCCACCTGGATCTCCTAGTTTTAGTTTGATACCCTAAGCCAGCGTTCTACTTTGTTATCGGCTTTATTTGAAAGGGCTTTACAAAGCTCTGCAAAAAGAGGTTAAAATACTCATAGTAGTACGGGCATTGGGGGAGTTTTTACGCTCCTTAGATACAGTCAGCAAGGGCAACAATTAATAGGTGACTTGGTAATTAACCAACCACACTCCAAACTACATAAATGAAAGAGTATGTACATGGGGGTGGAGTCTACATGTTTTTGTGGAATAAAGTACTTTTTTTGGTGACAAAACATAACAGCTGAACTAATACAAATTTTCTTTGCAAAAGCAGCATTTTTCAAAGTAATGGCTGGATAGTTAATGCTCATCCCTGGGAAGAACTTTAAAGAGACTCCGTTTGCCTCAGTTCCCATAAAACAATTACAGATGTGATCCAAATTTTACATTAGACATAATATGACAACCTGTAGTTCATTGAAGAACCACAATTTGCTGAATTCCTACAACATTCCAAATCCAAACCAGGCCATGTTAGAGATAGGCATAATATGTGAATCCACCTACCCACCCATGGACAACTTGCTTGAAGGTTGACTGGCAACCTTTGATTGGAAGAGATTCTTGATTTTTCTATCAGTGGGTAACCCGGCTAGTAAACAATAATTACTTTATGATTCCAATATTTTTCTCTCTTTTTTTCTGCCGTACTATTTTATTTGCCTTCTGAATCCAGTACAAAGTAAACTATATGCACTTCTTGACAGCTTAAGATTCTGAGGGATGCTGTTCTGTATTCCCTTCTGCAGAAAGGCTTCGGGTTTTGTTGAATTGTAGGTAAATGGTGAAAAAAAAGTATTTTTTTTTCTCCCAGGCTGGTGAAGTTTAGTCTCAGTAGGCAGACTGATGTTAGTTTTATTGTGAAGTTTGTATTCTGATTAAGGTTACAGTAATAGTTTCATTTGTGTTCTCTGTGCGTGTTTCCTGTATCACATGCATTTAATTTATGCACTCTGATAATGGATAAAGTAAAGCCCCTTGGAAACATATCAAGACTTTGCTTGAACTTAAAAAAAAATACCTTAATGTTACTTAGTGTTTGTTGCATTATCAGATTATTTTTCTTTTATAAATATTGCTTTTACATTCTTATTAGCACATTTTTATATCAACAGAATGGTTAAAAACACTCTGATACTTGTTTCACAGACTTTTAATATTTTTATTATAGTTGTCTATTCATTGCCTTGGTTATATTTTTTATTTTTTATTTAGCTTTTCATTTTAGAATAATTTTAATGGAATACTTTTAGTCTTATATTTCTAAAAAATACGTCCATATTTTTACGTGTTTGCAAACTTAAGCAAGTGCAATTTTCTGGGAGCCAATATTGGCTCTAGATACAGTAGAAAATTTGGGTTTATGTCTGTGTATATGTGTGAAGAAGTCCCTAATATTTTGGATTTGCTGTATAAGATAGCTATAACTCAGATTTATGATTTACAAGAATTTCCTTTTCTCTTCTCTCTTCCCAAATTTCTGTAAGTGATCTCTGCAAGTGCTATTTCTAAGGAGGATCAGTAGTGATTCTCCAAGGAGGACAAATAGTGCTCTTCATTCTATAAGTAGATAGCATGAACAAAAAAAATTGATCTGAACTTTCTAAGACAATAGTCTTTCTGTGCACTAAATTCACTGAATAATGTTGCAATAGATTGAAGCTATCTCCTGGGGCTTCCAGGTAGTACTTTTGTTACAATACTTTTGTCAAGATAAAAATATTTTTCCTTTTCTATAACAACAAACTCCTGAGCCTGTTGTGATGCAAATGTTTTTTATCTTAATTCATCTTAGTAGCCTATAGTAGTGTTGTGATTCTATTTGCAATTTAAAAAATAGAATTATCTGCTTATATGATTAGTATAGTTTTGAGTTCTAGTATTAATAGCTAAGTAAATATTATGTTTTTAGAGTGAGAGAGGAGTCTGTTTACTAGCTAGCTGGAAATTAGTAGAGCAAAAGACATTGAAAATTTATTACAATTTATGATTGTCAACTAGATATATTGTTTGGAACTTTCCCTAATATTTTGGATTTGGTATATAACATAGCTATATTTCAACTTTATGATTTCCGTATTTGTGATCTTACATTTAAGTCTTTGAGTGTTCCTTATATGCTACGTTTAAATGAGAGAGCATTTTAAGGACATAGATCTGCAGCATGTTGTTCCTAGTTTAGAATTCTAGGTTTGGAGCTGTATTTTGGAAATGGTAGTTGTGCAGAATTTTTTTCTAATCTGAGGAGGATACCTTCTGATTGAGGCTTTTTCTGTTTTGTCAGAATCAAGCATATAAATTGAGTCATGAATAGTAGGCTGCGGATTAGTTGGCTAGTACAGGTGATATCTGCATTATCTAAACCAAAATAAAGACCTAATTTGTGTGTTTTCCTTGAGCATGCTTTTCTTTAGTTTCCATATGTGTTACAGTACTAAATTTGTAGAGATGAGAGTGTGGAGAAGCTACTGTGTGGCCATAGGTTAAATGTTTGCAGAATTATCTGCATATTCCAAATCTACTGTTATATAAGAAAATAATTACAATTGTGATTTCTTTATCTAGAGAAGAAATAACATTCACTTTGTAATTAAGTGTGCAAGTACATTGTAATTTGCCAAGAACAATTGTCAGCAGTAAGCCTTATGCCTTATTTAACCATAGTAGCTTTTGTTGCATGTCAAATTAAATTTCTATATACTTTCAGGGATCCTTCCAGTTCTAATCCTTTAAGTAATGAGAAATGAAAAGCCAGACAAAGAACATATGCAATTTATTTTAGGCATTGTGAAATGCAAATCGGTATGTCCATGTTTAATAGTTGCAAATTCATTTGTGTGGAATATATTTGTTTTATGACTAATATTAGTTTAAAGCTTCAAGACTCTTGTGCTTAATCATTCTTGAGCAGTGATGGTATAAAATAGCCATAGGCAACCTACAGCCCAAAGGCTACATTCAGCCACCGAATTTACATTTTTGCAGCCCTTGGAATCCCTTCTGACCATGATTATTAAAAACTGCCACTTAGAGATTCGAAACATATGAAAAGCCCTAAAATAGGCATTTCAAATAAAAAAACCTGCCCTACCCAGTTTCTGCCCCTCAGCTGCTCGCCTCCATCTTAAATGCAGCCCTTGGCCATCAAAACGTTGCTCATGTTTGGTGTAAATTGTGAATGGTCTGACTTTCCTTGGACATCAAAAATATTTCTGAATGCAAGCTTTTGGTAGCTTAGAGAGCACCAGCTGAAGCACTGCTGAAACCGTATTCTGGATGAGATTGGAGCTTCACGTTAGCTACCTTACAGCTCTCAAAAGAAGAAGAGGATATAAGGCTATGTCATACTTCATATACCTTTGATTTGCCATGGAGAATACATATAACAAAAAGTGATTGCAGACTGTTCCTCCAAAGTGAATGTATTATTTTATGGCAGGGTGAATAATCCTTGTCAGTGGGCCACTTCGATCATCTGAGATCCCTTTTTTTTGTGGGTATTGAAGTCTCTGATGTTTATAACAAGAAATCTGCAGTGCAGGTTCCCAGTAAATTTTGGAAGGAAAGTAAAGAAAATAAATGTGTTACATTTATGATAGACTTAATCTAATTTTAAAAATTGGGGTGGGGAGGGAAAGCTGGGAGAAAAATTAGTCCAAAATTTTACCATTTCCAATGACAGCATTACATCATCATTCCCCAAATAATAATTTAAAAAGTACACTCCATTCCTTTCCCTGTTTTTTACTATTCATATTTTGAAAGGAATTGTCATGTTTATGTGCCCTTTTCAGTCTGTACTGTGTACATGCATAAATGTGCTCCAAAAAATGCGTATGTGAAATGTGTACGGCCTCTTACTATAGGACAGGAGGAAGCTAAAACAGAGGATGTGCATCATATTTTTCTGATTAGGATAAAAATTCAGTTATAGTTTCTTCTACATGGTTGAAGTAAAAATGCACAAGTTTGGAGTTGAGCACATTGTTTTGTCTGAATGAATTACAGTATGCTTTTCATCTGAGTTGCTGGCACATCACTGTGAATGTTGTAAATTGCTCATCATTTACTGTAAATCTTTACGATGCTTGGCAGACATATGGTTCAATCAAACTATATGGTTATGCATTCTGAGAAGCAATTTATTGTAACTTGTTTCTGCAGTGACTCAAAATTGGAAGTATGTTGAGACATACAGACTTCTGAATACAAGAGAATAGATGAAAACATGCAGCTGTCTTGTGTTGTGGCTATTTTAACTTATGATGATCTATGGAAATTATTACTGGGCTTGGTCATACTTTATTAAACTAGAAGAAAGAGAAGAGATCTGCTCTAAATGGGAGAGTGGAGCCAAGATTGTGACAGGTGAACAGCTTTGAATTTAAACTCCCCAATCCCTCTTTTCCTTTTTATTCGTTTTTGAAAGTATTATTTATTTTACCATCTAGCCCCTTTTACCTTTTCATATTTTATATATTGACTGTCTGCCCTAAATGTATTTATTTTGAAAACAGCATACAAAACTTGCAAATTAAATGCTTACCTTATCTTTCTTAAATAACTTATACTAATATAGAATTCACAATTGAAAATGTTGAGACAGAGGCGGAAAATAATTCTACCCTTTTTTGATGGAAAAATTCCACAGGCACTATACTTGTGGAAGCCTTTTGATGATGAATCTTTGTCCCTGAGAATACAGACAACTGACTTAATAAGTAACACTGTAGTGCGTGTGAAGGGAAGAGATGTATTGGATATCTCAGTGAAACAGTAGTGAAAGAAAAGCAAATTTGAAATTAAGAATTGTTAAGAAAAGGAGGCGTATAGAGTTCTGTATGGTTAGGGAAAGTGGACAGAAAACAAATTACCCCATAATAATAAAATTGGGAGTCAGTAGATGAAACTGAGTGGTGGGAGCTAAAGGATGGACAAAAGAAAGTCCTTTGTTAGTGAATTGTGATGATTGCCAACTTAGGTGGCTTTAAAAAGATTTGAACAAGTTCATGATGCATAGCACTGTTGAATGATTGATTGATTATGTGCCATTGAGTTGTTTTTAACTCCTAGCGACCACATAGATAGATTTTCTCCATGACGATCTATCCCTAACCTGGTCTTTCAGGTCTTCCAATGGTGCACTCATCACCACTGTAAAGTGAGTCCATCCACCTTGCTGCTGGTCATCCTCTTCTGCTGTTTCCTTCCTCCTTTCCCAGCATTTGAGCTTCTCCAGAGAGCTACATCTTTCCATAATGTGACCAAAATAGGATAATTTGAGCCTGGTCATTTGTGCCTTGAGTGAGAGCTCTGGGTTGATTTGTTCAAAGATCCATTTGTTTTCTTAGCTGTCCACAGTATTCTCAGAAGTCTTCTCCAACACCAAAGTTCAAAAGTGTCAGTACTCTATAATTATGAAGTCTATAAATTGTCTGCAGTATTGAATGTGCATTGATCACTAAGAAGGGATTATTATTGCTGTTGTTTATTTGTGGGTTTCTCATGTGCACCTAGTTGCCCATTGAATGAAACAGAATGCTGGATTACATAGGCCTTTGATCTGATCATAGAGGGCTTTTCTCATGTTATTGAGATAGGAGACTATTAAATTGGAACATTAAACATACAGTACCAGTACTTCAGATTATATATTGCATTCTTGAATCTTGATATCTATATGGCTCCTATGGAAAGAAGACAGGTCTGTGATAGAAGAAGTCACTTTTTTTGGTTTTGTTTTGTTCTGGATAGAATTTAAAAGCATACAGCATTATTTGAAAAGGAGAGTTAATTTCAGTAAGCTTGGTGGTTTATTGTAACCTAAGTGATCTAGATAAATAACAGTATTGCACAAATAGATAATGTATGGCTTTCTTTTCCACTAGTGGAAGAGGTGTACTATTTAGGAATAATGATAGAAAAAAAGTGAAACTAGAAATATGAGCAAATTAAATAACCTTGGGGGTAAAAACTAGATACTCCACAAGTGTCTGATTATGCAGAGAGTGCTTTCATATTATTGCTTCTTTCGCCACCTCTTTTCTAAATAAAGTTTAGAAGCTAATTTCAGATGCAGTTGATAGTCAAGGAAATGGGTTTATGCTGCTTTTCCTTATGCTATTATAGCACCTCCTTGAGTTGAAGTATGAACAGAGTCTGCAGACTCTATGGATAAGGTGGAGCTCATGCAGTAATGCTGTTTTGGGGAATATATTTGCAACTATTTTTACAACATCAGCTACTCTAAGTGTGGAGGAACTGACATCCTCATCTCTGATCTGGGTGAACCATTTTGTCTTCCATCTCACCAGGGCATAAAATGGATTGAAAAATGTATGGATATGATTGTATACTTAGTACTTATTTAATTTTAAAGAATATTATAAACCTCAAACATGCAATAATGATAATGAAAAGGCATGTAGGTATGGGCAATGCAAAAAGATATCGAAGATAGGAAAATGAATGGTAACAAGAGTGAGTGTGGCTTCAACCTTGCCTACAATTATCTTCATTTGTATCAAGAACATAAAATACTCTTTTACTATCAATTCTGATCTACACTGTCTTTGTCTCTTTTGTAACAATGCAGACCTCAACACTCTGAAAGGCTCACACTTACTCACCAGCCTGGCAATTTAGTTTCTCTATGACTGGATGATAACAAGAGACCTCAATGTATTTAGTGAATCAGGTCTGGTTTCAGTGACATGTTTGGCATCTTTAAGAAACCTCAGCTTATGTCACATGTAAACCAGGTGTCTGGTTTAAATGTGCATATTGACCTCACGCCTATGGGACATAGGATGCTAGAATGCTAGCACTGCATATGTGGGTATCAGCAGCAGTTTGCTTAATACCTAGGAACTGTACTTTACTTTTTTTATTTTTTAAATGAATAAAAATAATTTTATGGTGGGGGTCACGGCAAGTAACATTTCCAAAGTACATGAGCTGCATTTAGTTACTATGCTTATTTTCTAAAAAAACGTTTTAGGGAATGATGTAGTGAGTTGGTTGGTATTTTATTTTGCGGCATGAAAGTTTTTTATTTAATGTGCGCGCGCACGTGTGTGGTTGTTGTTTTGAGGAAAATAGGAGGGAGTATTATGTATGCTCCTGTGCAAAAAGCAGGATATAAATAAAATGTAATAAAATAGAAACTCATCTAAATTAGCAATGTAACTGTCTGATATTTAAAAAATGTTAAAAATGACACTGAACTTCTCTAGATAATAGATTTAAAATATAATAATAAACCAGTGGCAATCAAGCGTTCTTTTGGCTTTCTGTAGAAGTTAGTCTCTTCTCCACTAGCAATGCAATCCTATATAGGCCTGCCTACTCTAAAAAAAATACTACTAAGAAGTCTTTCTCATTTATGATGAGAAAGAATTCATGAAATCTCTTATTTAGTGGCCCACAAAGGGATTGTGATACATTGTGAAAGGTCTGGAGAGGAAAAAGAGATGTTTTAGCTTTTCTCTAAGCAGTGCTGTAAACGAAATGCCTGATCTACCCCTTTGGCTTTTAGAATTGAGCCTTTCTGAAATTGTGCGCAGAACTGAAATTGAAATGTATCTTTCTATCACAGTTAAAGCAATAATTGTGAGAAAAAGAAGGAAGAAAATGGCTGGGATCTGGCAGCTAAATACCTGCATTTTTAAAGTTGGAAGACCTCAGTGGTTAAATATATAGCAATTACATTGTGAAAGCAATCACTATTATCTGAAGATAGTAGAATAGTTTTGGTTGGAAGATGGTATAGTATTTCAATAGATCAGACTAAATATATGATCAGATCAGTCACATGATGTAGCTTATTCAGTTCTGCTTCTTCACATACATCCTATAATATTGGAGGGAGTGATTGATTCTTGATTGATTGATTATATGCCTTCAAGTCATTGCTGACTGTTAGCAACCACAAAGATCAACGGCTTTCAACCATTTTCATCTCAGGTCACACATCTCATAGGCAGGACTTGTGGGTTGGGAAACCAGAAATCCCGTGATGTCATAGGTTGCTGGGACTTGGGAGGAGAAATTGAGGCAGCCCTCCCCTGGTGATGTCACAGAGCCAGGGTTCTGGCTGCACAGCATTTCCTGTCATTTACTTTGGCTTGTTGATGGAGCACACCTATGGACCTTTCATAGCACACAAATGTGCTGTGGTACAGCAGTTGAAACCTGCTGATATACCTGGAGATAGATTTTCTTCATGATGATCTGTCCCTAACTTGATCTTTCAGGTCTTCCAACAATGTTTGGAAGGAAGACTAGGCTAAATATTCTGCTTTGATTTAAAAAGTATGCAGGGAGTTATTTTATATGAAAAACATCCAAGAGCAATAAAAACTTTATATGTGACTGCCAATCTTGTTAATTTAGTTTTAATAGTGTACATGCTTCTAAATGTTTCTGTTTTTATTTTATCTAAGGCTTTAAACATACATTATACATATTAATTGTGAACTGTGTTGTCTCCATTTAGTAAAGTACTTTCTTCAGATATACAGTATTTAATCACTGAGATCTTTCAACTTTAAAAATAAGATCTTTCTTAGAAAGTTCAGCTTATACTGTGGAGCATGAATGGACATTGGAAGACCTAGACATAAACTCAGAGGTTTTGAGTAATCTGTAAGCTCTGCTCAAATGATTCATGATCATGACAACTAATAACACAAGAAATAAAGTAAAAGATCTAATTAAAACATAATTAAAGCACACCCAAATGTTGAAAAACATTATTAAAAACAATTGAATCATTTATAACACAAAAGAAGGTGGGAGGAAAAATAAGAGATTGAGGCTACATTATTAATATCAGACCAAATCAGAACAGCTTAAATTTGATCTGCTAATTTTTCTCTAAAACCGTTCCAGTTTTGATAGCATGCATGCATGCATATATATATATGCTATCAAAAATTAGCAGATGATATATATATATATATGCTATGATATGATATATATATGCTATCAAAAATTAGCATATCAAATTTAAGCTGTTCTGATTTGGTCTGATATTAATAATGTAGCCTCAATCTCTTATTTTTCCTCATATATATATATATATATATGAATGAATATGAGGTTCTAAATTGGATATGCGTTTTGATTTTTGAAAACTCAAAGGAAGAATAACTAATCTACTTAATTTCCCCTTTAGCCTTTCAGCTTTACTTTCTATAAAGTTATTGTAAGAAGAGTAGGCTTTCCTGTAAGTAAGGAAATAGTCTATAAAAAGACTCCAAGCCCAAGCTCAGTTTACCATTATAAATGCTTACAAAAATGCTAACACAACATGTCTATCTTCAAATGGACTCTGTAGTTGGAAGTCAACTTCAAGATTCTTGAAAATTTGGAAGATTCCACCATGGATTGTTATTTTCTGGAGACAGTAGAATGAAGATATTCCCTGGAATTTCCTGAGATTCTCAGAGGCAAGTTCCCCCGTTCCATAATTGGGAACCCATCAGAGGATCTCCAGAAATAAAAGCCTTCTTCCCCTACGCCCAAAGAAAAATGCCAGCAGAACCATACCTTGCTAAAATAGAAGCAAAGTATATGTTTGGCCTGGTTCTAGAACCAGCTCTATTATTCATATATCATTCATGAGACCTGCCAGCTGCAAACAGACATAAGCTTTTCAGAAGGAAAGCCAGTTTCTGCCAATAGACCTTATTTCTTATGCTTGGCCTAACAGAAACCTGTGTATTGGGGATTAATATTTCAAGATTGTAAAATGAAAGTAGAATTCAGGATGCTGAATCAGCATGTGATTTGATTTGAAAATGCACGGAGGGAGAAAGAGTCTGTTGTCATTATGAATGAAAACAAACTGCTTCATGGCTTCTGATGAAGGCTTAGCTAGCATAGAGAAGGGTCAGAACATGGCTTCATTTCTAACTTAGCCAGAAATTGTACTGTTGAAAATAATATTTATTGAAGACAGTAAAGGTGCCCCCCCCCCCCGCCGCCGCCGCAAGCCACTCTAGGTCTGGATGGCTATAAAGAGTGTCTCATTTTGTGAGATATTTCTTAAGGTAATGAATCTTAATAAATAGTTAATGGTGGCTGTTTTACTGGTTGTCTGGGTAAGGTGCAGATTTTGTCTTCACTTCAGCAATGTCCTGAAGCTCAAACCCTTTTTCACTTCTACAATCATTCATATAAAAACTTATTTATTCTTGTTGCTTTTTCAAAGCTTCAGCAGACTATTGTATCCCATGTTTTATGACTATGTTGATGACATTCCTGGTCTAGTTTTTATGATGTATTGCATTTTAAGTGGTTCAACTGCTGTAATGTATATTGTGAAAGTACTGTAGTCTATAGTAATAGTTAAGGGCCATAATTCCTAAATCATCTCACCTAGTAGATTTCAATATTCAGACATGAACACAGTTGGATGTTTTGACAAGACATTTAATAAGTAAATAAATGTATTTATTTAGCCACAGATGATTAGAACACTTGATACTTTTTAATTTTACAAATCAAAGCACATAAATTAATTTAAGAAGCATTCTTTTAGTGCCGAAGTAATCACTGTACTTAAAAAAAATCATAATCATTTAAAAAAAAAGAAAAAAGAGCAAACAAGTAAAATGAGAAAATAAAAAGTAGTTTTTATTATTTAAATAAATTATTAAAAAGCAGAAATATATCTATAAGTGGACAAAGGAATTATCAAGATTGTACAGTTTGTGCTCAATATATAATGGCTTAGAAATTAACCATAAAAAGCAAAGTATATTAAATTATGGCTGGTGTGGGTCTTCCGGGCTGCGTGGTCGTGTTCTGGAAGTTTTGTTTCCTAACGTTTCGCCAGCATCTGTGACCGGCATCTTCAGAGAGCAGGAGCACAGAGAGAACTGCTCCTGTCTGTGCTCCTGCTCTCTGAAGATGCCGGTCACAGATGCTGGCGAAACGTTAGGAAACAAAACTTCCAGAACACGGCCACACAGCCCGGAAGACCCACACCAGCCTTCGTATTCCGGCCGTGAAAGCCTTCGACAATACATATATTAAATTATTTTAATAACGTGAGTAAAGATTTGAATCCCTGAGCTAAGTGCCAAAATCGCCTGTATTTGTTGTTTAAGAATACAAAAAAGAAAAAACCCTACTAAAAACATTATAAATACTATTTTTTAACTTCCCCTTTATTGTACTCCAACTAATGTACAATATTTATAGGCCAAATACTTATCTTGCTGTGTAATATATAGTATGTATGGAAGCCTTTCTTGCTTGAATTTGGTTAAACATCTTTTTGTGAATATGTGCTGTTACATTTTGCTATTTCTACATGTTCTCCAAGTTTAAGTTCCCAGTCTGATATCTTTGGTAACGTATCTCTTTTCCAAACTTGTGCTAAATTTATGCTTAGAGCCATAAACATGCATTTTAGTAAATTGTGATATTTTACTGTACTTTGAAAATCACAACAAGCTAAAGTCATGAAAATAAGGCTTTATATAATTCAGCCCTGGTTAAAATGGCTTTGTTTTCTTCATTAGGGAAAAAAAAAATAAAGTGCAGAGGAAAGTATTAATACTCTTGACCATTCAACCCCCTCCCCCTTTTTTTTGCAAAGTACCTGAAAGAAACATGTGGCCTCCCAGTGAAACAGGGATAGCAGGCTGAGAATCTTAGCTGTAGTCAATTGCATCATATTTATATGTAATTAGCCCCACAGAAATTAAGACTACTCCTATCAGCTTGTATTAGTTTCTCACTCTCAATTCAAAATCCCTTTGGGATCAGAAGGGGTTTTCTTCTTTGATTCTCCTTGCATACTTGAAAATTATCTCTGCATGTTTGTGATACCCCACTAACATCAGTGAAAGCCTCTACTAGATCACCAATCAGTTTGTTAAATAGCCTTTCCATTTCTGGAAAGGTAATTGATGATTCAAGCAATTACAGGTCCTCAGTTAATGACAGTAATTGGGACCATGATGCGGTTGTAAAGTGTGACATCACGTGACTGTGCCAACTTACAATGGCAGTTCCAGTTGTGGCCATTAAGCGCAATGTCACATGATCACCATTTGCAAATTCCTGCCAGCTTCCCCATTGATTTTGCTTGTCAGAAGCCTGCAGTGAAGGTCGCAAATGGTGATCATGTTACTGCAGGATGCTGTAACTGTTGTAGTTGTAAACTGGTTGCCAAGTGCCCAAGTTGCGATCATGTCACTGTGGGGATGCTGCGATGGCCACAACTTCAAGGACCAGCTATAAGTCTCCTTGTTCAGCACCATAGTAACTGAATGGTCACTAAACAAATGGTTGTTAACTGAGGACTACATGTACATTAATTTTTCTTGAAGAATGGTCACTGCTAGATTTTGTGTCTTACATTGCCTTCCATACATCCTCCAACTCTGCTTCTGAGACTTGGAGGAACACATTTCGGGGGTGTGGTCAGAGGATCAGGGGGAGGAAAACATGGGAAACTCCCACTATGTGAGAGTAATATAATGCTTACAGTGTTGACCCAGGGGCAGGGAGACCCAGGTTCTATTTACTTTCAGCCACAGAATCTCACAAGTGATTTAGATAGTCAGTCCCTCTCAACCAAATCTACTTCACAGTGTTATTGTTGGAAAAATAGGGCAAAGGAGTGCTATGTATGCCATCTCACACTCCTGAATATAGCTTATAAATCAAGTAAGGCCACTTACATTATGTTGGATAGAACACATGATTTGAGGACATTTCCTTTCATACTGCATGTACCACACAAATAAGGATCAGCATTTCATCAGAATAGACGTTGAAGCTACTTCTATAACTTTAACCTTGGTGTTACACTCTAGACAGTAACACCAAGAAATGGCTTTTTCTGAAGAGATGACCTGGTTTTTAATAATTCTGATTGAGTTTTATAGGATAATAATCTGACGGGGAAACAATTTCCTTTTTTTCAAACAGTGCCTGGTGGAAGCCTTGCAGTGTTCAGGTGCTTTCTGATTTTACCTGTATCCTAGTCCATGATTAGGATCCTCTGTTAAGTATATGATTAAAAGGATTTGAAGTATTTTTCTTGATATAGTTTGAAAAACATCATTATTTAACATGCTTTAAGTCTAAATGCATAGTCTTCATATTTTTCATATTAAAAACTCACATATTTCTAAATATACGGACAGATGGAAGACAGACTTTAAGCCACATGCCTATTTCTGACTTTTTTTTTTAACGAACAGATAAATTTATAGCTTATTAAATTATTAGACAGTTTTAGCAATGTGTAAAATGAAATTTATGCTGCAAGAATATATATTGCAATATCCTGATTTAGAACTTGGCCATATCTTGAGTCACATGGCACAAATGAGAAGGAGGAATTTTTGTTATTTCAAAGAAAATAGAAATGTTTGACCTTGTCCTGAAACCATTAGCTTATATGTATCAGACAAAAGCATGTTCAAGCCCATTTTCCAGGTGCTTATAGGTCTAAAGCAACTTGCATTCATTTATGCATTATATTTTTTGTTTTTCTCCTGTCCTCAACAGAGGGAAGTGAGAGTTGCATGTGACATAACAAATAATATCTTGCGCAGCAATGATTCACACATAATTCACACAAGGCAATTCCAGTCCGGGGCTCAGGTGGCCTGATTATCAATGTTCCTAACCTCAAAGTGCTAGTGATCAATGCCAAATCTGTCTGTAACAAGTCCTTGACTATCCATGACTTGGTGGTGCACAAACAGGCAGACCTGAATAAAATGATGTACCATTGGTATATGACACCAGGACAATTATCTAGAATGTATAAAGGTACTTCAAATCATTGTTGGAAATGTGAACAAGAAGGGTCATTTTATCATGCTTGATGAACATGCAAAAAAGCTAGAAGCTTTTGGGTTCAGATATGTACACTGATTCAGAGGATTTTAAAGATTAATACACAACTGAAACCAGAGGTTTTCCCCTTGGGACTGATGGATAAACAGTTGGAAAAAAGTCATGGAACTTTGTTTTTATATATGATAACTGCAGCAAGATTATTGTACGTACAAAGATGGAAAGATTTGCCAATACCTACAACAGAGGAATGGTTGGTGAAGATGATAGAACTTGCCGAGATAGCCAAATTGATTAGAGAAAAGACAATACATTTATTGCTGACTGGAAACCCCTTATGGACTTTTTGTGTAAAACAGGAAAAAATGAATTTATGGTCTATGGTTTTGATGATTAGATTATAGAAAGAAGAAAGTCACAATGTAACTTTAGAGAAAAGGTAAATCTACTTATAATTGATGTAACTGCTGTAAAGATTAGAAGCCACTTCTTTATATCTTTTTTCTTTTTTTTTCTTTTTGCACTTTAGCTTTCTCTTTTATTTCTTCCTTTTTCTTTTTTCCTTCTTACTCTATTTTAGTTTGTATTAATTTTTACTCTTGTTTTTAATAAAATTATATTAAATAAAAGACAAATAGGCAGACCTGGCATGTATAACTGAGACCTGGCGGGGCAAGGGGGGCAATGCAGCCATACCTGAAATTGACTCTACCGAGTTTCAGGTCATGCGCCAACTTCAGGGCCAAGACTGGGGAGGAGGAGGGTCTTGATCTGTTGTAAGTCCTTATATGTGATCAGGGCTACTGTTCCTAAGGTAATGGTGTATGAGTGCCTGTATGTTGGGTTGGGCCATATGAACAAACTGGGAATCCTGCTAGTGTACCGGCCACTCTGATCTCTGCCAGGCTCCCTCTCTGGGCTTCTGGATCTGGTCTCTAGGCTGGTGGTGGAGACCCCTTGCAGGTTGATGCTGAGGGTCTTCAATCTCCATACCATGGAGTATGGCTTCCAGAGCAGCCATGGGCATGTCCCACCTAATCTCTCACCTGACATACATAGGAGGGCATGTGTTAAACTCATTTTGACCTTGGAGCAGCTGATTTGAATGTGGAGGGAATTTCTTTTTTCCCTTTCCTGGTCCAAATGGTGTACAACATTTGTATACCACCCAGAGTCACTTTTTGTGAGATGGGCGTCCATATAACTTTGATTAATTGATTGATTGATTGATAGAAAAGAAAGAGGAAGGGAGGGAGGGAGGGAAAGAAAGAGTTTGACAACCACCACCCACCTCTGCAGGGCAGGATCTATTCAACTGATCTGCTCCCAGCATCTAATGGAACTAGATGGTTTCTGGCAGGCACTTGAGGAGTTTCCCAATGATTTGGCAGCTGAATCTGTTGAAAGCCTGGTTGATCACTGGCAACAGGGGATTTGATGAAATCACCCCCATGCAGCCTCTCTTCATTGGCTGGTCCTGGTTGTTTCTTAGTCTAATGAGGACCTCTGGAAAGTGAAGCAACAGAAGCAGCACCTAGAGCTTCAGCAGAGAAAAACAAAAAGTGGGTCTGACCAAAGAACAGATACAAGCCTATCTTCAGGCCTATACCTTGGCTATAAGAGGCAAAACATCTTTACTTCTCCCTTATTGCATCAACAGCAGCCTTGCTTAGGGTAGCTGATTTCCTTTGTATATATGATAACTGCAGCAAGAACTCCCACCTGGTGACTATGACAAGTTAGCTAAGCTCTTTGAGGACAAAGTTGCTTGTATTCATTCCAGTTTGGTTCCACATTGCCAGATTCCAGGATGTTGAGTGGGCTACTGTCTTGCCATGATACCTGGGTCTCTTGGTCTGTAACCTGCAATGAAATGGATAGGGTGGCTTCTAGGAAATTTTCTGCCGCTTGCAGGCTGGATCCTTGCCCCTCCTGGCTTCTGCAAGCAAGCAGAAGCAGAGGTGGTTATCTGGAACAGGGAGGTGGTTAATACCTCATTGCAGGAGTAGGAGTTGCTGGCAGTCTGAGTTGTGTTTCCATCCTTAAGATGCTCTCCTTGGATCTACAGATGTTATATAACTACTGCCTGGTCTCCATTATCTGGACCCTTTCCCAACAGGGTTTAGACCTATAGATGGGACAGAAATGGCATTGGTCACTGAAGTGGATGACCAATGTGGTGGGTATGTGCCTGTCCTGGACCTCTAAGTCTACCTCTGTGGCTTTGGTACCATTGGCCATAGCACCCTACTGGACCATATGCAGTGAATGGAGTTTGAAGGGATTGTACTATAGTGGTTCCTCCCCTTCCTTAGTGGATGCTTCCAGATGGGGGGCCAGGAGAGGTCAGCCTGGTAGTCACTTCCTTATGGAGTGCTATGGGGTCACTCTTCTCCCCTGTACCTTTTAATATCTACATGAAGCCATTGAAGGAGGTCATTTGACGTTTGGAGGTTCAATATCATAAATAGACTTTACATCATGACTTTGGGCCATGTTGGAGATGCCACTGAAGTCCTCTCCTGGTACCTAGAGGCTGTGAGGTTCTGGAACAAGCTCAAACTGAACCCAAGCTAGACAGAGCTACAGTTTATCCATGAGGATTGTGTTTCCTCCAGTGCTATCTCTTGATGGGAAGGTATTACCTCTGAAGGAGCAGGTGCATGAATTGGAAACATAGCTCCTACTAGTTGGAAGCTGCAGCCAGGGGTGCTTTGTCCAGCTTTGGCTGATACGCTAGTTGCAGCTCTGCAGGGTGGGAAGACCTTGCTACCATGGTTAATTCCCTTATCACTACCCATCTGGACCATTGAAACATGTTCTACTTGGGGCTGCCTTTAAAAACCACTTGGAAAATGCACATAGTCTAAAATACAAATACCTGTGTACTCACTAACACCAGGCATTGGGAGTAGATAACTCCTATACTATAGGCCCTGTACTGGCTACTGCAATATAAAGGGCTACTTTTAATCCATAAAGTAGACACCACTTTATGGCTTGACACCAAGTTGACTTCAGGACTGCATTCTTTAGCTACGTGATCTTTCCTGGGTGGAAAGTGCAGGCCTTTTGGAATAATTTCCTGATTGAAATTAGATTGGCTTCCTCCGTGTCTTCCATAAGCAGTTTAAAGCAGTTCTTCGGTAGAGCATTTGGAAACTGCCATAATTTACTGTTATTTTCTCTTTTTTTCCTACTATGTTTTATTTCTAAATAAAAATTGTGGACATTTTAGCTGCATATGTCTGTCTGAACTGCTGAGAGTCCTTATTTGGATTGCAGTGGGATATCAGTATAATAAATAAAGGAGCAAAATCCACATTGCCCTTAAATATATGCTCCACAGGGAGCTCTGCATATCTTAGTTCTGCTATATTTTCACACTGTCATGGGTCACTCATAGTATTTTGACACATACAATTAGCATTTTGGCACAGAAAAATAGTTTGAATCTGGTGAGTGATCATCTTCCTTTCCATCAATTTCAAAATTCAGTGAATATGCAGGGAGCATTTTGAGCCTGTGGTTAGTTATCCTACAGCTTACTAGTAAGAGAGTACGTAGAATGTAATTCAATCAGTGCCCCATTCTAAGCTTTGGTAGCTCCTGGTGCAACAAAAATCTAAACCAGACCCCGTGCAGAAAGGAAATGTTTGTGCTATAAAAATTTCTTGCATCCATATTTGTCAGTATTTTGATGCCTTTGAGGATTTGCAAAAAAATAAGTCTATTTATTTGCTTTATACCCCGCCTTTCTACTCCAGCAAGTATTCCAAGTGGCTAACAAAATTCAGCAGCAAAAATGAAATATAAAAAGTTTAAAACACAGATTAAAATAAAAAAGATAATTTAATATTTTTAAAATATAAAAATCATTTAATAATTGAAACCTTGGCAAAAGAGAGGCTTCTTCGCAGGTTTTGTGAATACTGAAGAAATAGTGGGCCAGGGCAGCTTCTCAGACTATTCTTTTCATAGACGAGGCAGCGTTACTACCTGGGGGAAGCTACGCAAGGGAGAGTGATTGTAACAGATGCACTCGGAAGTATTGAAATCCTCTGAAGACTTCCCAGCCATTTTGCAATATTCTTCTGTTCCATTTAAAATCCCTTCTGAAATGTGAAGGTTAAATGCTCGTGTGTTGCCAAGATGGCTTTGAGGAGTGAGGAGTTACGTTCTGCACATTAGAAGAGTTAAGCTCTAGAAAACAGATGCTGGACATTTGAAAAGGGGAGAGAGAATCATGGCTGGCTTGATCCATGAGTTAGGAAGCAAAACACAAGTTCCTGCTAATGGTTTGAAGAAATGCAGCCATTCAGTACAGGTTTACAGCAGTTTAAAATAAAGCAGAATAGGGTTGAAAATCAACTCAGCTCCTGAAAGCAGGTGACATTATGAACTGTGGACTGGACTGTATACTTAGTCACTGTTACTGAAAAGAAGAGGAAGATTGATTAAATCCACATTTCTGTAAGGCATGCAGAGTTGTTATACATCTATAAATACAGGTGATTCTTTACTTAAATAGCGTGGGCTAATTTTTTGGAAAGATAATATCTGTGCCCACTTAATTTTAGAAACTTAATCTCTCTCTCTCTCTGCACACATACATACATGCACGCACATGACCATAGCTCAACAAACACCTTTCCTGCTTTCCCATGTATCTGGCCAGTCTCGGCTAACAAGGCAAAACACAGCAAGAATATATTTCCCAGAATACAGGCTCAGATAAGGAGATTATTGCAGTAAAACTATAAGGCTTTTATGAAAAAATCCCAGCAGTTATTGTGTATCATATGTGAGCTCTCTTAATAAAATCAGATTTCTTGCACTTCTTTTTCCCACCTAAAGAGCTAGAAGAAGATCTCTTTTGGGTGGAAAATAACAGTTTCTATCTGCTCTTGGTTTGGGTAGCGGCCAGTTCTGGTTTTAAATGGTTTGCTTTTGACTTTGTGAGCACTAATAAGTGTTAATGCTATTCCATTGTATATGTATTTGGGGAAATCTTGTGTTGAAATGATTATATGTCTGAAATGGTTTTTGTACTTTATATTCTTTCAGTGTGTGTCTTAGAATTTATAATCCATTGAAAATAAGTAAGGGCATATACAGGAAATGGAAAAAGGGACAGGTCAGAAAATACAGTGCAGAAAGATAGCTAAAAACTGTAGAGCTGATATCTGGAAAGTGAAAACTCAGAATGAGCTGAAGTCAGTGAAGGATCCTAAGAATAGCAAAAGGGGCTTATTTAGATATGTTCAAAATAAAAGATAAAAGTAAGCGAAAAGAATCAGTAAACCATATGCTCAGTGAAGACAGCAACACATTAACCAATAACAAAAAGAAGAACTGCTTGGTTCCTGTTTTGGTTCAGTCATCTACAACAGAAAGGGTACTGTGAAAGGAATTTGTAAAGAACCAGATTAAGGAACAAGATTGAAGTTTGAAATTGATAGAAACGTAGTCAGAGAATGCCTCCTTATTTGAATGAGTTGAAATCTCCAGGACCAAATTAATTGCTTCCTAGGATACTAGATGATGGTCTGGCCTTGAGATCCGTGAAGTGCCAGTTGACTGGAGAGAAGCGTGTGTCCCCATCTTCAAAGCAGTGGAGGAAGAATATCCAGCAAACTACAGACAATGGAGTTGGTCATTGATTCCTGGAAAGATTCTAAAACAGATTGTAAAGAGATAAACTGCAAAATTATTAGAGGTCACCACAGATTTGTCAAAAATAAAACTTATCAAGTAGCCAGATCTCATTTTTTGATCAGATGGAAACGCTGTAAACATAATATATCTTGATTTCAGCAAAGCGTTTGACAAAGTACCCCATGAGGTTCTGATCAGCAAGCTATTTAAGTGTGGGCTGGATGACATGACAAGTGAATATATAACTGGCTCAAATCGTACCGGAAGAATGCTCATCAGTGAATTCTCATCAAATTGGAGAGTATTATCAAATAGACAGGCTTAGATCTTCCATTGTTCAGTATTATCATGAATGATTTAGATGGAAAGGTTGAGAGAATGCTTACCATATGTGTGATTTATTTGTTACATTTATATCCCACCTTTCATTCAGGAGCAAAAGGTGGTATACGTAGTTCTTCTTCTTTCCATTTTTCTCCATAAGAATCCTGTGAGGTTGGTTGGGCTGAGAGAAGGAATGACTGACTCATAGTCTTCCAGGGAGCTTTTATGGCTGAGGATGGACTTGAGTCTTGGTCTGTCTGGTACCAGTCCAACATTTTAACCACCAGGGATAGCTAATACCCTAGAAAATGGAAATGTTGTTAAAAAAACACGCCATTCATAAACAATGCACACATTAAAACAATATATTATACAACAATATAATACAATACAACTAAGTACAGGAGGGTGGAGGGGTAAAATTATAAGAAAACCAAAAACATTAGCAAAGCAAGCAGATCATTGCACAGCTTTCATCAGCTTAGAAATAGGTAGCCACAGTAGCTGGGGTAAAAGGAAGAGGAAGACCCCAATGTCATATTCCATCCCTCCATCTTCTGAAGCGGGGGACCAATCAATCCCAACCCCATGAATATCATCCCAGGAGTCTAGGTTAATTTATCAGGATCCTCTCTATTTAATTATATAGAAAGGCTCCAGTAAAGATTTATCATTAGTAGTATTAGTGAAGTTCTCCTTAAATCACTGCTGTATCATCATGTTCCTCAATAATCTCTTGTTTTTAAATCCTAAAGTATCTTGTACTCCTTTAATTAAAGTTTGTGGTTATTCCCTTAAATCTTCCCTGATTAACTTACTGTCTAACATTTATCTGCTGTACCTTCAAGCGTTTTTGTTAATATTTGCTCAGATCAATTGTATATAATGTCAGGGTGTTTATAAATTCAATCCATTCTTTTAAATTAAGCAACTAAACAGTGTAAATACACAGAATAAATGACCTGAGTATTCTTAAAGTTACATTTTAGGGACTGACTGGGAGATTTACAAAATGGAGACGTGACATTCTTTGCAATTATACTTCCATTAAAATGAAGGAAAGTTGATTACAATATCTCCTTTTTTATCTATATGCAAATGAAGAAAGAAGACTAGGAAAGATTTCCTGTAGCTAATATGACAGCCCAGAGAACATTTTTCTTGTGATGTTGATGTTGCTAGTGATACGTCTAGCCAGAGCCAGTATGTATTCAGACACTATTCAACATCTGCTGAGTAGGGGCAGGCAGGACATCACACGAGTGGGCAAAATTAACTTTCTGAGGTTTTTAAAAATTCCCACCAGCATACATACATACATCATTGGGACGTTCATTTGCATCCTTTCATATTCATGCTTGTTCCTTATGGGTAAAACATCATGCATAGTGCTGAAAAGGAATAAGAAAAAGTGAGCTAAAAAAGCGCATACTGTATATTAGAAAAAGAAATCCACCTAAATCTAATTTACACCAACATCATTCACTATAACTCTTCATACCTATCTAGTAAACCATTTCCATCCCGTTCATACACTGTCTTTGATTCTTTACATTTCCCACTTCTTTTTTAGTATTAACTCCATCAAATCAGTCTATTCAATCTTTGCCTTCTTCAGTATACTTGTACTGATAGTACTGATACAGTATACTTTGTAATGATTACTCCTTTTTTATTCCGTCCACATTCATTTGACACCTATTCATTCTTGACCCTGTATCTTGTTTTGCCACACACACTTTTTAAGAACCCTGTTCCCTCTATTTTTAACTTTCAAGTTTCTCCTGACCTACCCGGTTCCTATTTCCATATAACAAAATGAGCAGAAGCACACTCTTTATGTACTGTACACCCGTTGTTCCTTCTTTCATGCAAATCATTTTCATTTGCAGATGGACCACTAATAGTGCCTCTATATTTTAATTTTGTTTTGGAACCATCGGTTCATCAAAATAAAATTTCCAGAAAAGTCATTTACAAAGATGGAGAGCTCTCCACACACATCTTCAGAAATTTAGTTTGGTTGATATATGGAGACAAATTGAACTTAACAAGGATATACATTCCTTTCAATTCCTCACAGTACATGTTCTTATTTGGATTATTTTTAATATCCTGATCTGCAAGTAATTTGATTGAAAACTATTCTGTGGATTCAATTACAAGAGTCAGTTACATTCTGATTGGGGTTTTATAGGAAATGTCAAGTTGGTGTTAGGGAGTATTTTAATAATTATTAGAGGATCCTAAGTTTTGCTGATCAACAACAAAAAGAATAAAAAGATTTTTTTCCCAAATAGATAAGTGAGCAATAAATAGGATTGTTTAGGAAGTGTTTAAAGCCTTTGTAAAGGTAATAGTATGACATATACCTCATGGAAGAAAAAAATAAAATAACTTTACCATAGTAATTTGGAAAAGAATGTAAAGGAAACTTGAATATGTAAGCAGGTAATTATATTTTGAAATTAGCCCTTTTAGACTTGCTTGGTTGGCAGTTAATCAGTTGTATGCTTTGGATATGGAGTACTTATTAAAGCATATTAATATATTAAGGAGGAGAGCCTTTTCTGTCATGGCACCTGCCCACTGGAATGCTATCCCACTGGAGATCAGATTGGCTATGTTCCTGTTGGCCTTTTGTAGGGCCCTAAAGATGTCACTCTGTGCTCAAACCTGGGGCCCCAAGTGTTGGACAGAGCTTGTGCTTGGTTATGTTGAATGTCGGAGTGTGGCTTTCTGATCTTTTGGGGGGGGGCACTATAGGTTTTATATTTTGTATATGTTTTTATTATTTTTAATATTGTAAGCCACCCAGAGTCGCATGTGAGATGGGCAATTATATGAATCGATTAAATGAATACACAATATAAATAAAAAATAAATATAAATAGCAGACAAATTGGAGACAATGGGAAAAAATAGGTTAATTGTTGGCTTCTCAACTGAAACAGTTGAAATGGTGTAATATAATACCCACAATGTAAAATTCAGGGGGGAAAAAATTTCTGATATTTATTCAGATCTATATAGTACAAATGTGGAGATACCTGTGGAACAGATGAATAATTTTGCAAATGGAGTAAACATTTCTCACCTTCATTCAAAAGATTTAGCTGCACTTCTAATGCTGTGGGAAATAGTTGACACAATTGAATCTGTAGCATCCAGGAAGGTCCATGGGCCACAGAATACTATAAAAATCATAAAGAGGGCTTGGCTCCTATACTGTTCAGAGATATATAAGTGTTTTGAAAAAAAGTCCCTTATCACTCTGTGAGGTGTTGATTAATGGATTGATTATGTACCATTAAGTCGGTGCTGACTCTTAGCAACCACATAGATTTTCTCCATGACTGTGAGGCTTATATAATGGTTATACAGTAACAGGGAAGGACCCAACAAATTGTGCAAGTTATCATCCAGTATCTGACTACAATCTGGATGAAGATTTCCAAAGGTATTACAATCAGTAATTTATCTTGCAGTCTGGTTTCTTGGAAAGAAAACCAATCTCCTGTTAATATTAGATTATTATTAGATATTTTGGCAGTATAGTTAGAGAATTATGAAACACCTCAAGTGGCTTCATAAAATCTGAAAAAGCCTTTGACAAGTTATAAAAATGGATTTCCATCAAATTCTATTTCTTAGATTCAGATTTATCACCCTAGTCTTTCTGCTCAAGTACTCATGCTTGCTGGGCAATTCTGGGAGTTGAAGTCCACATATCTTAGAGTTGCTAAGGTTGAGAAACGCTGCTCCAGGAAGAGTAGAGACTAACAACTCACCTCAGCCTCACCAGCAGATCTCACAGCAAGTGGGCCCTGTTTGGCTGGGCTGCACAGACAGTGCCCAGAGGCTTCTTAGGCTGAGCAGCACCGCCTTCATGGAGTTGTCATCCAGTTTGAGGCAGATGCTGCTTCTGAGTTGGCACAAGGCTTTCTGGGCAGAACCAGTGGGGAGGGAAGGCTGGTGTTGCCCAAGGAAGAAGAAGAAGCAACGAAGAGGGACCAGGTCTGGCCATCCTGTTGTAGGTTCTCTCTGTCAGGCAAGGAGTGGAAAAGATGACAAGCAAGCAAGCAGGATCATAGACTCGTAGAGTCATAGAATCATAGAATCGAAAGGGATTTTGGAGGTCTTCCAGTTGAATCTTCTGGCTGGGGCAGGAATCCTCATATCATCTCAGACAAATTGTTGTCCAGCCTTTGCTGAAAAACCTCCAGTGATGGAGCACTCAGAGTTTCAGGATTTAACTAGTATCATGTCTCCCCTTAGCCTTCTTTTCTTTAGACCAAACATACCTAGTTCTTTTCATTGTACTTCATAGGATTTAGATTCAAGCTAACCCTAACCTTCTCCTCATTGCTTTTCTTTGCAGTCTTTTCAGTTCCTTAGCATCTTTCTTGTATTGCAGCAACCAGAACCTGACACAGTATTCCAGGTCAGTCTGATCAATGCAGTATAGTCTGGAACTATCACTTCCTATGATTTTGATCTTTATTGACGCATTAGCTGTTTTGGCAGCTGCAGCACACTACTGGCTCATGCTCAATCTGTAGTCTACAGATTATGAAGAAAGATCTGGGCATCCTACTTCTGAGCTACTGCTGAGCCAGGTACCATCTATCTCGTACTGATGCATCTTGTTTTTTTCTCTCTCTAACTGCAGAGTCCTAAACCCTACATTTCTCACCATTAAGCAGTCTCTCAATTCTATCAATATCCTTTTGCACTTTGTGCCTGTCTTCTGAGGTGTTAGAAATCCCCCACACCCTTCTCTGGGGTTTGGAAGTTGGATGATCCCCCACACCCTTCATTTGCAAGTTGGATGATCATCCCTTGTATTCCCTTGTCTGTCATTCATGAAGATGTTGAACACTGGGCCTGAGGTATCTCTTCCGGATACCTCCCTCCATGTTGATATAGAACCGTTAAAGACCATACATTGGGTCAACCAGCTGTAAAACTATCTGATAGTGGGACCATGCATCCCACATTGTTGCATTTTATCAAAAGGGATGCAATGGTCAACTTTATAGAATACCTTACTGAAGGCTAAATACACTACATCCACAGTATTCCATTGGTCTATTAAATCTAGTAATTTTATCCAGAAAGCAATAAGATGTGGCTGGCATGTTTAACAAACCCATGCTAGCTTCTAACAATTACCTTGCTCTAAATGCTTCATGATATTTTCTAGAATTTTTCCAGTTAGGAAGGAAGGATTGAACCAAGCAAGGAAAGAGAAGAAGAGGGAAAGGGAACAAGAAGATTCCAAAGGGAAAAAATAGCTCTTTGCTCAAGGAGAGAGAAGAAAAAGAAAAGTGGGAATTTGGCAGATCTTAATGAGATGGATTTCATAGGCTATATCATTCCAGGTATGATCTTGAAAAGGTATCATCCTATTAGTAAAACTGACTATTGGTGCTCTGGTTACTGAAAAAGGCTACAGGCTAAATAGTCAAAGTGAAATGGCTGTTTTGCAGCTCTGATTTGTTTTACAGTAAAGTATATCTATTAAAGTTATGTTTAATGGCATGCTGTGCTACTCTTCAATTTGTTCATTTTTTACTCACTTTTGTATCTGTGTAGAATTGTAGAGTTGGAAGGACTGGTCAGACCAACCATCTGCAGTGTGCAGAGAAACCATTTATACCATCCTTGAGAGGTTGTTGCCCAACCTCTTATTAAAATCCTCCAAAAATCGAGAATCCACAAACTTCATAGGTAGATTGTTCCACTGATGTACAGATCTTACTATCAGAAAGCCTTTCCTTAGAGTTAAGTGAAATCTAGTAGTTGCAAGTTGTTATTTCTTATCCTAGTTTCTGTAGCCGTGGAAAATAGTTCATGAACATCTTTCCTGTAGTTTCCTTTTAAGTACCTGAAGACAGTTTTCCTTAAGTTGTCTTTTCTTCAAACTGAATATCACACGTTCCTTCAGACTGTCCTTATATAGTGAATGTCCTGAGGTCCCTGTGCCATTTTTGTTGACCTCAACTGGTCTCTTCAAGCTGTCAATATGTTTCTGGAAATGGAGTGCTCAGAATCATACCATATTCCAGGCGTGGTCTCATTACTGCCAAGTAGACAGGAATACAGTAATGACTTCACATGTCTTTGATACAGTGATGCTTCTACTATAGCCCAGAACTGTGTTCTACTTCTAGCAACTAACTCATGTTTCTGTCTCATCTTCAGCTTGTTGTCAATGTCCATACCCAAGTCCTTTTCCAACTAGTGTTTCCAAACCATGGATCCCCCCATCTTGTCTATGTATCCTACTTTTTTCTCCCTAAATTTAATACCCTTACATTTCCCCCCCTCAAATGATATTTTATTCCCCTCAGACAGTCTTCCAGCCTACCCAGGCTCTTTCTGTCATCCTGGGTATTGGCCAGACTTCCCAATTTTATGTGATTTACCAAACTGATAAGCAGCTCATCATACAGAACACTAACAAAAATGTTCAATAATATTGGCCTCAATTACCGAAACCTGTAGTTACTGCTGCCCAACTTGATGTAGAACCATTAATGTTGACTTTCTGATGAAGCCAGCCAGCCAGCCAGTTAGTTGTGGGCCCCCTTACTGAGTGCTATCCAAACCCCACTCCATCAGCTTGTCAATGAGAATGTCATGTGGAGCCTTTTAAAAGCTTCAGTGCTGTGGCCCTTCATCTGATTAGTCATCATGTGAACCTTGTTACAATTTGAGTTTGAGACTTTTGAGATACATGGGTGGTTTCCTTTTTTCCTTCTCCCTTCAATTTCATTTTGGTTACAGTGGGGGAAAAAATACACAATCCTGGGTATAAATATGAACCACTCCTATTAAAATATACTAAAGATCACTGCTAAATAAATAAATTGGAACCGATGCAGCATATAGCCTCTACGGGAAGGTGCCAGACACACATGATTTCTTTTTTCCCCCATGGGTCTTGTGATCTGCTGATGCTTTCTCCTGTTCTCTTCTAGCAGTTAGGGTGTGCAAAAGAGAAGAGGAGGACTGTTTAGTTTATTCTGTACCTCCCAAAGGAGCAATGCCATCTTCCTAAATGTTGCTGCCAGGATGGTTTGATGGGGAGCATACCTTGTGGGTAGGATCTGGGTAAAAGGACAACTGCGATCATGAAGTTCTCCATTTCTTTTTTATGAAAAGTCCAGTAACGGAACAGTATTTTCTGCAATAATTTGCAATTCTACAAGTTTGTTTTTCTATATCCATTTTAGATTTTTTTTTTAAAAAAATTTAAAGTCTGTATTGGATTTGGTGATGAGTAGGATGTTTTAAATCTAGAGACATGAAAATCTATAAAGGGTCAATTTGTGTGTGTGTGTACTTTCTACTCAGTACTCCTCCCAGTTCCTTGGAGAAAAGTTTAAAAAAAGAAAGAAAATCTTCCTTCATCTTCTCATTACTGTTCAGATCCCTCCATATCACTGAAACCCAATAGTTATAAACATTACTATGATTCAGCTCACAAATATCCCTGCATGCAAAAAGATGAGTGGGGAAATAGTGAATTATTGCTTTACAAGTAAAAAGTTATGACCACTTTTTATGAACAATTATGGTAAAATACATAAAAAATTTATGAAATTATTATGAGCATTATCTATGTCTTTTTAATGAGACCAAGTCATAAAACTATGCACTTTGACCATACGCCATTTGCTTACCAAATTAAAGTTCTCTACTGTAATACATTTGAGGGTATTGCTTGTGGTTTATTGGGGGTCGTTTTCTTTTGCTCTGATCTATTTTTGGGACTGACTTTAGGTTTGTCAAATTAATATTAGCTTTAAGTTTCTAATATATAAGATCTGAGTTGCTCCAGTTATCTTGCTTTTGGAAATTACAGCATTGTTTTGCTTTGTTTTGATTTAACTGCAGATTGCCCCAGTGGATTGGTATTTGTACCACTTCTGTTTAAAGTAGTTAGGTATATACCAAAATATATACAGGTAGTCCTCATTTACCAATCACTCATTCAGCGACTGTTCAAAGTTACAACAGTGCTGAAAAAGGAGATTTACGACCAGTCCTTGAAGTTGTGTTGTCACGATGTCCCTGCGATCACATGATTATGATTTGGGTGCTTGGCTACCATCATGCATTTACAACAGTTGCAGTGTCCCACAATCACATCATCACCATTTGTGACCTTAACAGCCAGTTTCTAATAAGAGAGTCAGTGAGGAAGCCAGCAGGAAGTTGCAAGTTGCGATCACATGAAGGCACTCTTAATAACTGCAGATGATTCACTTAATGACTGCAGCCGGAACTGACGTCATAAGTTCATAGAGCGATGTTTCACTTTACAACTGTGTTGCTTAGCGACAGTTACCAGTCCCAATTGCAGTCGGTAAGTGAGGAGTACCTGTATAAAATTTCAGATATTTCTGTGTGCATAGGAATTGATTGAATTTAGAGTAAGAGTAGACCAGGTTTAGGCAATCATTTCAGCCCCAAAGGCCATCCTTGGTGCAGGAGAAGCCTTCATCTCCTTCTTCTCCCACACTGCTACTTTTTCACCAGTAGCATCAGAGAAGTAGCTGTCCTGAGTGGGGTCACTAAGATTGGGAGTGAAAGAAACTTCATTTCCCCTTCCTCCCAGTAATCCTGCTGCAGATGGATGTTTTTCCATTACTGCTGCATACTGCTAATGGCAGTCTTCAAGAGGGTTGCTGGAAGAGAGGGAAGTCTTGTTTCTTTTCTCTCCCAGCGATTCTCCTCTAGGTCACTGCTTCCAGCTGCCAAAAACAGTTGGGAAATGGCAGTCTGCCAGCTGGTGAGGTCAAATGGTGAGAAACGGGATGGGCCTCCCATCTGGGACGTAAGGGAACACGACATTATAAATCCCCCCTTGTGGTTTGAAGGTATGTGAACTGACTTGCTTTCAAAGGGTCTTCATGAGAAAGGCCTGCAAATAGGAAAAGGGGCACAACAGAGAACAAGCTGGTTTTGATGAGCCTTTTATTTAATTTATTTTGTCTTGCTTGCACAGAACAATTTCTTTATGGAGAGGGTGTTGAAATGGTACTGTCTGCTTGTATCCTTTTGACGTTTGTTTCTTCTCGTTCTGCATTTTTAGACCAGATAGCTACAGGGACTGCATGCTATCTAGTCTCACGAGTGAACCGCTTGGCATATATTCTCATTAATCCCTAAAACAGAAACTTTGTTGTGTACTAACAGCAACAGATTAGCTGGCAGGGACTCAGGGTGGCTGCTTCTTCTGAATCCGTATGGGCCCAGCTGCATGAAAAAACAGTTCTTCACATTGTCAAGTTTTTGAGTCACGCCTCTGCTGCCCTCCTTTTTCAAACCTGAAATAGCCAATCATAAATGAAAAGCTTATAGAGAGTACATCATATATAAACAGGATGTTTGTGAGAGGCAGTTCAAAATGTTGCTACGGTTGCCATGGTGCATGGAAAGAGATGATTTTCCTCATGTAGTGTAATATCTGTTTCTGTCCTGAGGGTCACAGATCACCACAACAGATCATCTCTTGTGATAGAAGTTTACTGGAGCCAGTCTCCGACAAGTAGATTGTAAATAGTATGAACTAAGGGTTCCGTTGGGATGCATAGGCAGGCTCTCTTCCAGTCTATATGGCCACTTTCAGAGACCAGAATCCAGACTTTCTGAACAGCCACACTGGCTGTGAGATCTGGGAGATTGCATCTGGAGGAGATTGCTCTAGAATCAGTCGCACAGGACTATTTGGGTGCTTTGGACTGAAAGATGGTGCTCACCTGGAAGAAAGTTCCATTGAACTTTCAATGGAAAGTGGGGCCTGCTTTTGAGAAGACATACAGGATCGCACTCTATTTTCACAAAACATCATCCTCCAGTTTGAGACCCTCTTCCATCACCCTGTGGCACTTTGAATGAATGATGACTATGACTTCTGAATAAAGGTCAAATATAGGACCTAATTGTAAATTGATTTAACTGAACCTTGCAAACAAGTTAGTCATGTTAATAATTTATGGTCTTGAAAAACAAGTTTTTGCAAACTCCTCTGCTTACCTACTGGAAGGTAATTCTTGTCACAAATAACTGAAAGAGAATCCCAAATGAGAAAATGAAAGTTGGATCTGTGTAGCATGGGATGTAGCTGAGTCTCCTCCTTCAGCAAGTTACTATTTTTCAGCCTTAGTTTCTGAATGTAAACTGGAAATAATAGCAGTCTGCCTAATGGGACTGTTGTCAGCATTTCAACCACTAAGAGTTCTATTACTAAAATGGTTTTCTTGGTTGAGTAGCAATGCTTAACTGGAAGTGTGATTATTTTTTTAGTCATTAAGATAATGTTACATGAAGAAACAAAATAGAATATTACATCACAGGCGATGCTTCTATCAAAAATTTCTGAAGAAACTATAGCTAGTTAGGAACTGCTGTAATCATCTTCTGAAATAGGAAATATGAGAAACCACAAAGAACAGTGTCACAGTAATACTGAAGCCTGGCTAAAGCTCAAAAATAGATTAAAGCAGTAGCTTACTCAACTTCAACAGAGTTAGGTGAATTCACTGAAGACAAGCTATTAGTGCTTATTAACTAAAACAGCTGGACAAAGCATCCATATTCATGTACAGCTAATTTTTTGGTATAACAACAGAAATGGATGTGTCTTCAATTTCAGGTAATTTGTAAATTGAGTCATCAAGGATGCATATTAGAGTCAGTTATGATTGAAGTGCTATATAAGGCTAAATAATACTGCAGAGCTGAAGTAGTCAAGGGCTGCATTTGGAATTAGAGGACTGCAAAGTAGGTGGAGCCACATCCCACCAGTGGAAGACTGATGATTTGGAGTTTATTTTGTTATTTTTTTTAACTGTTATATGCCTAATTTGGGGTTCACTCTTAATTGTTTCAAACTTCAAAATGGAAATGAACTGTGCCATCAGTTTTCAGCAAACATGAAGTTTTTAGGGCTGCAAAAAAGGACGTTTGAGAGTTGCAGTTTATTCCTTGTTTTTTAGAGTTATAAAATTACTATTTATTCCATTTTTGCAATCTTGCAACCCTCAACAGTTACAGTGTCACCACAGAATTAAAATGTATAAGCCAACTTGCAAAAACAAAACCAACGTAGGAGAGAAAAATAATGAGAAAAACCAGAGGCACAGGTGATGTTACAGAAAGGCTCTTTGAAAAAGCTCAATTTTTAATAACTTCCTAAAAGCTTCCAAGAAGGGGGCCAGTCTCATCTCAGTGGGGAGCCCATTCTACAGAGAAGCAGCAACTTCTAGCTTCAACTCCCCTGACATCCTGTTAATGTGGGGCCCTCCCTACATCAATCTAATAGGCTGGACCAAATCTGGTCAGAGGAGGTGGTCCCATAGGTACCAAGCCATAAATGGCTTTATAGGTTAAATATCACTTTAAATTCTATTCAGAATCGAACCAATAAGCAGTGCAGAGCTCTCAATATACGTTTAATGTGCTCCTGTCTCAGGAACCAGTTAAGACATGGGCTACTGTATTCTAGTAGACTAATTGTAATTTGCAAGTACCCTTTAAAGGCAGCATCATGTAAAGCACATTGCAGTAGTCTATGTGGGCAGTGATGAGAGCATGAATTAGTGTTGCTAGATCCTCCTGCACCAGGTAAAGATACAGTTGGTGCACTAGCCAAAGCTGGACAAATATCCTCCTAACCACAGCCTCCCCTGCTGTTCAAGCAGGAACTGCAGGTCCAGAAGTACCCCCAAATTACAAACCTGTTCCTGGATGGGTAGTCCCTGCCGATTCAGGAAGAGCTCCTGTGTACAAAAAGCAACCCTGTCTTGCTTGGATTTGACTTGAGCCTGTTCTTTTCCATTGACCCTCACAGCCTCCAAGCACCAGGACAAAACATTGACAGCATCTCCCCCACAACCTGGGATAGCAATATATAGTTGGGCATCATCGGTATATTGATGATACCATACCTTGAATTCTCAATTGACCTCCCCCAGAGGTTTCATATAGATGTTAAAAAGGAGGGGACAAGGACTGACCCCTGGGAAATCCCATAAGTGAGAGGCCAATGGGCTGACCTTTCTTTCCCCACTACAAGAGACTGAAATTATCCACAGAGGAACGATTGCAAAACGTGCCCTCAATCCCCAACTTCTGCAGGCCCAGTAAGTGTTAGTAGTGTCAGAAGTCAGTGAGAGGTTTGAAAGGACAAGGAGAAATGCACTACCCCCAACCAGATCCTTAGACAGGTTATTCAGGAGAAAGACCAGTACCATTTTAGTCCCATACTCAGACCTGAATCCACACTGAAAAGGGTCCAGATAATCTTGCTTTGTAATACTGCACAGTTGCTCCACTACCACAATCTGAACAACCTTCTCCCCAAAGAAAAGGTTGGAGGCTGGTAAATTATTATACAAAGCCACAGGATTGAGAGATGGCACCTTCAGCAAGGAGCACACCACAATCTACTTCAAGGCAGCTGGGATTTGCCCCTCACATGGGGAAGCATTGACATCACATGGATCCACATGGTCACTTTTCTGCCCATTCCCACAACAGCCAGGATGGCCAGGGATCCAACAGCAGAGGATAGTCTAGTCCAGTGTTTCTCAATTTTGGCAACTTTAAGATGTGTGGACTTCAGTGTGCTCGCTGGGGAATTCTGGGAGTTGAAGCCCACACATCTTAAAGTTGCCACAATTGAGAAACACTGGTCTAGACAGTATCCTGCCTACTTCCTCAGAACTCACCAGTCAAAAGGAATCCCAGATAAGATGGCACGCTGTGACTATCACTACAAACTCTGCCATGTGGAATCAAGACTGAGGTGAATCCAAGCAACTTTGTCAGCAAACTCCGTGTAAAAATGGTTACAGTGCCGGGTAAGAGATCTCTCTGATGACTCTTCCCTAAAAGGGAGTTAGTAACCCCAAATAGCGCTGTTGGGTGATAGTCTGCTAATGCAATAAGGGAGGAGAAGTAAATTCATTCTCCTTTCTGTTCAGTACAAGCTGTAGTTTATTAACAATACATTTGAATGGTATGAGCTGTGAGCTGTAGGTGCAACCAGTGTTTTTCTGTTCTGTTTTTTGTGGTCTGTCTTTCAACAGATGCTCCTTGGGAATTGATTTGGTTCTGTTGATTTTTCTGTTGGCAATAGCTTTTGAGAGAAAACCAAAATGATATTAAGATTTTGGATGACTTGTTTTCCGTTTATAGTTGAAACAAAATACAGTTCCCTAATTCTGAATATCATAAGAAATGATTATTTAAAATCAAAGTGGGTAAATGTACAAACCTGAGGCTTGCCAAAGCTCATTCATATAGGCACTTTCGCATTACATATAAACTAATCTTTGTTGGATATTTGTATGTCTTCAGTAGAAGAGAATATATGCAGCTCATGGTTGAACTGTGGAGTCCTTGGTGCTCTCTGTGTTTGGTTGTTTGCTTGCAGACATTTCATTACCCAACTAGGTCATGTTATCTAGTTGGGTAATGAAACATCTGCAAGCAAACAGCCAAGCTCAGAGAGCACCAGGGAGTCCACATTCATATATCTGTATTGTTGCAAGACAGAACAGGATAATAAGAACAAGAGGAGGGGCTGAATGCCAATCCTGTACAGCTCTTTTCCTTGCTTCCCAAAGAAAAGTGATAGAAATGGGAAGTTGGGCTAAGTTTTAGACTGGGGCTTTCTTTGGAACATGTCCATGTATGTAATCCTGATGTGTAAAAGATGCAAAACATGTTTTCAAGGATTCTGGAATTCTCCTAATAGAAACATTACCTGACTCTCAATAAAACCACATTATTCCTCTTTGAAAGAGGAAGAACACTTCTTGAGAATAAGGATTAGAAAAGTATGCCTTTTTCTATTTTATCTAAGAAAGATGCACTTCTGTGGACAAACTACTTCTTGAAGTTATATGATTAGCCTTTTTTTAATCCTATGGTTTTTTTTCTCAGTAGCTAATAGGGGAAATGGAGAATTTTTTTCTAGGTAGAGCATTTAGAAACATATAGAGTAGGCTTTTTGAACCTGACCCTCTCCAGTCATGTTGGACTATCATCCCAGCCAGCATGGCCAAGGCTGGGGTGGTGAGGGTTTTATTTTAACACATCTGGGGGATGCTAGATTGGAGAAGGCTGATCTGTGGAGTACTGAGCAGCTGTAGTAGATGATACTCTTTATTTGTGCTTTGAAACATCACTGGCATTTACCTGCCCGTCACATTTAGTTGGGTCCAAAAATAATATATGAATTAATCTCTTGATTAACCTTTTGGTAATTTAATTAAACTGTAGTTACAATTATTCTTTGCCTTTTTTACTTCCAGTACTCAGGCATAAAGTGCCTATTTATTGCATTTGTATGCCCTGAGAAAGATGCCTTATACTGACTGCCTGTTTAGCCCCAAATTACCCAGTTCTTCACTACAATATGTCTTAGGCTCAAATGTCATCGTCTTCTCAGTGGAAAAGGTTTAGATGCGTACTACGCATATTAGAATCTGAAGTACATTATTCAGAGCAGTAAATTCTAGAGAATTTGGGTGGTAGTTTCATGTTGGGGATTGATTGTGGGAAGATCTGGATTGTTGCTGCTCGGTGTAGATAAAGGTGGATGACCTATGAAGCATCTACAATGCCTATTATGCACTTGTGCTTGATTTCAACCTTTTAAATGCCTGCATATTATCTATTTTGTTCTTTACATTGGTTTTAATATCTTCCTCTGTTTGCAAGTGTTACAAGGTTTTAAGCTCATTTTTCTTGTGTTTTAGTACATATTGTAACCATTTTTATTTTTGTAGTCTGTTCACGGATAGAAGCACAGTATATAAATGTCTTCAAAGAAATACATATATATTGTATACAGTTCCAACAAACCTAAGTGCCAAACAGGGTTAGCCTTTTTTTTTTAATGGGACTTTCAGTTCATACACAGTAATACCTTGCGTTTTTGATATAGCACATTGATCTGAAGGTTTGATAAACAATTATAGACATCAGTGTCGAACACACAAAATTTGTTTTCAGTTTTAGTCACCTCTTGGTTGGATTACTGCAATGCGCTCTACATGGGGCTGCCCTGGAAGACCACCAAGAAGCATGCAGCAGTATGTGCAGTCTGGGCCCTTCATGTTTTGCCTGTGTTACCCTACTGCTGCATAAGCTGCACTGGCTTCCAGTTGCTTTATAGGTGCAATTCAAGGTGCTGGTTATCTTTAAAGCCCTAAATGGCATGGCCCAGTTTATCTGCAGGACCGCCTCTCCCTGAGGATATCTGCCAGTCTTACCAGGTTAGATAGGCTGAGCATGGTCCAGGTCCCGTCCCTTAAATGTTGCCACTTGGTGGGACCTCAGATACAGATGTTTTCTGTGATTGCTTCGACCCCTTGAAACAGCCTCCCCCCCCGAGATCTGGAGGGCCCCCACCCTATTAGCCTTCCAGAGGTCTATAAAGACCTGGCTCTTTGCCTAGGCATTGGGCTATTATAAAAGTGAGCCCAGCAAACGTAAATATAGAGTAAGTGGGATGTTGTGGTGCTATGGTTGGCATACATTCTTGTTGTGGGGTTCAGTTGGGCATATTTATTCTGTTTTTATTGAAAGTCATTGTGAACTTCTAGCATTACCATGTTTATGGCCATATAAGCAGCCATATAAGTTTTCTAAATACATTAAGTAACTTAGCTAAAAGATAACTGACATTTACAGAAGTGAATCATTTGATTTCTTTGGGAATAATTATGACTGCAAGACAGTCTGTCATTTGCACTAAATTGAATAATTAGTTAGAAATTAATATAGACTATTTTATAATAATAATGAAGTTTTTTCAGGAAAAAGGCCCCTTATGCTTAATACTTAACTGTAGAGAATTTGATACATGTTAATTACCTCTTTATCAAAAAAAAAACTTGTTTTGGTTTCATAGCGGTTGTGTGGAATAGTTGATGAATAGCGTATTTTCAAAAATGTTAATAAGTAGAAATGGTATTTAAAATCCTCTCTTGTCCTTATCGACTTTTGCAGTTCTCTAAACCAATCACATTTTTAGTGCTGTTACTCTTTTTAATAAAATGTTTTCAAGTTTCTTTATACTGAATTTTCTTTAGGCAAGGAATTGCTATTATTGTTATTATTTATTAAACTTGTGTGCCGCCTGACTCTCAACAACTCTGGCCAGCTCACAATGAAAGAAATTACAATAAAATCAGTAAAACATAAAAAATAAAGATAGCAAGAATGATGAAGCGAGGGGTCTCACTTCCCCTTACCCAAGGCCTTGGTGAAATATGAGTTTGAGGTTCTAGCTTTTATTATTTCCCTGATGCCTGTAGCTCCTGAATGGGAAAAATATTGATTACTTAGCTATCCTTAGCTATCCTACCGAATCCTTAGCTATCACTGGATTCACATATGGCAGCTATGGCAAGGAGTGCTTTCATACAAGTGTCTCTGGTGTGTTAGCTGTGTTTCTTCCTGATCTAGTCACATTTGCTGATAATTATCCATACCTTAGTAACATCCTCTTCTGATGATTATAATGCTGGACAGAGCTGTCCTTGAAAGAGTCTGTTGAAGATGAACTTGCTATAAAATGTTGCAATTAAGTGTGTTAACTGGGGCTGGGTACATGGATCACATGATGCCTGAAAGATGTACTGAAAGTTCTGTATAGGTTGCCAAGTATTTACCAAATACAATTTAAGGGATTGTATTTAAGGCTCTGAATGCTTAAAGCCTGAGTACCTTAGGGATGGTCTCTCTGGTCACAAACCCATCCAGTTCTTAAGATTAGCAGCAGAAACCCTTTTGAACATATCCCTGTCAAAGGCTCATTTTTTGCCATGCTGGAGAAGGCCTTCTCCTGCATCGTTCCTAGACTATGGAAAATATTCCCTTTGGAGTTGTATGTTGGCCCCCCATTCTCTCAGTATGTAGGAAATCTGTACACACATATCTCTTTCACCAGATTTATGTATGTATGTATGTATTTGATTTATATCCTGCCTTTTTTCTGTACAACTCAAGACAGTGTACATAGTGCTCCCTCCTATTTTCCCCACAACAATAACCCTGCATGTGGGTTGGGCTGAGAGAGAGTGACTGGCTCAAGGTCACCCAGCCAACTTCCATGCCTAAGGATTAAAACTCACATTCTTTCTACACCAGACTGGCTTTTAATTATTAGACAATTTGAGTATTTATTTTATTGTTAAATTTAATCTGTATTTTTATTTATTAATTAATCATGTTCCCAGAGAGAAAGGTGTGGTATGACTTATATTCGCTGCAGAAGTGTCTTGGAGATGCAGTGTTGTTAACTAGTGTCTGTTAATCAGTGTCTACAACTGCCAGTTCTGCTTTGAGCAAGGGTCCAACTATATCAGCCTTCCTCAATCATGTGTCTTCCAAATTTGTTCAGTTGTCATGATTCTCAGTCAAGCATGATATATATTCCCTTGAAAATACAGGGCACTTCTACACAGAGTTTTAGCATTGCTCACATATTAGCAGTGATCACTGTAATGTAAACACATTTCTTTTCTTCCTTGATTTTCTTCCAGATTGTCTGCAACAAAGCTCAGATCTAGAATTCGGCAAGTAGGCAGCATACATGTAAATGTATGTATGTATGTATGTAAATAAAGTAATAAATACAAAATGAGATCTTAGATCTGTGGTTGAGTTAGATGAGCATTTTTTTCTTTGTACGAATTGCTTTCTCACCTGCCTCCCATCACTTGAATCTGCAGGTATCTAGTGAATTTCACAGGCAACTTTACTGATAAACCCAATCCTAATCTTTCTAGTCAATTTTTAGTCAGTGTTACAATCTCTGTAAAAAGACTTCCTATCTTGATTTTCCCTTTCGATTTAATCGACATGCACTGAACTGTTGCCTCACTCCATCTCCCTATGTCTGGGCTCAAGTAAGTGATTGCATTCTCTCACCCATGCGTGCATGCATGCACATGCACACACATACATACACATACAGGTTTACACTGTAGCCTACAACCAAGGTTGTATCTGTGGGGAAAACTGTATGGCTTAAGATTAATGCTGTTGCTCCATCATAGCTTTCAATAAACATTAGTACGCAGGAAGAATGATAGAATCCTAGATTCTTAAGCGGGCATTGTGTCCAACCCATTGCTAAGTGAAAGAATCCAAATTAAAGTATCCCTGACAGATGGCTGCCTAGCCTTCACTAGAAGACATCCAGTGAAAGGATGTACACCTCTGAGTAACTGATTCTATTCTTGAACCACTGACTTTTTTTCCCTAACATTCAAGTTGGAATTTGCTGTTCTTTAACTTAAATCTCATTAATCAACATCCTTTACCCTGAAATGATGGAAAACAGACTTTGACCTTGTTCCTTCCAAATATTTGAAGAGTACTATCATGCCCACCCAAGTCTTCTCAAGGCTAAATGTTCCTAGGTCCTTTGATCTTTCTTGATTTTTGAATTGTCAGATTCCCCAGCTCAGACTCTGCAAAAGCTACTCAGACATGGTTAGATAAGAATCATTATTGCGGACTAGAATGAAGTTGCTTAAACAGCTTCAAAATGAGAGTGTGATCCATTTTTTACTCACTGTCTTCTTGCTTTTTTCACAGTTTTTGACACCTTGCTTTGCATTTGGTTGGTTATTGACATAATTGGCATTCTTGCTATGAGAAACTTTAGCTCCCACACCATCTTGAACCTCTTCCCTTTTGGATTAAAGGGCTAAGAGCCACCAAGCCAGATGTGCTTTCTGACAATGATGGGGGTTGCCTTCCTTGAAGTGATGGGCAGCAGAGCATATAAGGGGCCTTGACACAATCTAGTTATTCTGAAGGAGGCTTCTGAGATGGGCAAAGGCAAGAATAGTAAGAGATGTTGGGAGTTGAGTGGCATACAAACTAGATAGATAGACAGACATGGCTTTAAAGGGTAACAGCGGTAGAGAGTAAAGAAAATGACTTTGACAAACATATGACTTTGGCAAACTCTTGGCCCACACCCCTGTTGAGAGGAGGTGATGCCAATAGTTCTCACAGTGAGGATCGTAGGAAAGCAGTTAAGAATGCCTCTTAACTTGGCTTGCCAGTCCTAGAAGGTATACAATACAAAACTTGATTATTGAATTTAGCCAGTGCCTGGGGGCCAACGTTTATGGCTCCTCAGCATTGAATGATCCCTGGATCTGGAGTTCGAGATGCTTTTGTGCTTTTGGTACACCAGAGCCTGAATTCACCAGCAGCAGAAGTAGACTAAATCTCTGAGGAAGGTATGGTGTATGTTGTAAGAAGTCCAGGAGTGTGGCTGCTAGGATTAAGCCTGGCTTTAGTTTGGACTCCTTCCTGCCTGACTTTGTTATGGGGAATTTTTGTTCTGACTGGACTGGTTTGGAGGCAGATGTAGAGGAACCTGTTATCCAATTCCTGGATCGCGACTTGGGACAATGTGGCCGTTAGAATACATCTGGATTGATTCCCTCAGAGCAGCTTTCCACCTCCACTCCTGCACAAGAGTCTGGAGATGTCATCAAGTTGGGATATGGGGCGGGGAGGGGAGTCTGAACTATTACCTAGGTATGAGCCAGGTTTGGGCTTTAAGGTCTCCCTTGTTTCTGGTGAAAATGGGTTGGGGGACAGGGATAGTTGAGATAAAGGGCCAGCTATGTGCAGTATGGAGGATGAGTTTGGTTTGATGGAGAACTGAAGGCCTGAATCTTGCCTATTTGAAGATTTCCTGTGTTGGATGGCTGAGGATTTTCCTACATGAGAGGGAGGTGCAGGCCGGGAGGAGGAGGGGAACTTTGTGAAAACAGGGTCTTGGTTGTGACTGTAGGCAGTTAGGAGGATGACCTTGAGCATTCCTGGTCTTGAGAGTCAAATATTGAGGTTCTTGTGGAAACCTGTAGAGGAGTAAGAGAGTTCTTCATCAAAGTACTGTAAGAAAGTATCCTATTAGATGAACAGTCTGTTTTTTATTTACTCTTGACTTTGGCAAGTTGAGTGGTGGATTAGTATTGAACCATTCAGTCCAGCAGGCTGCCGCTTAGGTTTTATGTATTAATTTTATGAAGTTGCTTACAATTTTTTTAATGTATACCTTTAGACCAATCGTCAGAAGAACATTAAAGCAATATTTAATACTAAAAAGATCAATGTATGAAGAGCAGCATCGAATATCAACAGTTCAAAATAATAAATTAAATCAACCCATTGAAATAAACCCTGTAAAAATAAAAGGTCTTTAGAGTCCTTGGTGCTTCCTGAGCTTGCTTGCTTGCAGACATTTCAGTACCCAACTAGGTAACATCATCAGTGCTAGTGAGTGTGGGGTTTGGTCCCTGTTTATATACAGTAGCTTGCCCTGCCAGTGTTGGTGGGGGTGGGGTTTTCTCCTTGGTAGTTCCTTGATTAGGGTATTGTTTTCTGCTTGATTGTTTATCTGGTGTTAATCCCTGCCTATCTGGGTGTTGGCTGCTGGAGAGGATGTGTTCTGCTCTTTTTGTTTCCTTCTTAGCTTTTGTATTGTCTCTTTGGAATGGTAGGTAAATACGTTGTATCTCTGTGTGTCTTTGCCCAACACTGCACAGACAACAAACTGCCAGCTAACCCTCCCCCTGGTAGAACATCTCATAAGGCTGTGTTTCCACAAATGAGAGTGTTCTTTCTGTGTGGCTGTTCTCAGGGCAGAGACAGGAATGCTCCCCAGGATACTGCACATATGCAGAGATTTCTATTGGGGGACTTGGGTCCAAAGCAATGTAGCACTAACACTTTGAATGTGTTCCTAAGTAAATAGCCAACGTAACCATATTTTGAATTAATCACAGGTCGCTCTTTGGTTAATACTGAAGATTCAGCTCAGTGTGGGTGAATATGGGGTGCATATATATTGAACAAGTAAGGACTGCAGTAGCTGAAACAGCGTTTTTTCCATTTGGTGGGGGGAGGCGCATCATTTTCTCAAAGAAGGTGAATACACTGTTTTCTTAATTATTCTCCTCCAAAATCTGTAGGAAATTGATCCATTGTTTCTTGGAGTTTGCCCTCAAAATTTGGGGCTTGGCTTCTGGGGATTATAAAGAGGCTGCATTGGGGCTACGACCTGTAGGTTGCCAAACCCTCCATTAGCACTGGCAGCATGCTATTAAAGCCATTTAAACCTCCAGAAACAAAGATTTCAACATTGTAAACCATGAATCTGATTCTTCTGGATGGGTGGGCAACATAGACTGTAGATTTTATGTAGCCCCTGGTTTCTCTCTTATGTGATCAGAGCACAAGGAAACTGTAGTATGGAAATGCAGTGGCAAACTACTAAACACTAAATGAGATTTGTTGTTGAGTGAAACATTGTGAAATTGGTATTTAAGGCTTAAGAAACATGTAAAAACAAGATATTTCCATCTTTGGAAGAGGAAGCTCACCTGCCAGAATCTTAGGCCCAGTCACTCATGTGACCAGCATTCTTTCACTGGGCACTGCAGCCCTCTATTTCCAAGTAGGAATAATGTTTTAAACAGTTGTGCCCAAGAGGGCATAGAGCAGCCATAGTTACCTACCTTTCCTTCTTCTTTACAGGGGTCTAGAGCACACCAAATACCTTGTTTTCGTTAAAGGCTTTCTTCAGTCTGAAGTGGAATCCACCATCCATAAAGGTTTCAGTTCTACAGAATAAGCGGACTGGTCAAAAGAATAAAATAGGCTTGCAATGTTTTATTTTTAAGATCTCTCAGGATTACAGTGTTTGATTGTATTTTAAATGGTTCTCGTTGAGAGAAAAAGTCCTGAAAATGGGGGATCAGCAGACATATAAAACAAACCACGTTGTTAACAATAGCGACAATATATACTACCAGCAGCAGCAGCAGCACTTGAATCCTCTGGCATCTGCAAACCACAGCTATGGAACTTCAGCCCTGCATACTTCTCCAGATTCTCCCCTCTCTCCCTCATTCCCTCATGATGCCAGGGAAAACATAGCTTTGAATGTTGGGCCCAAAAGCCTTGGGCTGATGGATTCTCCTAGGCAAGCAGACTGGGCCCATTTGGGGTCTGGAAACCACCTCCCAGTAAGAAACAGCCAGCATGTCATGTGGAGCCCAATGGGTCAGAGCGAACTGGTTGATGGCTACGAGCATCTCTGTTCCCAGAACAATGACATCAGATCCCAAAAAATTACTAGTGGAGTGTTGCATAAATTAGACTCTTTTGCCCAGGTGTTTGCTAGCCAAAACTTAAGAATCCAAGTGAACAATGTTTCTCAGCTCATTCAGTCTCAGCCTCCAGTGATGGAGAATGCTGGCGATAGTGCACTTCGACAACTGCTGTCTCAGAAACCTGCTGTGGAGCAACAACTCGTGCAGAGATACCAGCAGATGCCACAGCAAGTCCATCCCGGATTTGGAAGTGCACAGCAGAAGCAGCAGATGCAGTTAATGCAGCACCAACCTCCTCTTTATTATGACAACCAGCAACATGTTGCCCACATCCCAATGCACTCTGCAGTGCACCAGGGACAGGCCCACTTGCAGCAAATGCATTCTCAACATTTGCTGCCACAGCAGCTACAGCAAGATCAATACTACCTGCAGCAGCAACCTCATCAGGGACAGCACAGGCTCTTGGTACATGAGATGCAGCCACAGCAGCAGCAACAAAGGCAGTGCCCCATGCAAACAGCTCAGTATTATCCAATACAGCCTATGATGCAACAGTTACAACAGCAGCAGCAGCAGCAGATGCAAACACAACTTCCTCCCTATCACAGGGATACTAACCAGAAGCCTCTGCATGAACCTCAGCAATACTCCCAAGATCGAGGTAATTCCGTGCAGCTTATACAGCTGGGAGCAGTCCCTCCATATTTCTATCAAGATCAGCAGCAGTCATTCAAACATTTGTATCCGCAAAGTATTCTGCAGCAGCAACAGCCACCAGGAGATGCCAGTCAGCCAGATCATTACCAGAGTGATGGTAACACTCAGGCATTGATGGATGAGCACCTTGGACTCCCTGTGGCAGAGGGGACTGAAGATCCAGCACAACAGGGTCTGAATTCTGTTGACAGCACTATCTCTCAACAATCTCTTAGACCTCCAACAAGTGTTCAGATGAGTAACAAAAGACCTCAGCAGTTGTCTCCCAGTGCAGTGTGGCCACAGGTATGTAAAACCTTACATCTTGCTTTCTGATAGCTAATTTTAGAAAAAAGCAGTATTGTCTTATTCATTAGTATAGAGTGGACATGTACAACTTTCTGTGAAACTTATACTTGGATTTGAATAGTATGCTGAGACGACACCCCAGAAAAGTAAGTGGAGCCAGGACAAAAGCTAAACTCAATTTAATTTCCATTAAAATTAAACATAATGAATATGTTTGAAAAAATTAATAATTTCCCTTCTGTTGCATTAAAAATGACAATTCGGTAACAAGTTTTGGAAGGGTCATAGCTAAGGCTTTGGGGTAGGTGCATTCAGCCCTAGGGTTTCAGTCTTTGCATTCTATCACTGACAGTTATCCAGTGAAATAGAAGAAGCCTTTTATAGCATTGAAATTGGGTTCTTTGAAACCATGGAGACAAATAATTGCTTCTATTGGCAGAGCCATTTTGTGAATCAGTAATATTCAGCATTTATTCCAATTGTCCATCTATGAGGAGTCAGTAAAACTAGGTAAGATGCTTCTAGGTATGATAGTTGGAGGGTGTTTGCTGGTGGGAGTCTATAAATTTAGAGATTCCATTGGAAATTTTAGAGTGGCTCTGTGCATTAGGCGTTCTTAGAGGCATATCTGTTGGAGAAGGCCTGACCATCCTTTTTGCTAAGAAACACACTGTTTGGAGCAGGAGGCTAGTTTTGTTTCATCTCAAACAAAGTTCTGTATTGCATCCTGCTTAGATCTGAACTATACAGGGTAGCAGAATGAAAGGTTAGAATAGGCTTTACTGCTTTCACCAACCTGGTACCTTCCTAGTGTTTTAGACCAGAGTTTTTCAAACTGTGTTTTGATGGGGTTCCATGAAAAACAACTAAGGATCAAAACAAAACAAAACCATTCACTTGACTGTAATCAATTTCCTATCACTAGAGCTTTGCCTCTTGATCAAGGATTCTAGTATGTATATATTTTTTAACTAACAAGTTCTGTAGCTTGAAAAAGTTTGAACACCCCTGTTTTAGCCTTCCTTTTCTCCTGTCATTTCTCAGGATGGTAGATGAAAAGGCTAGCACATCTAGAGTGGCACCAGTTTGGTAAAGATTACACTTCCAAGTGAAGGAAAATGATGGATTTTTTAGTGATGTTCTGCATAAAAAGTTATCTGCAAGTAGGCTAAGACTTTTCTGCCTGATTTGCTACCTGCTGAAAATTTTCCACATGGGAGAACATTTTGAAATTGTCTTATTATCTGCAGTTAATAATGATACAGCCTGCCCTTTTATTCCAGAACTTTACCATAATACAGGTAGACCTCGTTTAGCAACCACAATTGGGATCGGCAGCTCTGTCATTGAGCAAAGCAGTCGCTAAGTGGGAAACCATGTGACTGCAACTGTGCTTTCCTTTTCCCCACTCTCCCACCCTTTGGAATGCTCACCCAGGGCTGGGATAGCCAGCTCGAAACTGACAAGACTAATCAGTTTCACACTTTCCGCATTTCTTTGCCTCCTAAACACTCCGCTGCCCTTTGGAATGCTCACCTGGGTGCTGGGATAATTAGCAAGAACTGAATTAATGTTTGTATTTACATTCATTGGAGAGGAAGGGATTACAAGAGAGTAAGAAGGCGGACAATGGGGAATACACATAAAAGCAATGGAGAGCCGCAAGTGTGCTATACAAGCGTGCTATGCAGACAGCCCTGTGTATTCCCCATTGTGTGCCTGCTTACTCTCTTGTAACCCCTTCCTCTCCAATGTCTCCACTCTACAAGGGAGGGGAGAACCAAGTGATTTCGGTAGGCAGTCTCTCCTGTACCTGACCCGTTTTTTTCCTTCCTCCCTCTGTAGTGGTTAAAGGCTCTAAGCTTAGAAACCAGGAGACATTGAGTTTGAGTCATGTCTTAGGCACAAAACCAGCTAGGTGACTTTGGCCACATACACTCCCAGTCTGAGGAAGAAGGAAATGGCAAGCCATTTCCAGAAATATTGTCAAGAAAACTGCATAAACTTTTCCAGGGAGTCACTAGGAGTCAAGAGTGACTTGAAAGTACAAAATTACATATGCATATATGTGTGTGTATGTAGACCAATGTACTCCAAACTTGACAGAAGGATCAGATATATAGATTCCAACCCCCACAATTCTCAGCAATATCCATGCTGTCTGGGGAATTGTGGGAGTTGAAGTCTATACATTTGACGGGTGCCCAGACTGGGAAAGCTGGTGTAGACAATAATTATACAACTTACTGGTTTACCTATATCTCTCCTGTCTCTTTTTTAACAGCAGATCCAGTTACCTGAGACCAGACTTCCATCAGTTTCTCCTGAACAAAGGTATATTTGTGATTAATTATACATATCTTCTAAAAATCCAAAATAGTGGCCTCCATCTGTACAAATACCAACTATATTATAGAATCATTTAGACTGCTGATTTGCAATATAGCAATAATTTTGGTGGTAGGTACACCAATCTTTGGTAGGGAGCTGAGACAATGATGGGACCTTATTTAATTGTGAAAAATATAAAATTTAACTCTGAGGGATATGAGTTGGGTTTTTTCTATATCTAATCACTTAAGTATTCTAGGTCAAAGCGTATTTGGCAAGCTTTCACAGAAGCCATCTAAAGATCACAGGTGATTTTAGATTCAGAAGGGAAATTCCATTTATCACCAGTCATCTTAGTTGTGATCATTCTTCCTCCCCTTTTTATTTAGATGCTATGCCTCCTGCCATTTCCTTCAACTGTAGGAACTGTATCATGGACAGGTGCGGGCACACTTTGAGGAGCCAGGGGCCCCAGCCCTGACCATCTGTGGAATTACAAGAGGCCTTCTGATGATGCTGTAGCATCACTGGAAATAGTGGTCCAATTGTTTCAGCCATGTTACAGTTTTCTTTACTTTGATTGTTTTTTGACAGTGGAACTGGGAGGCATCTTGTTGATATCTCAAACTTAAAATCCTTCCCATCATACCAAAATTGCCCCAAATTGTACTACCAGATTTCAACAGCAAAATTCACTAATACAATTTAGCTGTTTGAGACGAGTGGTTTGCTTTCTAGACGCCTTCTGTTTCCATTCCATGTTTATTTGGTTTGGGGGGGAGGGGGAATCACACTGTCCTAAAATTCAGTAGCAATGTGGCCAATCCCAAGATGCTGTAAATAGGATTTGTGTTTGGGCCACAGGAATTGTGCACAAGCAAAACTCTTACTTTTAGTTTGTAATTGTAGATTTCTCAGATCTTACATAATGTTTCCGTTAGAATTGCTAACACAAGGGTTTGATCCATTCAGTCCTATAAAAAGCTATTTTGTCTTTCCTCCCAGTGGAACTCAGCAGTTTTTCACAAGGTGATGTCACAAATTTCAAAAGCATATTCCTTAGCGGTGATCCTTTGTTGAGATGTGCTTTCTGTAAAAAAAGTATTAAAATTTTTTTTGACACTCAGCCAGGACTTTTCCCCTTGAGATGGCGTTGTCCTTTTCAAATTAAAAGGTGGAATTTTTTTTGTTTTCCTGCTTCTCTTTCAAATAAAAGATGCCTACCTGAAATTCAGGAAGCTACTTAGAAGTGACATGCCATTGCCGCCACTTTAGCTGGCAAGAACACATTTCCTCTGTTCCTTCATAGCTCTTTGCTTCAAGACCATGATCCAAACCATCCCCTGTTGATCTGTGCTTATTCTGGTAAAGGGCAAACATCTTTAGCAACTTTGTTACGAAGAAATTGGTTGCAGATATTTACACTATGCTATGGATGTTGATGCCACAAAGGAGGTTTTTGTGGACAAAATAGTTCTATGGAACATGTTTTGTGATACACTTCTGTCTGTCATATCCAAAGAGGCAATTAAAGAGAAAACCAAGTTGTACCTATGCAGATACACAACCTATCTGTGTTGCTCGTGTATTAAAATATCACGTAAAAAAAAGCTTACCATAAAACATTGTTTTATGTATTTATTTATTTATTTATTTATTTATTTATTTATTAATTAATTAAATTTGTATGCCACCCATCTCCCCCAGCGGAGGAAGTATGCACCATCCATTAGTGTGGAATTTAATTAAGTCATTGCATAGAGCAAAGAATCACAGAAAAAGCTGATTGGTAATTTAATGTTTCATATTTGGTTGATCAGTGAAGCCCTTTATAAATAAAATTTAATCATCTGCCTATTTTGTATTTAGACATTACATTTTTATTGTTTCTTTTCTGCTAAATAGGATTTACCAGTTGCTTCAAGGATCTGATTAAATGAACTTCCCTTTCTTTATTATAGCCATGACTTTCAAGTTACTTATCAGATCTTACTTTCTCATTACATAATCAGTACAATTGCTTCATCCTTGACACTGAATAATTAATTTATCACTGTTATAAATGTTAAAAAATTAAATATTGCCTATTGTTCAAAAGGAAATTAAAGTTAGGGAACAGCAAATAATTTAAAACAGTCCTCAAAGCATTACAAATTAATTTAAATATGCTGTTTATATAAACAATTAAAATGGTGGTTTTCATCCATGTTCTTTCACATACCCAGAATTAAGATTGCTACATTATTGCAATTATTATAGTACTAATTTGTTTCCTTTTTAATGCCCACATTTAGAACATTTGAACTCTAGGTATTGTTGCCATCTATGAACATTGTCTGCTTTGACCTTGACCATGGTGTCGACATGCTACTGGCATGTTCTTATAGTCTTCAGTGTCCAAGTACGAATTCTTAATAAGATTAACTTATTAAGGGCATAATCTCATAGCTGTGTTTAAATGTAACTTCAGGCTTTTTCAATACTTTTGTATTACTTGGTTTCAATGATTATTTGTTACATTTCAGTTGCATTTAGATGCATTTGATTGAAACAGTTTCACTTAAAGCCATTAGATGAATACAGAAGTACATTACTAGTACAGAGTCTGGCATCAAGAATTCCACTGTCATGGATGTCCAACTTGTTGGAACAGATGACTGCACAATCAAAATGTATACATGAGCAGCTGCTCATACAGAGGCGTTCACACAATCAGATCTGCCACTCAGCTGGTCACACATAGGCTTTTACATCTGCAGTAGAGTTGATGATTGAAAGATGGGGCAGTGATAGGTTATCAAGTGGACCACATCACTTGATTAACACATGAAGGGTGTTCCTATATTTTCAGTACGATCATTCATTCATTCATTCATTCATTCATTCATGCATCTCCCTAAATTTAGTGGGAATTACTTCCCAAAAATAAAACTTTAATCTTAGTTGTCTTTTCTGTGCATTTTGAGAACATCGCCCTGAATGTTCATCCTGATATACTGTAGACGTTTATATCAGTGCTAGCTTTGTCATAAATTTAACTCCATTTTGTGTATCCATTTACTTTAACATCGGCTTTGTTGACTTTTCAACAAAGCCAACAGCACATTTCTGCAGAAGTGAAACTTGATTTTCATAGTTCTTAAGCCCTTCCTTATGTGAGAAAACACCTTATAATAGCCCTCCAGCAACTGTTTTAATATAATACGGGATCAGCAAGAACAGTAAGAACTAGGTGATGGATGGATGGCTGAGTTAATGACGAATATTTTGTCTTGATGTTTTATTGGATTCAAATATTTGAGCATACATTCCTGTGCTGAGGGTTCAGAGTTTTTTTTTTTTCCCAAATAGTTGTGTGTAGATTAATTATAATGTATCTAGGAACATTCTTTCTAAAATGGCATCTTCTTTCTCTGTCTCTTGTAACAGCAGTGCTTGTGATAAAGAAGCATACATTGAAAAATCTGAATCAAAGAGCAAACTGACCTGCTCGGTATGTTTCAAAGAGTTTAAAAGTTTGCCAGCTCTAAATGGTCACATGAGGTCTCATGGAGGGATACGGGCATCCCCTATCTTCAGACAGGTATCAATGCTGTGTTTATGTCTTTTTGGGTATTTGGTCTTCCCCTTTTCTAAAATTTGCTGCTTGCTTAACTATATCTGACTTTAAAAAAAAAAAGCACTCATTCTGAAGCTTGCTATGGCCAAAGAAATATGTCTTTTTCCAGCTTTGCTTCCAAGTATGTTAATTCTCCATTGTTGGCGATGTGTCAGCTGATGTTATATAGAAGAAAAGAACTACACCTGGGCATGGGCTTTGGCTGGCCTCCAATTGAACAGGGTTTGCCACTGAACATGGTTTAATATGCCCTTTATTGTTTGACCAGTTTTAAATATAAGAAACTTTTCAGTACAACTTTGCTTTTCTGCTTCTTTCTGTCAAGTTCTCTTGTGTTCCTTTTGGACACAAGTTTCCAGTGAGGATATGTTTTCGGAAGGAGGAATCGTGTTAAATCTTTTGCAGCAACAACACCGGAGGCTAACTCCTTTACTCCAAGGTGGCAGGAAATGACTCTAATCCACTGACATTAGTTCCACCATAGCTCTTAAAAAATGCCCCTAAAACTCCCTGTTGTTCACGCTGCCTGTAAGTATTCGAGTGATGACCAGCCATTTGCAGTTGTGGGTGAAAGCCTTTAATTGTCTGTACAGGAGGAAGGGGAGAACCTGCCACAGCAGCACCAGCAGGAACAGCTGCCCTCCGAAGTGGATAGCTTTGCGCCCATCGTCATGCCTGTGTCTGTCCCTGTAAAGGTTCTGTCGCCTGAGCCCAGCCAGCAGGCCAGTGATGGCTGTGCCCTGGCCAAAGACAAGCCTGTCTCAGACGATGAGATGCCTGTCCTTGTGAGGATGATTTATTCCCCTAAAGCCGTCAGCCCGCGTACCTCTTCTGTGAGTGTTCTCTTGCCACTGACTGTGCTGTAGGAGCCTAATGAGTCCCTTTGCATTACAGCAATGCCAAGGACCTTTCCGGTTGTTTCAAAGCCAGTGTTAATTATTTTTCTGTAATGTTCCAAATCTTTCAAAGCTGCAAACACAAAACAGAACACCAGAGGGATTTATTATCTTCAATGTTCTTTGTGCTTGCTTATCGTACTGTTGCTGCTGAGAGCCAGTGTGCTTTCTTCTTGAAAATGGTCTGCCTATGTGTTTGTGTGTGTGCACGTATGCCCGTGCATTTTGCTAGAAATGGTTTCCCAAGAATAAGTAGTGTTGAAAGGCTTGAGGCCGAAGCTTTCTTTTGCTCAGATAAGCTTCACTTTTTCTTCAGTAAATTATGGCTATAACTATCTGCTGTCTTAAGTGCGCAATTTGTGTGATGCAGCATGCAAGCCCAGCATTGGCCACTGGAGCCGGTGAGGCTAAGCAGCCCCGACATTTGCCTTGGATCTCCCATGCCAGTCAGCTGCCAGTTTAAAATTCCCACAGTGTTGCATTGGGTGCTTTGGGGGATTATGGGAAATTTATATTAGTAACCATCCATGAATGTAGAATCATGAAGGGCTTATGGGGGACACTTCACCAAGGACCCTCTTGTGCATGGACTTGGTTCTGATAGCGTGGATCAGACAGACAAGCGTGCCCAGAATCATACCATACATTCTGTCCTGCTTTAAGAGTAGGCTTGTCCTAGATTAGATAGTAGTGCACTTTTGCTGAATCCAGAGGAACAGTTGATAATCTTACAAAGGCAGAAATAATAATGCCAGATCTTGTCCTGCTATTGTTTCTTTCATCATTCCCATTTGGGGAACTGATGCTGCATAACTGATTTTTGGAGAGGTGCAGTGGGAAACACTGGGAGTAGACAGGCAGATGATCTTTAAATCTCTACCCTTCTTAGAAGTGTTTATCCTGGGGAACATTTAACAGATCTGCAGTGCATTGGTTCTCTCCTTTTTTGTGGTTTAATTGAATACCAGCTTCAGATAGGAGTTTGGAAAGAAACCTGTAAGGGGGAATTCCTTTTGCATTAGTTTCCTAACAAAATTTGGTATGCACTCTAGGCTGCAAATAAATACATTGCTGTCCAGGGCAAAGGACAGTTGTGGGGAATGGATCTGAGAAGCAGCAACTCCACAGTATCAAGCTCAATTAGGCTCATGTCTGGCATCCTAATGTAACTGCTTTTAAAATTTTAGGAAAACTTTTTAACAGATTTTCTAGATCACGCTTCACTTAAATACTGACTGATGGTTGTTTCCTGAAAGTCAAATGGCACCTTTGTCCAATCACTCTGTAAAGTTGTTGTTTTACTTTTTGTTTATAAAGAGTTTTTATGAAATAAATTTTTTTACAAAGCAACACTAAAGTGTGGACAATAAAAAAAAAGTCTGTAAACAAAATAAGCAGGAAGCAAAATCTGCAGCATATATTTTTAAAAAGTGACATACATGTAAATAGAGGAAGTCATGCATCAGTGAGAAAGGCCTGGTGAATACTTTAATAATGAAAGTGTATTACAAGACTAAACCAGGGGATGAAGCTATATGAGTTTAATATAGTTTTATATTTTTCAGGCTGTGCTGATGTACCAAAAGATTGGATCCCAGGTCAGCAGAAAGGTCTCTGGTTTACCACTGTCCATGCTAAATTTAATTTGATGAATATGTCTCACCAATCGAACAATCCCCCCTTTGATATACCATGAAAAACTAATGGTGGGAGGAATGTTGCTGTATTGTATTTACTTACTTACTTACTCACTACTGTTGTATCCTGCCTTCCACTAAGACATAGGGTCACTCCTTATTTTATCTTTATAATCTGTGTGATAGCTCAGTCTGAGAGAAAGGGATTGCCTTAAGTCGCCCAGTGTGCTCCGTAGCTAAGTGGGGATGTAGCTTTCCTCAGTCTTAATCCAACATTTTAAAGGGTTTTCATGGCAGATGCGGAAGATTAAAAGGGGGGGGGGTTAAAAATGCAATAGTGAAAATAAATAAATGCTACATTCCTATAAATTAAGTGCCTTCTTCAGTAAATAGCAACTCAAGAAAGGCATTAGGCAACTCAGTCTCCTGAGGCAGGAAATTCCATAATTTAGATAAAGCCGTCCATGGAGGTCCTTGTTCCCATTAATGGTCTTCACCATAGTTGTGACATAGAAAGAAATTGGATCTTAAAATGCTGGCAGGCTGGCATGGGAGGAAGCAATTTGGAAATTCCTCTTTTAATTAATTATAGCTTGGTTCCCAACAGTAAACAAGAAACGAGTAGATGTATTGCTCTGTTGATGTCAGAATGCAGCACCTGTAGGCTTGGAAGAATCATTGTTTGGTCCAAGTTTTCTGTTTCACTGGAAAATCAGTATTGGGGTAACAGATGTATGATTGAATACAGTCATTATTAAAATAACAAATGTTGTAAACTTCTATCCAGGATCCCAGTAGAAAGCACCACCAAAGTATCACCAACTCTGAAGAAAGCATCAAACCTTTTCAAGACAAGAAAAAATACCGCCACAGACCTGAACCACTCTTCATACCACCTCCTTCCTTCAACCTCAGTGCATCTCACTCAGGGGCTACGCTATACCAAAGCCAACTTCGCTCTCCCCGTGTCTTAGGAGACCATCTGATCGACAGGTCTCATGATCCCCCACCTTATACACCACCTCCCATGCTTAGTCCCATACGGCAAGGATCTGGACTCTTCAGCAGTGTCATCATATCTTCTCATGGTACACCTCACCCCCAGCTGCCCCTTACTCCTCTGACACCCACTCCTCGGATACTCCTCTGCCAATCTAGTAAGTATGTTGTATTATAGTATAGACATTGTTCACATAAGAACTGTCAGTTTTACTCGCTTGTGAATGGTAGAATGTTGGCTTAAATTGGTTCTGATTTGTGCTTCTCATACTGTTCCTGCACATCTATGTAGCAGATTCACTATTGCTCACATGCGTTCAAGAAGGAATGCAGAAAATGCACATATACTAATTTGGGCCATTCCCTTTATTTACCTCTAGAATATGGCCAAGAATTCCAGAATGGAGTTACAGATAGTCCTTGTTCAGTGACTATAATTGGGACCAGCAATTCAGTCGTTAAGCAGTGCAGTCACTAAGTGAAACCGCAACTGTGCTTATGATCTTACTTCAGCTTCCTTTGCTTTATAGACCTGCAAAGGTCGTAAATGCAAGGATTGGTCATAAAGTTACTTTTTCATCACCGTTGTAACTGCAAACGGTTGCTAAATGAGGCAGTTGATAAACGAGGACTACCTGTGTATAATTTCTACATAACTAACTTTGGAATGTACCAAACTTAGTTTGCAAGCGGAGGATAAACGGTTTGAATTGTCTCAGCATTAATAACTAAGTAAATGTAATACAGCAAAATGTTTTATATATTGGATAAAAAGTTTTAGCCCTGCCTTCTCCCCGACATGGTATGAACACAGAGAATTTTCACGGAAGAGCTTTCAAACATTTGACACTCTTCACTTTCCTGCAGCCTAATTTCATGTACTGTCAGATGAAAAATATGGAAATACTGATTATGTCCTTAGCATAGCATAAACTGGTTCCGCATTGGTCATCTGTTATCTGTGTGAGCTGCAAGGGACTATCATAACCAAATATTCTAGATATGCTCAATTTCTGGAACATCAATCAGCTGAGTGAAAAAAGTGCACAAAACTATGCTTTTTCATATTATTCACATCTTAATACAAAATATATGAGCTTTGTATTTTCTCAAAATATCTTAATGCAAGTTAAACCAAGGGATTGGCGGGTGGAGAGGGGTAAAGAGAGATTATGAATTTACCATAAATTCTGCTCAGGGGAATGAGTTCCATTTGCAGACTTTCCATTTTTACTGGAATAGGTTGATGCAAAGAACTGTGTCCTTGAAACTAGCAAATTTGACAGTTGCTACACCATATGGAAAAAGTTTTTTAATCTCATCACTGCAGATACAGAAAACTTGCTTTTGCAGTCTTGAATAATTTTCTTGGGAGTGTAAACTGAAATAGTCTTACAAAGGAGTGTCACATGCCAGGATCCTGCTAGTAATTGTTCGCAAAATAATGGGAAATGCATATATAAAGATATGCTTAAACATAGAGAATAGGTTTTACTTGATCAGACTGTTGGTCTGTTTAATAACATTGTCTGTTTGGACTGGGTACTAGCTCTCCACGGTGACATGCCACACTGGCCCTTTCCAGTTGTGTTGTAGAAGTCACATCATCCCTAGCCAGGCCTTGTTTCAACATATTTGGAGGGCATTAGATTGACAAATACCTTTCCTATTACTCGCTGTTCAAAACAGTGCCTAAGGGTCAACTGCATATAAATGGGTGCTCTTATAATGGTGTGATATCCTCTATTTAAATGTAATGTTGTTTTCTGTAAAGAGAGAAGGCAGACTTCAGAAAAGTGGTTTGTGAACAAAGACAAAAAAGGAAACTTGCTGAAAACTATATGATCATTTTTCTTTCAGATAGTATTGATGGAAACAGCGTCCCTGTGACCCCAAGACCTGGAGAGCAGACTATTGATATTGAACCGTAAGAACTAGTCTTTTGTAGAGAGAGATGTAATATCCATGCAACACAACTATTTTGGTTAGAGAGAGAGAGGAAGTGTGTGCTTCTTTTTAAAAAAATGGCTGGGGTGCAAATCATTCCTTTGTGTCTGTCTGGTATTCCTGTGTGTGCATCAAGGCCTCTTTTCTTATTTTGTTTACATTCAACTTGTTACATTGGTAGCTAGTTTTGAATGGTTTTCAGAGCAACATATTGAAGTATTATAAAACTGCAGGCCTGAACTAAACCATGAAGTATGACCTCAGATGTTGGCATCGGTGTCATATTGGGAAATGAAAGCTTAGCATGGCTTTGGACAAGCATCAGTTTGCTTATGAGAGAAAATAGATGAGAGTCCGATATAATTTCCTTCCATTCTTTGTAACCAATTCAGGTTCAGATCTAGTCTTGAATTTGCAGTTGCATACAATTTTAGAATTGTCCAGAACAAAGGCAGAGTATTCAGATTAATAGCCGAGATTGGCAAGCACACACATTTAAAAAAGAAAGAAAAACAAAGCAGAAACTGGCCAAGCAAGGCCATGATTAGCTTGATCCCTTGCAAACTAACCCTGGTTTATTTCTAGATTTTTTTAACAAATTGCAGTTAAACAGTCTTGGTGTCATTTGTAAACACATCAACCCCTTCTTCAATTAAGTAATTAGGGAGGAAGAGTGTTTTAGATTATTGATCTTTTCTTTGCAACACAAAATAAATGTTTACATTTCATCTTTGCACTGCAAGAAATTCTAACAAACAGAATTTTGATTTGCTTTGAAGCCAATATGGAGGTTGTTTTTTTTTTTTTAACTCAGACTGTCTACTTAGTCTTTAACTGTTTCATAGCTCTCAACAATAAATAATTCCAGAACCAGTTATCAAACCACATCTTAGAACATAGACATACAAATTACGATACACATTAGACCAAAACTACATCTATACCGCTATCTATTTATTTATTGAAACTATTTCATCCCATTTTTCTACATAAAAGTACTCAGCTTAATACAGTGTGAGAACTCAGCTTAGTTTGGGAAGTAAGGAAATCCTGAACTATATATTTTATTTATTTGTCAAATTTATATAGCTGCCCATCTCACAAAAAGTGACTGGGCAGTGTACAATAAAGCCTCCTATTAAAACATACTACAAAACCAATTAAAACAGTAAGCATAGATAAAAACAAGACCACAAGCAGAACTTCACACATAATGCAGCCAACATGTGGGCTCCCTATTACCAGGGGATCCCCAGGCTTGCTGAAAAAACCATGTTTTGAGGGTTTTCTGGAAGGCAGTAAGGGTTGGGGCTAACCTCACCTCGGGAGGGATGATGTTCCAGAGGGCGGGGGCCACAGCAGAAAAGGCTTGCCACCTAGGCTCCATCAGATGGGACTGTTTTGCAGACGGGACCCACAGCATGCCTCTCCTGCCGGACCTGATGGGATGGGTAAATATAATCAGAAATAGGTGGTCAATTTATGTATTGTTCATTCATAATAAGAAGGTGATGCCCCTGAGAGACAGTATTTTCCTGGATCCTTTTTGGATGATTCTGGTGAAGAACCCGGTATGTCATCCACTCAGCTTGTTTCTGTAAGGAAACAATCTACTTTATATGAAGTTTCCACTTCATGAGTTTTACCTTTGCCACTTCTGCTTTCAGCCTTAATATTGTTGTGATAATTTCTTCCTGCCATTATGTTTTTCTTAAGTCCTTCTCCTCAGAGGAGGAACATCCTGCAGTGGACCTACATTTTTAACGCTTTAAATACCTTTATTGCTTTGAGGCGTATCAACATTGGCTCAAGATTCCAGGCAGAGATCCCTGAACTTAAAGACATAGCATTGGTGGAAAAGGAGGATCACAAGGCAACTTTAGTTTGGAAACCATGGCCAGAACTGGAGGACAAAACTTTCCAACAAAGAGGTACTATATTTTTATCCTACCTAAAGGAGTGAGTTTGTGCTTTGTTTTGTGTATATGGCCACCACTCACCAAGCCCACTTTGGGTAGCTAACAAGTATTAATCCTAATTCATAGTTTAAAATAAAAAAGTGAGTAGTTTCAGAATTGCTCCCTTTTAGCTTTAAAAATTTAGATTTTCTTGGCATTTCACTGCAAAACCATAGGATTGAATCAAGTCTGTGTTCAGTAGAGTTCCACCATTGTTAGAGAACAGGAGAGCATGACAGTTTATTCTGATTAACCTCCAGAACATTATGAGTGTGGAAGGAAATATAAGACACCAGAGGAGGAAGGAAAATCAGGAATAAAATGGTTTACTTACCCATTTTCTTTAGAAGCAACCCTCCGTTGGATCCTAGGTCACTTCCCAAATGGAAAGGATCCTTTCATTCACAGAGGTGGATACTTGGACCTGACACATAATATAACAACTAAATGGATTTGATAAATAAATAAATATTATTTTTAGGACTGCTTTTATGTTGCCTTTTAATGAATTTTATCTTTGCTGTAAACCGCCCAGAGTTGTTTCAATGAGATGGGCGGTGACAAATTTGATAAATAAATAAAGCAACTACCATGGTACATTGAACCCTATGTTGTTCATGTAAATTCTTCATTGGGCTATCTTTGTACCCCCAAAGTTTGCTTTCTTCAAAAGACCATATTCGCTAAGAAACCAGTCTTGCAATTATTCTGTGGAATAATTTCTATATTCTTGAAGTCTTTACCCCTGTATTCCTTGCAATATTTTGCAATGGGAGTTAACCCTCATTTTCACACACACACTCATGTGTACATGCTCACACACAGAGACAGACACTTAGGAATGAACCAGGAAAAAAGTTACAAAAAGAAAAAAAATCTCTTCCAGATGTCTTGAAGTGGAATAATTACAAAAATACTATTTCCCTCCTCAGCCTGTTTTAAGAACTTAATGAGAAAACAGTAGGCCTTCATTTGTTTCACCTTTCTTTTCATTTTAATATGAATGTATTGGTTTCCTGATATTTAATAGGTTAACTATACGTGTTTTTAAAAAACTGATATACCATAGTTATATCAGTTAAATTCATAATTGTTCAGCAGCACATAAATGTGAAATGTGTTTTTGTTTTGTTTGTTTGTGAGGTTTACATCCTTGCTTTAAAAAATACTATAAATGCTTCAGATAGCTTCCAGGTTGCATCTCAACCTTATTGGCTTAGGAATATTTCTCTTTGTCCTCTTGCACTCATACTCAAATCTACCTCACAAAGATTGTGCAGTGCACATTTCTACTACATATGCTTTCTTTGTTCATCATTCAATTTGGTTGATTTGTAGTGTGGCAATTAATTGCTTTCTTAAACAGGTAGTTAATCTTAAAATCATAGAATGTAAGAAGGGATCTGAGGATCATCAGTCCTCAGTACAGAAATCCAACACTGTAACATCTCTGACAGATGGCCATTCATCTTGTGTTTAAACATCTCCAACAAAAGGGTTCATAATCTCACAAGGCAATCTGTTTTATGTCTTTCCATCACTCTAAAGCCTCAGGATGTCCGTGCTGCCCAATCTGAACATGGCCCATGGGAGGCAATCCTGACTGCTCTAACCATTAGGAAATATTTTCTGATTCTTGCCAAAACCTGTGTCCTTTGGGGTTTTTTTTGTCCTGTCTTCTGGAACACTTCTGAACAATTCTGCCCTGTCTTCTACATGACAAACCTTCTAACAGTTGAAAATAGCTGCCCTGTCCCCCCAAGGTTTTCTGGTTTTCAGGCTAAATGTGCCCAACTTACCTTTATGTAACATCCATCCATCCATCCATCCATCCATCCCTCTATCTATCTTTGTAGACCAGCTTTTTCCAACTGGCTGTCCCTCAGACAGATGTGCACTTAGTCAATTTGGCTTTGGCCACAAGTTGGGAAGCACTGGTATAAACAAGTAACTTACATCTTTTACCCTGTTCAGTCTCCTGCTACTTTAATGCTTGGTCTATTCCACCACTGCCTGTTTTTGTTTTATTTTTTAAAAAATAACATTTTTTTACATATGTTCATCCATCCCTTTTAGGCAAATTAGTGCTGTTCCAGTGACGTGTGATACTTCTGCATTTATTTAGATATGAGATGACTAAGTGGGGTATGTGAATGTTATGGCTTCCCGTGCTTCAGTAAAATCCAGCGGACAGCATCACGAGGGAACCCTTCCTATGGGTCACTTGGGAAGCATGGACAACCCGTAGACTTCAGAATGGGGTTTAAAGGAAAATCCCAACAGCATTAATAGGATGTCCTCCACCCCCAACAATAAAGCAAGCTAAAAACAATCACAGAGAAAATTTCAAAAGAATAGAAAAACAATCACATCTGGAGGGGGGGAAATCTTTGAGAAATTGCAAAGATCTCAGCAAGTAATTAAAATGAACTGCCTCCTGTTGTGCCCCAGCTTTCTCAAAATAGGAATCCATACTTGTTAGAATTAGTGTCTTTATATTGGCTTTATGACATATTTGTCAAGTTTCTGTGTTCAATAGCTGAATTGTCTGAATTAATTTTGTTTTCTTCTTAAAGTGACCAATCTCTTAAATATGTGTTGTTCGAGCATATTAACTGGTGGAGGAACCAACATAGAATATGGTTTGCATTCTCTCTTTGAAGCTAAAGGAAATATTATGGTAAGTTACAGAGCATTTTAAAAATAGTAACAGATTTCATGAAGTAACTGGACATAAAGAAAATGTTTGAATAACTAATTGTGAAATAGTCTCACTTGCCAATAATGAGATTTTTCTTTATTTATTGAAACTTCTGAATCATTTCTAATAGTTCTGCTTTATTTTAAAAACCCATATCCAGCTTTTCTTTAAGGAGAAAAAAGTCTATGGCTGAAAATGTCTAGTAACTAACATAATATCTTCTATATTATGCTCACTCATAAGTAAATTCCAGTTCCACTCCACTCCACTCCACTCCACTCCACTCCACTCCACTCCACTCCATTCCATTCCATAGAACTGTACATAGGACTGCAACTTAGGCAAGAAAGAAGCTAAGTGAACAGGTCACTGCACAAACGAGTCCAGCAAAGGGCTCTGCTTCTGCAGTCTTAAAATGCAGCATATCATAGTCAAAGAACATTGGAAAACTGAAAATGTATTACCTGTTACTAAAAGAATGACTGTAATTCTAATAATTACAAACAACATACAATTCTGGTTTGCTTTGTCTCTGTTAATATTGCAGGTTGCTCTGGAGATGCTTCTTCTTTTGAAACCAAAAAGAGCAAAATCACATCCTCTAGCCAATTATCATTATGCTGGTAAGTTCTAAAATAGGTTTGAAAGGGACGCCTGCCAATTCCACATGGGAGCCTTTGTCAGGGCAGGTGGTATTGGCTAAGCATTGAGAAAGTCATTCATTTGACAGTACAAATAAAAATGGTTCTCGCCTGTTCCGTTTACTTTAGGTTCAGACCAGTGGACACCCTTTGAAAGAAAATTGTTCAACAAAGCACTGGCAACATATGGCAAAGATTTCATTTTTGTGCAGAAAATGGTGAGATGTTCTTCTCTCTTGTTTGGATGGCATTTCTGATCCTCTAGATACCAGCTTATTATATTAAAAAAAAAAGTCTAATTCCAGAGGTTATTGTCTTAAAGTGAAAGTTTGTATGTTTGAACTTAGTTGAGGTCCCAACTGCAAGAATTTGCACTTATTTTTAAAACACCTGTCAATTTGAGCATGAATTAGTTGCAGTAATTAGAGTGAAAACGATGTTGGGGGGAAAAAGATATATATCAGATTGTGAAGACCTGGGTTCAAGTCCCCTGCTCAGCTTTGAAGTTCACTGTTTGACCTTCAACAATCTCCTCTCTGTCTCAGTTTAATCTGTTTCAGAAGGGGAATTATCCTGAGTTTAAAATAGTTTAACCTTTTAGTCATGCTGACCAGGAGAAATGAATGTGTGTAGCACCCTAGTAAGATCCAAAACCAAGTTCAAATTTTTGATAACTGCTTCAAAGTTTTGAATTTGTGATAAAGTATACAGTATTAATGAATATATCTAAGAGATTTTTGTAGGGGGGGGTGTTTATTTATTTATGTATTTTATTTGTCCCCGCCCATCTCCCCACAATGGGGGACTCTGGGCGGCTTACAACACACTAAAAAACATAAATACCATTAAAAGTTATAAAACCAAACATTAGAAAAATAAACAACTAAAAAACCAAGAGGCCGCTGGGGGCACAGCATACCACTAAGGGGCCAGCCAACCCCACTTCTGATATCCTCCCTCCCTGCCCCAGGCCAGATGGCAGAGCCAGGTCCAAGTCCCTCCGAAAGGCCTGGAGTGAGGGGGCCTGTCTCACCTCCGGGGGCAAGATGTTCCAAAGGACGGGGGCCACAGCAGAGAAGGCCCGCCTTCTGGACCCTGCTAATCAAAGTTCTTTTACCGCGGAGATCCGGAGCATGCCCTCTCTGTGAGATCGGGTGGGACGGGTAGAGATCATGGGGGCGAGGCGGTCCTTCAGGTAGCCTGGCCCCATGCCATATAGGGCTTTAAAGGTGATAACCAACACCTTGAATTGGACCCGGAAGCAAACTGGTACCCAATGCAGCTCACGGAGCAGAGGTGTTATATGGGTCCTCCTTCGGGCCCCAAAAATTGCTCGCGCGGCCGCATTCTGGACCAGCTGAAGCTTCCGGATATTCTTCAAGGGTAGCCCCATGTAGAGCGCATTGCAGTAGTCTATCTGGGAGATAACAAGGGCATGAGTGACTGTCCTTAAGGCATCCCGATCCAGGAAAGGGCGTAACTGGTGCACAACCCGAAGCTGTGCAAAAGCCCTCCTGGCCACGGCTGCCACCTGCTCTCGAAGCAGGAGTCATGAGTCCAGGAGGACCCCCAAGTTACACACTGGATCTGTCTGGGGCAGTGCTATCCCATCCAGAACCAAGGATGACAACATCCCGGATACAGAGGAGCCATTAACCCACAGCCACTCCGTCTTGCCAGGGTTCAGCCGGAACCTCTTGTTCCCCATCCAGACCCTCACAGCCTCCAGGCACCGCGAGAGGGCGGAAACGGCATCACTTACCTCACCAGGGATGGAAATGTATAATTGAGTATCATCAGCATACTGATGATTCCTCATCCCATGATGACAGATGATCTCACCCAGCGGCTTCATATAGATGTTGAAAAGGAGCAGAGAGAGAACCGAACCCTGCGGCACCCCACAAAGGAGGGGCCGAGGATGGGACCTCTGGCTCCCTATCACCACCGATTGGGATCAGCCCCGGAAAAAGGAGGTGAACCAGCACAGAACTGTGCCGCCCACCCCCATATCCCTGAGCCGTCCCAATAGGATACCATGGTCGACAGTATCGAATGCCGCTGAGAGATCAAGGAGAGCAAGGATGGTCGCACTATCACCATCCCGCTCCCGCCAGAGATCATCCATAAGTGCGACCAATGCCATTTCCGTTCCATAACCGGGCCTGAAACCTGACTGATAAGGGTCCAGATAATCCGTTTCCTCCAGGACCCTTTGGAGGTGCGAAGCCACCACTTTCTCAACCACCTTCCCCAAGAAGGGGAAGTGGGAGACTGGATGAAAATTGTCCAGGACAGTGTTGCATATTAATGTTGTATGTTACCTGATAATGTGCTGATGCAGTGTTTTAATTATTGTTTGATTACAGGTGAAGTCTAAGTCAGTTGCACAATGCGTTGAATACTATTACACCTGGAAGAAAATCATGCATTTAGGACGACGGCACAGAACTCGGCATGCAGAAGTAAAAACTGAATGCCCAGTAAGCCTCGTTTCCTTTAGTTTTGAAGTAGATAAAGTTGCATTCTCCAGATACTTATATTTATATATTTGCCTATTACTTTTTCCCACCTGTGAGAAGAAACATTTCAGTAAGATAGTTGTACACAGGCCAAAACTTGATCCATGCTAGAAGAATGTATGTTACTTTATCCTAAAATACTGTTAATTGCAATTCTTAGCAATCAGCACTATAATGTAAAGTGTTTCTCTGTGTATAAAAATTGGTGTTACTGTTTCCTGTTTGGAATTACCAGTATGTTCTTGGGAGATCCATACTTGAGTGATAGGTATCTTTTGCATATCCAAAAGGAACCTGGAACCTCTCGTTTTAAAGAGTCAGGAAGTAAGTGATATAAAATAATTCTACTTGGAAAGCCATTGCCAGTCTAAATAGTATTAAGATATATGAATAAGGAATTGGACTTTGTATAAAGCAGGTTGCCTGGGTTCTTCCAGTGCAGAGGACTTGCCTTTCTGTATAAGGGTAGAGATACAAAGAACAGTTTTAGAGCAATGAGAGGAATGTGAAAGCACCTGGCCACATTCAGTTATTATGAATAATAGATTCTGTAAGGAGTAGTGATATGAATTAGTTTCCTCTCTAATTAAATAATTAATTTCCTCTCTAATTAAAAGTGGTTTTTTGAACCTGTCTCGCACCTCCCAGACAGATTTTTAAAAAATCAGAGCTGAAGAAGATTTGTCTTTATCTAGTTATCAGTTACCTTAGATCTACCTATTGGTGTTGAAACAAAGTAGGCACATGTGGGTTGGCTTCAATCCTTCTTTAAAACCTCTTTATCTAGACACCTAGATTTTCTTAAACAGTTGTTCCACTTTCACCTACTATCTCTTTGAATTTCAGACAAGTGGAGAAGATGAGGAATTGGAGGGTGAAGAACAGACTGAGGAAGAAAAAAAATCTGTAAAAGAGGATGCAGAGATTCAGAATTCTCCTGACCCACCGCCTGTTGCTGTTGCATCACCCATTAACCCTCCCTCTCTGCAGAGCCTTGGGCTGCCTGTGACCTCTTTTATCTGTGAAATGCCAGACTGTGGGGCTGTAGGTGTACTTGTTAATACATTACATTGTTCCAGAAGTGTGTGGATGTGGAGACAGCTAGACTATGCAGGTTCTGTGATTTCACAGTACCCATTCAGTAATAGATTTGGAAGCAAAATTTCTTACATTGATGCCTAGGGTGATATAGGCCTTAAGTATCAGGACAGCAGAGACTCAGGTTCAAGTCCACCTTCAACCATGGAAACATACTGGGTGTCTTTGAGCCAGTCACACAGCCCAGCCTTTGTCAGAGGGTGGATGAAATAAAATAAAGGAAGATCCATATATAAGCCACCTTGAACTCTTAAAGGAAATGTGATATATACCTCTCAACAAACAAGGAAAACACATGTACTTGTTCTAAAAGACAAACAGATCTATTGTTTAATTAATTCATGCTCAACCAAGATGGTACTTCAGCTATATGTGTAGGGTTCCCAAGAATTCTCCTGCCTACTCTTTAATTAGGCCTAGGCCTGTGGCTCCTAAATTCCATTTTTGTGTCCTCCAGAATCCATCTAACTACACAACAAAATTTCAACAGCAGGAGAGTTTCCTGCCATTTTAAAATAGAAACACATTTAAATTGTTATGTTCATCCTATAATATGATTCACATACAGCTGCAAATAAGGGGAGTGAGGTACAAATCAAAATGAAAATAATAAACCAGCCCCCCCCTAAAACAAATCCCCAAAGGTGGTCCTGCCCATTCCCCAATCCTCCCTACTTTGCTTATTATCCCCACCTATTGCTGTGTTCTTGCTGCTTTCTTCCAAAGTTGAGTGTGGCTCCAAGTGACTATAAAGTTGCTTATGCCTGGTTTAGTCTATACTTGGGATTAACCTCATGAATAGTAAAACTAAAGTATAACTTGAGTATCTTTTGTCATAGGTATTGGTTTAGAAATTTTCACAAATATGTTTTTGAAACCCAATAATGGACTGGAAAGACCATTGTTGGCCATTTGGCTTGATGAAGGTTTGAATGGATGGTCTCTGTTGACATGTTGATTTGATTGTAGCTGTTAGCCAAGACAGCTGAATTGAAATCTGTGTTCAGAAGCTGTGCTGAGGATGCATGGTGAGGTGGTCTTCATGCATATGATTGCCTGGTCAGAGATAAAAAGCTCAGAAAGAAGTTTGAAATTATCTGGCATGGCCAAATTAAGAGAATAGAATCGAGGCAAGTTACCATTAGAGGAACTCAGTGTCATTGCTGTGGATTTTTTTATCTTTAATTCAGAAAATGTATTTTTGGCTTATTTGCCCTCTAGATCTTCAGTTCCAGACAAGCCCTGAATGGCCATGCACGTATTCATGGTGGCACAAATCCTGTAGTCAAAACCCGCTGTGGTGGCCCTAGCACGAAACAAAAGCTGAATTCTCAGAACGACTACTGCTCTGTCAAGAGTTCCCCAGCTCATAGTACAACAAGTGGTGAGACAGATCCACCTACAGTTTTCCCCTGTAAAGAATGTGGCAAGTAAGTAAAGATACCAACTCACAAACTGGAATCTCTGACACTCTGTCCAGAAAACTCAGTGGAAATCACTCCCCAACAAAGTAAGGAAGTTGCCTTAATGAATAAGAGTAATTCTAATGCAGCCTTACCAGTGTGGTGCCTGATCCTGCTTGCTGGAAACTTTGGGAATTGTACTCCTAAAGTTGTACAATTGGACTCCAGAGGGCAACAAGACGCAGAAGACTGTTACAAATCACTGTATAAGCAGTGGTAAAATATAATGTGTACAATTCGGGCAGTACTGAGATGTCATAAGCCAAACCTAACCATCCCTTGGCATGAGATAGAGGATGAATTGATATAACATGTGGTTTATTTAGGTTTTAGCTTGACGTGATATGTGAATTCAGTTAATGCTGTTTATAGACCACAGTCTTCACTTACTGCAGTATGTGAACATAGTCCACAGGTTTGCCTAGGATTATGCTACCTCACCTAAGATAAGATTGCATCCCTTAAGGAAGCCCAGCAAGTGACACTTGTCCTCAGCCCTACTGAACTATTGGGTGATGCAGTAGAAAACTCCTTAGCAATCTGTTTTTAAAGCTATAAAATAGAAACAAAGAAGTATACCCTTGAAAGCTTTCAGCCTCACAGACTTCACATTTATAGGATCTCTCTATTTGGCAAAGGCATTAGAATTAAAGAATAGAATGCATCTGAGCATATGCTCACCCAGAAATGTCCTGTTTATGCCAGTATCACATCCTTTCACTTTAAGTCCACTCCTGGTTCCCTTCCTCCCTAAATAATAATTCCCACAACTTAATTAAGGGGGGGGGGCAGGGGAGGGTGGTTTTTAAATAGTTGTGAATTGAAATTTTTGCTGGTCTCTTGCAAAATGCCCAGGGAAGTACCACGAGCTTCTGATTAGGGATGTACACGAAACAAGTGTTTTGTTTTGAAGTTGAACAAAACAGCCCATGTGTTCTTGCTGATGGTGATAACACCTCAAGAACATGTTTCTTTGCAGCCCTGTTAAGTCATTCCCCTGTAACATCTGATCAGCAGTGAAGGGTCGGCCCCTTCTTCCCCACAGGAAGCATAATTCAGGGAGAACATATAATATACCTGTGTAATTTATACAGATTCCTCTTTTTTCTCCCTTCCTTTTCATATTAGGATGTTTTTCAAAATCAAAAGTCGTAATGCTCACATGAAGACCCACCGCCAGCAGGAAGAACAACAGAGGCAGAAAGCCCAGAAGGCTGCTGTTGCAGCTGAAATGGCGGCCACAATAGCAAGGACTACGGGGTCACCTGGGCATAGCTTGATTCCACTGGATCATTTAGACTTGATAAAGCATGTTGAACAAGCAGATGACCTTGACAGCGATGTTGTACAGGAACTGGGAGAAGTCATTGACAATGCTGAAGTGATAAACCCAAGCCTCTTACTGGACGAAGAAGATTCAGAGTTGCTTCAGGATGATGTTGAGCTGTAGACAAAATGAGCCACATCTGTAAAATTACAGATACCAGTTGAAATCAGTTTCCTCCAGTGAGAGGGCTATATTTCTTATTTCCCTTTTATTTTAAACTGTTTCTGTAGTTGGACTCTTTTAAATCCAGAACTGGAAAAACACATCTGTCTCGTGATGTTCTTTCTCTCCTTTCTTTTTTAAAAGTGAGGGGAAATGTTCTGTTTTCTAAAGGAATCTTGTGTAATATATTGGAATGAAATATTCTGAAAAGTTCATATATCTTAAACTTTCAAAAGAAATGTAACTTTCTTTAAATTCCTCAGGATACTTTCTTTTCCTCACCTCTATTAATTCTGGCCTCAAAAAAGCCTGCAACAGGACTGTCAGATGGCAAAAATAAGTCACTGATAACTGCATCTTCAACCCAAGATGCACATGGAATAAATTGTTAGTATCTCGCAATTTTGGACCAGCGTAAGCTAATATGGACCTTCTGCTTGGGCCCATATTCCATCCGATTCAATTCTTTCCTCTAGCACCAAAGGTTTTACACCAAATGTAAATTCTGAAGGCATCTTTATTTTTTTTTCCTAACAAGATGTAAATGGATGTTCTGTTTGCTTGGGCACATGCAGATAGATGGCAATATGTCCTGCTTTGGTTTACTTGGATCTGGAAGAAAGAAGCAACCAAGAAAATAGAAGGAATGACTAGATCATTCCTCCAAGTAAAAGTTTTTATTATCACCAAATGTAATATGAATCAAACTCTTCCTTTTCAAGGGTTTCCATAGTCATAATGCACACTTCAGAGCTTCCAATTTAGAAGATTCAGAAGGAACAGGGTCAGTGAATGTAGAAGTATCTGGAGATTGTAGAAAGACTTTTGATTTCACAGTGACAGAATTGCTGAGGCAAACTCACCCCCTTTTTACAGAAGATTCTTGGATTGTGTGTAAATTAATGATTGAGGAAGTGAAGTATCACCAATTTGTACAGTAAATCAGTTGCTAAAAAGTTGTCTTTGAAAGTATAGGTACAATATGCTACCTTTAACTTTGCAGCAGTGTTCTCCTGAGAAGGTACAAGTCAAAATCTTTCCTCACAGAAAGAAGAGGGAAAAAATGTCCCATCTTCAGATAAATCGGTTTATATATGTTTGTTAAAATTCTTCCAAATAGAAAAGAAGAATAGTTTTGCACTTTGTCTCTGATCATAAATTTTATGTGGCTGCTGGGTCTCAGTGGCTTCAAAATGCACATATATTTGGGTATAGAGTGCACACACACCTTGGTGCTCTTCTATTCACTTTTGTAAATTGAAATATATCATCATGAAAATGTGTGCAAAACCTAGATGGAACATGCAGGTTTTGGTCATTGCCAAAGACTTTAAAAGCTGCCATGCATATAATTGGTTGATGGGGTTACTGTAAATGTACTGAATGTTGTCCTTTTTATGCCTGCCAACTGTCTCTTATGGACTCACAGGTTTGAAACTATAAGTAAGTCCAATAACTTTATACAAGATTGGGAGACCTATGTTGTGTTTGTGTGTTAAGCCTCTCATTTTAACTATATAACCAAAATACAGAGCTGCAATTAATGTTTAAACAGCTTTCACATTTGATAACAGTAACGAAATTCAGGTTTTTTTCCATTTTGTTTTTACATTGTGTCACTTACTGACAATTCATTCAATGACCGGTGCCTGTGCCCCAGTGGTCACGTGATTAAAATTTGGGCGCTTGGCAGCCTGCCTGCACTTATGACCGCAGGGGCACTGCAACTCCCCCCACCTGCCTATCTCCCCCCCCCAATCTGTGCCTTTTTGGCCCCCCGCGCTCTGCTGCCCCAGATGACCTTGCCGTCTTCTTGCTTCTGCTGCTGACGAGGCGTGCCCGGCCGGGCTGCTGGGCCGGGCTGGGCTGGGCTGGCTTCGGCTGCAGAAAAAGAAAAAAAATGCTAAAGGCAGCCCCTCAGTGGCAGTGTGCTAAAACGCCCCTTTTCACTGTGCTCCTGGCTGGGGCTGGAGCTGGCTTCAGCTGCGGAAAAAGGAAAAAAACACCCCAAAGCAGTCACTTTACTAGGTCCAGCCCCCCCAAGAGCTCTTTGCAAAGGGACTGCTTTGGTGTTTTTTTTCTTGAGCATGGTGAAAAGGGGCATTTTAAAATGCTGCCATTGAGGGGCTGCCTTCAGCATTTTCTTTTTTCTTTTTCCACAGCTGAAGCTGGCCCAGCAGCCAGGCCAGGCATGCCTCATCAGCAGTGGGAGCAAGAAGACAGCAAGGTTAACTGGGGCAATGGAGGGCAGGGTGGCAGGGGGGTTAAAAGACATAGATGGGGGGAGATAGGTGAGTGGGACTGGGCTGGGGTGGATGCGGCCCTGGGGTGTGGCAAGCAGCCCCAGAGCCGCACAGTTCTGGGGGTGGTTGCCACTCTGCAAGGCAGGGTGCAGGATGGCCAAAAGGGCAAAGTTGGGGGGGAGATAGGCAGGTGGGGGAGTTGGAGGCAGTCCCTTACCTTACCGAGGCTCAGGGCTGGGAGGAACCAAGCTCGGAATGGCTTGAATTTGCTTAACAATGGCAAGTGAAATTGCTGGGATTGCCATCGCTAAGCGAAGCTGTCATGTGACATCTCGCTTAATGACCACATCACTTAGCAACCTAAATTCTGGTCCCAATTGTGGTCATTAAGCGAGGACTACCTGTATGTTACTGGTTTTAGCAATACATGAGGCTGCAAATTTAAGTCCAACTTTAATCTCCTCCAATATAGTAATTATGGTTATGTTTCTTCCCTTTCCTGATTTTGTTACATTATACAAACAGAGGAGTGTTTTATGATAACCTTGTGCTAAACAAATGAGGATCAAAATCCCCCTCCCCCCTTTTCCCCTTCAGTTGTGTTTGAGCATGATTTCATGGATCAGTATGTTCAAGTTTGGAATATCCTAGCTAGACAGTGCTTTCAACACCAGGAGTGGGTTCATTTTCTAATACAATTCTCTAGTATAAATCGTATTATCAATGAACAGAGAGAGTTCAAAGTTATGTGACAGCAGAAAATTCTTTTATTCTGTATTTGCACAGTCATGGACATTTTCATGAGAGCCAGATCTTAGTATTAGAGAACTTAATAGTCTTAAAGATGTTTCTGTCAAAGCTAATTTTACACGACCAAATTCTGAAGTTCCTACTCTTCAAAGCTTTGCTAGTCACGGCCACCAGTGCTACTTGTTCTAGATGTCGTCGTGGCTGTGTTTGAATTAGTTCTGTGCCTAATTACAGATTACATTAATCACATGAAAATCAGCCAAGTTCTGATTATCAGTAATACCAAAGGTTACCTTCCAGTAGTCAATAGGCTGTAAGGTGCAAATTATCATTCCAGAGTCATAACAAGAGGGAGAAAAAAAGACTCTTAGTTCTTGGGAACTCTTTTTTCCTCTGATATGTATGAATTCTGTAACAAATTGAAGAGAGTGGATAAAAGTATAAAGCTCACAATAGGTCATTCCAAGCTGATCTGTATTACTTGCATACTAGACTATAATAAGGCAGATTTTTTTACCTTTACTAAGAAGCCTATGCATCAGGCCATTATTCATCTCAAGAAACATTAGGGTTTAGCCTTCCTCAACCTACATCCTTCAGATGAGTTGAGGCTGGGTCTCAAAATTTTCATCCAGTATGGTCAACAAGCTGAACATTGTAGTCCAACAAATTTGGAGGCTCTTTCAGGCTACCATAGATTCTAAGTATCCATAGAATAAGTCTCTAATATAAAATTGTTCCTGGTTATGTCTTTAGACTTATAACCATGGCACTAGTACCATTGAACTGTATTCCTACAATGCACTGGAAGGTATTATGGGTAAAATTAAAGGTCTTACAATCGCTCATTGGACTAATTCATGATGAACCTGTTAAAATATGGTTTTATTTTAAATTATGTAAAACAATTGTGGATATACTGACATGCCATAAAATAACTTAAGAGAATCTCAAAAGAATCCTTGGAAGAATATTGGTACTTATATAAAAATGTTGCCATGATAAATTTCACTGAAATATGTTTCAGTATTTTGCCAGAAAACTTATGGGTCTTTTTTTTTTCATTTGCTGAAGTTTTGTGTTTATCAATTATTTCAGTAACAAATTAGTTAAAGATTGTACATAACCTAAGAAAAAAGGAAAATATATTTTAATGGAGAAATCTTATTTTCAGATCTATTTAACTGCTGATAGATTGTTACAAAAAAAAAAGTTGTAAATTTCTGAGTTACAGTGTAGTGTAAAAATATTTGGTTTAAAAAAACATTTAGTATAGTTCTTTTATTTTTTATTTTATTTTATTTTATTTTATAATAAAATGTTTGCCTGTTACGGCTTAATTGCACCTGAATTGCATGTGATTTAATTTCAGGTTGTAATTGAGCCAGGTTTGCACTAAATGCTTAGTTTCATAATATATTACATGGGAGGGGGGTAATTTCCTTTTTTTTTCTGATGAGGTAGGATGAGGCATGCATTGTATCTGGTACATAACTAAGAGCAAGCACTATGTATAGAATACACAGCTTTTTCTTGACAGGTAATTGTACTTGTAAAATCAAAGGGAATCTGTAAGAGTTTGCAGGGAGAAATAGTATTTTATACTTTTGATAAGATATACTTTGTTTAAAAAATTGTTCATGTGATGGAAAAAAAATCTTTTAAATAAATTAATCAGCATTTTATTTTTTGGTTTAATATTTCCAACCCATCAGAATGATGGAAAGAAATTAAAGGGGTCAACATGGTACCTCTCCAAAACTGAACAGAAGGACCAAATTTGATACAAGTTTTGGGCAGGCCGGCCCATAAAAAGAGTTTGAAGTGGGCTGGATTAAGGCAGAGACTGCAGACGAAAGAATCCCTATTGCATCCATAGGGAAGAGGCAGTTGGGCAGAAACTCAGAAAGTTGGTAACTACTTCAAGCTAAGCCCGCTTCCCTTCCAGTCATGTGATCCAAATTCCAGTACACACACATACAGAAAAGTATGGCCACTGTTGGTAAAGCAGCAGAAAGGATTCTGGAACCGATGTACATCTTGTTCTTGCTCTTTTGCTAACAGAACTCTAGACATCTGTTGTGCTTCATCTCCTACGTCTCCTTGGAGAACCAAAGGTACAATGTACAGTGAGACGCCCAGTAGGAACAATTTGATTCAAGGCCCTCATCAGCTGCCTGTTCCTGACCTAAGACCTTGGCCAAACTGCCTAGCAGATCTTCAGGGACAATCCCAAGCTCCCCTGGAACTTTTCCAGGTCCATTAGTCACTTGGTGTGATCCAGTCTAAAGGCCCTACCTCCCTTTACCAGCAAGACAAAATCAGATCCTTTACCATGGCAAAGTAATGTCTTTCACAACCAGATCATGTTGCAATTGTCCCAACAAAATGCAGAGCTAATGTGTGATCTAATATGTGTTGTGCCTTCAAATGTATGTGTGTGTATTTTCAAATTTGTCACTGCCCATCTCAGTACATCAATGATTTGGGTCAGGTCAGTGGTGGCCAAGAACTGAGCTGCTCCTGATTCCAGGTCACGGGGGGGCAAGTTGAAGTCCCCAAGAACTAACAGCCTTGGGATTCCACTCCTAAGCCTGGGATGGAGTGCAGCAGATCAGGCAGGGATGATGCACAGCAGGGAGGGGAGTACAGCAGCAATGAACCCAGTGGTTCTCCTGTGCCCAGCTTCAGCCAAAAGAGTCTCGCAGCCGGTTATCTCTGAAGCAGAGCCCCTGAAAGCCATGGAGCTCTCCTGGATGGCAATAGCCACCCCATTTCGCTGGTGCCAGTCAGGAAACCAAAGTGGATGCATATCCTCCCCCCTCTGGCCCACCCAGGTCTCAGTTATACATAATAGGTCAGCTGCCTTGTCCATTATTAGATCCTGTATGAGGGCAGGTTTATTACAATCCTATCTTGCATTCAGAAGCAGCAGCCAGAACCCAGGGTCACCAAGGATCCAGTGACCTGGCCTTGGGCAAATACAAAGAACTGGACAGTAGGATAACTCTCAGCCAGCAGCCCCATCATTTCTGAGTGCAGTCCACCCACAGATTGCTGCCACACCTGTACATCCTCAGTATCTGCCCTCTTTTCTCCCCCAAATTCTATCCACCCTCAACTCCTATGCCAAGGCCAAGGAATCCATACATTCTTTCACACACACCCCATGGTACCAACCCCTCCTAGTCCACCCCATCAACGTTTTTCAGTTGTCGACAGATCAATATAGAGCTTTGTAACGGTTTTAATCTGGATTCTCACAACCCATTCTGTGGACCTCAAAGGGCTTTCTATGTATACTGGGGTGGGAGAGCAAGAGGCAAGAATGTATATGTACTAAAGGGTGCTTAATGCAGGAGCTGGTTAATTCAAAAAGTAATAAGGAAGAAAAGCATTTTTTAATGAATCAAAATGTAAAGAAGGCACTCGTAGTTATGTGAACAGCCAACCTATGCTAGATGACTTGGTCTAATTCAGTGTTTCTCAAACTTGACAACTTTAAGAAGTGTGGACTTCAACTCCCAGAATTCCCCAGCCAGCAAGTTGTCAAGTTTGAGAAACACTGAATGTTTTAAGAGTTTTTCTAAAGTTACTTGCTGGAAGCGCGTTCCATAAACTGCTCTACCGCCTTCTTCCGGTCTCTTGTGCCGAAGCTCCTCGTGCGCGCCCATCCCGACCACAGAAGGATAGATAGTTAAGCGAGTTTTGTGATTTACGGGTTGCTTTGGAACCTCGCGTTCTCACGATTACAAACCGGTCGCCGCCCAAAGCGCTGGTGCCACGCGACTGAACGGAGCCACGCGTCGCCAGCTGAACTCGAGCGGCGAGAGAGAGGTCGGGGCAAGCGGTCCGTCGAGGCGCCAGTTAACCAGATTTATTTTCGCTGCAACCTGAGCGTTAAGCCTTGGGCTCAGAACTGGGCGGAAATGCGAGGACGGCGCTGTAAAGCGCAGGCCGACCATCCTGATTCTTGGTAGAAGCGTTTCGCCAGTCATGGTCGATTAAGCCCTTTTATTAAGATGTGTTTGGGACTAGCGACCGATCTGAGCTGTGATTACGACCGTACAAGGTGATTTCACCATGGGGACGTCCCCACGAGAGCTTCGGCTACGCCATTACCTGGCGCGCAACCTCCTGAGCTGCCCTGCGATGGCATAGGCGCCCTTGGTGCCTCCGCTGTGCGACAGAGATAAAATGGGGCTCCTATTCTCACCCTTCCTCTTAGCATCCTCCTCTATTCCACGGCTCTCCTCCACCCCGAGCTGCGCCGCCGCCGACCCTGCCCAGCGTGCGCGTGCGTCTCTCAGCCTCGCCCCATCCCTGGCAGTACATGCAGTGCGGGCTTGTTTCTCCCAGAAGAATTGCTGTCAATTTTTAAGAATAGTTCCCACACGCTTTTAAAAGTACATTAACTGGGGGTCTTTGCGTCTATGGGCCATCTTTTTTAACAAGGCAGTGAAACGGCTGTCTCGGCAAACTCTTCCGTCTCCCCAAAGGGATCATCTCGATCTCGTATACGGTCTAGGAAACCATTCTGACAGACCAGGAGGACTTACCGCCCCCTACTTTCACTTTTATGGTCGAATCCTGCGGTCGGAAATAGACGCTCTAGCGTAGAAATGATGCTCAGGCAGCCTGAGTAGGTGAACTCTATGGTATCGTGGCAATAGGAAATTGTAGAAAGGAAGGGCAAGATGGCAGCGCGGGGGGCGCTCATCCTTTTAAGTCGGCTATGGCAGGTAATGTCGGCGTTTGAGTGGTTCTCGCGGGTGGGAGCAGATTTATACACCAGCCTTTGCCGGCTGCGCGGCTTGTATTACTAATCTTAACCAACCGCCTGGGAATGTTAAGCGTTGCGGTTCGTTGCATCTGAAGGGCACCTGGTTGGGGAAGGGTGGTCGGGTAGTTGGCCCAGCTCCCCCGTTAAAAAGTAGAACTTTAATTGAGTGTTTATATTTCAAATAAGTAATCGTAATATGCTAGCATCTAAATAGCTTTAAATAGTACTTCTTTGATGTTACGGGATGACTTTGGCCTAAGCAAGCTTAGGGATTGGTTGTAAAGACACAGTAGCAGAGGGAAACCTTGCATGCTGCTGTAATAAGTCAGGGTGGTGTGTGGTGGTTAGACTGCTAGACTAGCACCAGGGAGACCCAGAATTTAGTTTACTCTCAGGCAAGGAAACTGACTGGATGACTTTGGGCTTGTCTCCCTCTTTCAGTCCAGTCCACCTGATTGTTGTGGGGAAAAAGAGGAGGAAGAGGTGTGATGTGCATTGCCTTGAGCATCTATAGGAAGGTGGGATATAAATCTAACAAATAATAACAAAGGGGGCTCATGAATTTGAATCTTCAATTGAAATGTTTCAATCTTTCGTGATCAATTACTATGGATTGATGAACTTGTCAACCTTTAGACTAATTTATAACCATGGCTTATACTTATCTGAAATAATGGTCCCTAGATTCCTTTAGGCTATTTTGCAATCCATTTGACACAATCAACTGAGCAAAACTATATTTTTTAGAAAATACGTACAGGAGCAGAATTACTGCTCTCTTCTCTTTTTACTAGCAGTTCTCTGTGCCTTTCATCAGTCCTGGGTGAGATTTGCCTGATGACTGGCTTTAGGCTGATTTTTTTTTAAAGTTCTATTTATTGAATTTTTGTTTCATGCTTTTAAAAGCTATGTAACAACACTCCCCATATCAAGGTGTCACTACTATTAATGACTACTAAAAGACTGGCATATGAATGGAAGTTCTATAAACTATTGTTGCTATTTAGTGTGGGAAGTAACAATAATATTTCCCCTTCCAGTGAAAAATTCTGTTGCTGTAGAAAACACCAAAGCACACAAATGCCAAATCATTTGTTCATGAAAAAGCAAATATTTTGGACTGAGTGGATGGTGAGATACCCATTTAGATCTCAAGACACACGAATTCAGCCTTGTTAAAACAGTGTTGCCTGTGAACAAAATACATTAAAGATTTAGAATCAAGTGAAGAGGTAGTTTGTAGATTTGTATTGGCTTTAATATCAGTAATCTAATTTTGTTTCCCTTTTCTGTCTTTGTCTTATTTTTTAAATCTGTGGTCTGGGATCAAATTCTGGAAAACTGCCAGTGACAAAATACATAATTGTCTTAATATAATATTAACTATGTAATTTTTATTTTCTAGGGGCCAGAAAATTTTCATGTAGCAGGCAAAGTTCCATTAAAGCAACATAGCTTTCTTAAGTAAGTTTGTCACATTGAGTTAATGCAGTATGACAGCTGTGCCTTTTCAGTTCTTATGTCTAATGACAGTTTCAAGCTAACCTGAACAGACTTCCCATTTACATTTCAGAAATAATCACTTGATGTGGATTCAGTCTTCAAGGGCCAATACTAATACTCAACAGCCTCCAAAGAATCCATTGGTATGTGTGAAAGTTTTCACTGTGTACATTTCCAGCAACTAAGAAAAAGATTGGGGGGAAAATTAAACTAGGATTTAAGTAATGTTTGTATGAACTGAAAAAATGTGAGGGAGTAACAATTTGTTTTAACATGTATTGGATCATTTATACTTATACCATAATCACTGTATTCAGGGTGACATCTTTAGAAAACAAATGCTGAATTATTTCTTGTTGCTTCCAAACTAGGTATCTGTTTCTGATGAGCCAGATATATTATATAAAAGGCTGGCTATTTTAGTTAAGGGGCATGATAGAGCTGTGTTGGACAGTTATGAATATGTCATGGTGCATGCTGCAAAAGAACTTGGTCTCTCCATTGAAAAAATGTAAGTACTGTTGACCTTTGCAGTTATTCAGTCTTTCTAGAGTTTTATTCTCAAGTAGTCAGATTAACTGATTGCAGTGTGTACTCCCAAATCTTATAGTTCCAATAACCTTCCCAAAAAACAAAACACTGAAAGGGCACAGTTGGAAGGGACCGTTTAGGTCATTATTCCATGTTCAGTAGGACATTGCCAAATAAAGAACACTGACAGATGATTATCTAGCCACCATTTAAGCATACCTAGTGAAGGAAAGCCTGTCACCTCTCAAAATAATTGGTTACAGAAGAATCTGCTTGGGGCAAACTACTCCTATGAGTTATTTCATATTTATAGCCCACCTCATTCCTAGTAGACTCTGGACAGAATACAAGGTCAAAGCAATATCCAAAATTAAAATAATATTTTAAAGAATAATAAGTATCATGGATGTCTATAAAAATAAACAAATTAAACCAAGGGTGAAACAGAGTGTAAAAAGATTGATCTGCTTGTGAACTACCATCAGGTCCAGGGCTATGTGTGTCTCCGGGGGTAGGCTATTTCACAAAATGGGAGCAACCACTGACAAGTTCTGTTGCCTGTGCATACTTCATGAAGTTTGCAAGGAAGTGACTTCAAAATAGGGGCTTTTCTAGTTTGATGGGGTTGCTCTGTCTGGAGTCTAACAGCTGTATTTTGTACTAGTTACATCATCTAGGTCACCTCCAAAGGCAACCACATAGACCCTATAACAGTAGTCCAACGAAATGGTGATCAGAGCATGGGTTACTATCACCAGGAAATCTTGGTATGAGTAGAGTTGGAACTCAGTGAAATCTGCCTTAGCTACATTTTTCCTGCTGTTTAAGTAGGAGCTGAGAGTCCAGGAGAACCCCAAGTCATAAACCAACTCTTTTGGGGTGAGTGTGGTCCCATCAGATGTAACTGCTAGAGCCAGTGTTATTAAGTTATCTAGAAGTCTATGGACAACTAGCAAATCTGACTTGGTGGGATTTAGTCTGAGCTTGTTTTTCCCTGTCCAGATCCTTACAGCCTCCAGGTACCAGTTCAGGACTTTTACAGTATCTCCAGCTCAGCCTAGAGTAGGAATGTATAACTGGGTGTCATTTGTATATTGATGACACTTCAACTCAAACCACTAGCAGTTTCATATAGATGTTAAATAATATAAGGGAAAGCCCCAAGTCCTGAGGTACGCCACCTTGGCGTTCCCAGGGACCTGAGCCCTAACCTGTGATAGAAACCACTTCCTTAGACAGGAGTGGAATCACCACAGAATGGTGCCCTCAACCCCCAGCCCTTACAGGTAGTAAGAAAGATATAATGATTGATGGTATTGAACACTGTTCAGAGGTCTAATGGGACCAAAAGGGGCATATTTCCTCCATTTAGGTCCCTACAGAGGTCATTGACCAGAGCAACCAATGCTATTCCCCTCTTTTATTTAACCCTCCCCCTTTATTTAAATTCCCCGGGCATTCCGATAATTTTTACTTGCATTATTTGTTAAATAATCAAGACAGATCTATTTCTTTAAAAGTTGCAAAATTTTGCTACATAATGTGTAAGCTTCACCCACAAATGGTTGCTAGTAGTTATTGATGAAAGGGGTAATATTGTTGTCTGTTTTATTGTATCTATTTTTATTGGTCAATGACCGAAATAAATATGATGATGATGAACCAATGCTATTGTAGAAGTAATTTGAACTCTATAAGTCTTAGGAAGAGTGAGTCTTGGAAAGAGTCTTAGGGCTATTAAGCTATGTGTACGCTTATTACAGGCTTATGGGCTAAAAGAAAAAATAACTCTTGTTGTTATCTAACCTGTTTGAATAATAGTTTCAAAGTAAACTTTGAAGAAAATCACCTTTCATTCTTCACATTTGAATTAAATTTAATAGGATTTTATATGTAATAGAATAGATGGCTGTAAGCCCAGGTATTTTAACATTATTTGAAGTTTCTTCCTTTCATTTATATGCATTGTCTCTTGCCTACTTCCAAGATCTGTACTTCAAAATGTTTAGATAAACTAGATCTGAAATGACCTAATTTAACAGCCGCACAGCCTGATCAAGAAACCAGAAATCCCATCCAAATGAAGGCTCAGTTTAGTTTATCCTTTTTTCTTTTTCTAACTTTCTAAATAGTTGCTATTATTTGTATTGTTGGCTGTAATTTCAGAAATAAAAGGATATGTCCACATGATTAAAATATGTTATATTTCTTAGAGAAAAGCCTCCTAGAAAGATAGAAAGATTCACGCTTCTGAAGTCAGTGCACATTTATAAGAAGCACAGAGTTCAATATGAAATGAGAACACATTACCAATATATAGAGGTAAGTAAAAAGCTGCATGTTCAAATAAAAAGTAATGGGTACAGAGAACACACAGAAAAAAGTGTTTTGGAGAAGAGTGTTGTACCTGCTCTCAACATGTGCATATACTTACACATTTGTCAACTTGTGACAGGTAGTGAGAGCCATATCCAGATTATTAATATTTTGCTACTCTGGATTTGAGTAAACGTGAAGGAAATACAGGATGAATCAAGTCAGGGGAAATCTCTTAGTCAGATACTATTTACAATTGCTAAATGCTGTACAGTGCAGATTTTTTTCCCAGATTATTGTTATCTGAAAAGTATAACAGTGCTTTCTGTTTCAGTTAAAGCATTTAACTGGTAGCACAGCCAATGTTTACTTGGAATACATTCAGCGAAATCTACCAGAAGGGGTTGCCATGGAAGTCAAAAAGGTATTGCTGGTTTTGTTCTGTTAATGGAGATGTTCAAAATGTTCCATGCACAAATTCTTCCATGCATGGAACAGCTATTTTGAAGTGCCCTGTCCTTGAACCCAAAGATGCCTGTTCTGAATGTTTTGCTTCATGCACACCATAAAACAGAGCTATCTCGTTTCAGGCAAAAATGGTGGTGGTGGTGGGGAACACAAGATTGTCAGCAGCTGAGAAGCGGCAGGGGACGGGAGAGCGGCCGGGTGCAGCTGGGAGACAACAGCAGAAGCAGCCAAGGGGAGGAGGAAAGAAGTGGGGAGACTGGGAGACTGATGGGCTATACCAAGCGAGGAGCTGTAGTGGAGGCTGGGGGGGGGGGCGTGAGGGGGCAGTGCACACCAACTTCCAGAACACAATGCTTTGCTTTGGGCTTGGAAACAAAACATTCCCTTGTTTCATGCATACCCATTGTCTAATATAAAGATATATTGATCGCTAAAGTTAATATTAATATTAATCAGACAGCTACTAAGTGGCAGATGTCTTTTGCTATCTCCTTCACATTATTGGATTTTAGAAAAAATACCTATGGAATTTAACTAGAGAACCTATGAACTATTCCAACATGTATCTATATGTTTTCCATTGTTTTTAGACCAAATTAGAGAAGCTTCCTGATCATATTCAGACACCTGTCTGGGATGTATTGCCTCCAGCAGAAGAAACAACAATTACATCATAAATACCTGGACTCTTTTTTTTTTTTCATTTCCCTATGGGTTAATTAGGAAATAGACATGAAATACTATTGTTTTATGAAATCTACACTGATTTTGAAATAGCCCTGTATCAGGGTAGTTACAGGGAAACTTATTTCTTGACCAAAAGGAGCATATCTGGAACTTTACAAGGAAAGATTACCAGTTCAGAAGCGATTAAGGGGGAAAAAACCCTATATTAATGGACATTTCATCTGCACCGTAATTTGCTTGAAGATGTTGAAAATGATAGCATCCTTATATATTAATAAAACAAATGTTATACCAAATTATTTATCATCATTCATTATTTGAAATGTTGATTTGCTTCAGTTGTTTCCTATATGGACCCTCCTGGGAGAGAACCGTCAAACTTGTAATATTCTATCACTAACTCTACTAAACATTTAAATATTTTTATGTAACATTTTTGAAAACATGTTAAGAGTATTTTCAATTATAGGATTCACTTATGCTGTTAGGAAACCGAAGATGGAAGTGTTTGTATAGTGTGCGTGATGGCACAGGTATCTCTCTTCCTAACCACAGTGATGTCAAAATGTGCTTTTGATGTTACAGTGCAAGCTGTGCCCTTTCATATTTGCATCTCAGCATTTCATGCAAGTATATAAGGGGCAGAGTCAGTGATGCCCATTTAGACTCTTTCCCCCTTTTGCCCCCTCCTGCAGATGTCTAACTGTGGTGGCAATCTTTACAAGTCCTGTTTTGAATAGCATTAATGCAGCTAAGCAGCAACCGTGTTTGTACTAACTTCCCTGCGCCCCTAAACTGCCACTTCCCTTCATTCTCTGTAAGATGCCAGAAGAATCTAAGTAGCAGATATTGGAAATAATGAAGTGATTTTGCCTAATAGAAGAAATGTGCTTGTTTAGATACATTAGTCATTTGTTACCTTTGCATAGCTATTTTTAACATAAAAACTCACATATAAAAATGGTCTGTTAAGGTATGACAAAACACTGTTAAAAGAGACAACTGCTCCCAGTTCAGCCCTAGCTTCCTTCAAGTGGGTAAACGACAATCATTGTAGCTTAATTTTTGTGGCATGTTTGCATGTAAGGGGACCAGTATAAGGGCCACATGTTTTCAGCAATAAGAGACATTTTTAGTCACAGCTGTAAGGATTCTTTTAAGCTCTGGAAGATTTCAATTCGAAAAGTTAAAAGCAGCTACTGGAAAATTAAAAACTACTTTTTAAAATTTTAGGAGTTTGCAATCAAGGAGTAGTGATTATAATAATTCTGAGGAAGAGGCACATGCAGATTTAAATTTGAAACAGTTTGTTGCCACAACAGTAATAGGTCAGTCACAAAAGGCATTCAGTAGAATATCCCCATCAAAGAAACATCTTTATGGGGTTACTTAGAGCCCAAATGCTATGTTCATTATTCTGGCCAGTAAAAACCCAGTACTGATAGAAAATCAACAGTTACAATACTCTTTTGACAAAATTTATAATTTGAATAACCTTGTTTAAACATGAGTGTGTAGAGATGTCACATATGACATGTTTGATATGTTGAGTCATTTCTTTAAGTTCTGCTAAAAGGAATACCCATATCTACTTTCTGTAGCTGTGGCTATATTCATCAAACCTCTGTACTCAGTGGTCAAAAGCCAAAAAAATTGGGGTTTTTATACAAGTACCTATTTGAGCTGCTGCTTAGTTTCCAGGTATGTTATTCTGAATACTTTATCTACTGTTTCTGTATGTCTTATTAATTTTATTGTATTTTATTATTCTGAAGTTATTTTAAGTGGTATTAATTAAAAGGCAAGCTTAAAAGCACGTTTAGAGTAGCCATGATAGAAGGCTGATAGATTTCTCTGAGATCTAAATTCAACTAATTATTAAGTAAATTAATAAATAATCTTCGTCTAGCATACAGTGTCAGAATTTTCAGATAACATATTTGTACCCATTTGTACTACTCTGGTATCATCTTTTGACCACTGGACTGGAAATACTGTTGATGCTTTATCCCAGTACTTGGAGGCTGTCGAGAGTCTGGATGGGATGGAACAGGTTGAAGTTGAAGCCAAGCAAGATGGAGGTGCTGCTTGTCCATCAAGGTTCTCTGTGTTGTCTCTTAATGGGGAGGCAATACACCCAAAGGAGAAGATATACAACTTGGGGCTCCTTCTGGACTCACAGCTCTTACTTAGAGCAGCAAGTGGAATCTGTGGCCAGCGGGGGGTGGGGGGCTTTGCCCAGCTTTGACTGGTGCACCAGTTATGACCTAGCACCAAATGCAAGACGATCTAGCAACTCATGCCCTCATTACCACCCAGTTTTTGTGATGTGCTCTAAATGGGGCTGCCTTTAAATACCACACAGAAGCTAAAATTGGTCCAGAATGCAGCAAGCCCTGGGTCAACTGGCATCAGTTGTTGAGGTGTGCTTTGGGCCCTGCACTGGCTTCCACTCAGTTGGTTTTGCTCTACAAAGCCTCTAGGTGCATCCCAGGAAAAACAACTTGTACTCCGCATCCAGGAAGTAAGGGTGATGAAACTTCGGGAACATTCTTCCGGTAGAAATCAGACTACAGTGGAGTCCTTGGTGTTCTCTGAGCTTGACTGTTTTCTGGCAGACGGTTTGTTACCTAGTCGGATACCGAAATGTCTGCAAGAAAACAACCAAGCTGAAAAAACACCAAGGACTCCACCGTTCAACCCTGAGCTGCACACATTCTCTTCTATCAGACCACAGTAGTTCCCTCCTTGATTGCACTTAGGAAAATGCTATAAACGTAGCTCTTTGGTAGCGTATTGATAATTGATATTGATAAACTAACGGACTTCATTTCCGAGGAGGCTCGCGAAGCTGCCTGGCCGATATATACAGATGTATATGCATATTACAGGTGTGTTTTGTGCAGGAAGCGTCAGTCTAAAAAGTGCTTAGACATGCAGCGCAGGCTTTTAAGAAGAATGTTATAGAGGGTTAAGTAAACATCACAGCATTACGAAAAGAAAACCCCATTCCTGGAGAAGAAAGACCCCAATAAAGCTCCGCCCACTGCCGCAATTGTAGGAGAGCCATATTAGTTCTGGCTGGGGAATTCTGGGAGTTGAAGTCCACGCATCTTAAAGTCGCTGCGGTAGCCGAGCCTCGGAAGGAGTCTGTCGCAAGAGGACGGGACGCCGCGCGGCTGGGGCCGTAAAAGGCTCGGCAAAGGGAGCCACGTGGGAACCGGAGTTTGCCGAGATGGGGAAGAGGAAAGCTCGCCAGCAGCGCCAGCAGCTGATCAGCCGCTTAAGCAAGAAGCAAAAGAAGCATCTCAAGGATTTTGGGGAGGAGCACCCTTTTTATGATCGGTAAGCGGGGCTGTAAAATAGCCTGAGAGCTGAGGTTTGCTGAGGGCGCCCACTGCAGCAACTCCTCGAGTCCTCCTTTGTGCCCGGAGAGAGACGTCGCCTGCCTTCCGCCCGCGTCCTTCTCTGTCAACGGAGCGGGCAGGGCTCGCTCCCATCTTCCGAGCAGCAGGGCGTTGAGCGTCCCGCGTGGACGAGCAGAACCCCCTTCTCTGTCTTCTTGTCTGTGGCTTAAATGGCGCTTGCTTCCCTCTTGTGTTTATATTCCTGCAACTCACGGAAACCAGAAGTCTCTGCCGGTTGTGGCCCCACGAATGGCTTAGTTCAGGTAGGTGCCTGTCGCACGTTAGCCTAATTAGTTGCTCGTTGCTTATTGCCCTTCTGGGTTAAGGCTCGGACCGATTCAAAGAGCTGAAGGCTTTTTCTCTTCTACTGACATGCACTCTTTTTGTTATTTCAGTTATTACGGTCTGTGATATTTTCATGTTTATCAAATAGTGAAGTGGAAATGGTTTAAATTATTTCTTTTCAGGGTTTCTGGGAAAGAAAAACCAACTCAGAATTGTGAACTGGTAAGAATATTGCTATCTTTTATCATATTTTCCTGTTTTATAGTATTACTAGTGATATAAAATTAATAGGAAACGTATAATGCACACTATTTGTCTCATTCTGTAGAACAGATTTGCAATTAATAAAGTAAAAGGTTCCCATTGCTTTCTTTGCTTTTTCTCCCTCCATGCCTGATGGCAAAATCATTTTTTTTTTGCATTTGTAAACTGCTTTAAAGTTTTGTATTTTTACTGTACTGATAATCCAGCATATTTCAAGGGACGTTTCCACACCACCCTCAGCAATGCTTGCTATAAACAGGGGTGCACTTCCTGGGGCTTCAGGACTACATGTCTCCAAAAGCTTTGGAGCTTTGGTGGCCCCCAAAACTCATGCAAAATTTGCCATCAGATTGTATTTTTAATGTCACAGAAAATAACTTTTACTAAATAAATGGAGGTAACTATTCTTGTATCAGCAGAAAAGCGGTCTGAATTATTAACTATAGGGGTTGCCTGTGACAATTTAAAATAACAGTTTAAAATAGATTTGCCTGTGGTCTAGGTGCCTTCTTAACTGTGTTGGAGAACAACTCCATTATTCTCATATTGGCTGGGGATTACAGGAATGACCAATAGATCTGAGGGCACCGGGTTGGCGAAAGCTGATCTTTGTACAGAATGGTCTAGGTTCAATATTATCATGGTTAATCAAAAAGGATTTTGCATAACTGACCAGCAAATTCTCTCTGCTAGAGAATTTTGTGAAATTGCTTGGCAAAGGCCAGAGATAGCTTCCCAGCATCTTTCCTAATTGGCCATGGCAACTGTGGCTGCTGAAAGCTGAAATTCATCAATATCTGGAAGACCACAGGTTATTCATCTCTGGCATAGGCTACTAATACTGTGAACCTGCATAGAATGTCTTGTGTTTGTCCTGATTGGTGTATGTACTAGAATAGTTTTCCATTTCCATTATTAGAATGAAAATTCTGAGCAGTCCAGCTCAGAAAATGATGCAGAGAGTGATTCAGAACACATCCCAGTGTATCACAAACTACTGGCCACATTAAAAACATCTGTCTGTTCAGATAATGAGGAGGAAGAAGATGAATCAGAAGGTAGTTCCCAAGAAGATACAGAAGTGGACAGTGATGAACTTGAGGATGAGAAAGAAATGGAGGATGAAGACAATGAAATAAAAGTGCCTCACCCAGAATCAGGTAGTTCTGTTCTGTTTTGTTTTGTTTCATAAGGTGGTTTTTAAGGGTTTCTAAATGGATGTATAAGAACACTTTCTGTTTCAAAAGATGTAAAGAGATCATCCATCCCAGAGTGGGCAGATCAATGTGTTCCAGGAGGAAAATGAAATATTTTTCTCCTGGAACAGGAGCAAGAAGCTTCCTAAAGCAGGAAAATTCTGGGTTTGCTTGCAGCTTGCAGCTGCATGAAATGAAATATGCCCATGAAATAGGGAGCAGTAAAATATCCTATCTTTCTAATTATTTTGTCATTATTTTATTTTTTCAAAATAAATCAACTTTATTTAATCTGACAACGGACATTTTCCTTCATTTCAATAATAGGAGGCAGTTATTCCCAAGAAATTCCAAGAGGCAGACAAGAGCTGGCTTCTTCCTATCAGTAACCCAATTGGAGGATTGAATATTGGAAGTACTATTTTAAGACAAACACTGCAATATATTGTGTATTTATACATAAATAAATCCCACTATTTTCAGTAGGGTTTGTTCTTTAATATCTGGGCCTATCACTAAAATATCTTAAAAGGGAGAAACTGGATAAATTATCTAGGAGGTAATCTAATAATAAGGCTACCAGATCTTGGGTACAAAAATCTGGATGACCATTGGATGACAGAAAGATAGAGTTTTTTATTGCTCTAATATACATAAAGTAGAGAAAAATATTTCTTTGCTCCCATCTAATGATCATCTGATAGCCCTACATAGTAATAATAAAATAGCTTCAACCACTGTTTAGTTCTAGTTGCTAGGGCTTCAAAATCCATTAGATGGCAGCTAAGGCATACAGAAAACTTTAACTCTTTCACCTCATGCAGTGATTAGCTGGACTTTTGCAGCCCAGGTCTGGTAACCCGAGTTAATCTGTAGAAGATCTGTGCAGCCTGGTGCTTTGTAGACAGTAAGACAATTCTTATTACTCAGAGTCTATAAAGGAAATACTTACAATGCCTGGAATGCTAGGAGATGTAGTCCAACTCATTCGCATAGCTCCATTGAGGAATATTGATCTAAAAGGAAGAAGGCAAAAAACAAGGAGGGAGATAATTTCTTAGAGGAAAAGAGTCTAAGAATGATCGCTTTTATAATAATGGATTGCAGTTAGCTCCCAACTAGTAACTTAAGATAAAGTAGAAGTTTACACTTTCTTTCTAAGAGGAACCTAAAGTTGCTGATCTCAAACCACCCATGGACATTGGCTCTTGCACAAATGCAACCTGTTTTTCTTTTTTTTTTTGTTTGTCCCAAATAAAGAAGCATCCCTGGTGGAAAATAGCCAAGAGGAGCCTGGAGGTTCGGCTGCGCCTCGTGATTTACAGTGTGAAGCTGCTGGAGAATGTACAGATGTCCAACTTGAATCTGAGTTTAGTCTGGAAACGAATTTCATAGATGAAGAATGTGGTGATCCCAGTACAGATCCAAAAAAAAGAACTCCTTCTGCAAAAGTAACAAATGGTAATGCCATAGTTGTCTTTGATTTGAAAAAAACATTTAACAGGAAGAAGGACCATCTGTAAATTTACTTGTGTATCTCTTAAAACAGGATTCTGCAATTTGTCTCTTGGGGTTTAAACATTTACTAACTAAGTGGTTTGGTCCTGGAGACTAAAACTTGTTCATAGGAGCCAGACAGCCCCAAACAATCTATTTACCTTGGATTACCACTTTTGACAGTTCTTCTGCTTATTTCTATTTTAATACTATTCCCCTCTGGGGAGAAGACAGAAGTAGGAGTTGAGCTTTGCCCTCTCTCTGACACATCTTATAGCAGTGGGTCCACCTCTTCCTTTTTTTTACTACTGACATAGCCAATAAAGCCCTTTTTGTTGCTTTTAGCTTTACTTGTGAGCCTAAGTTCCCTTTGTATGTTAGTCTTTCTAACAATCTCTCTGCAGATATTAGCCATTTATTGAGTAAGCTACTTGATGATTATCCCCATCTTGTTTCCTATACATATCCCTTTTAACTCTTAGCTCAGTTGAAAGCCTCCTATACAACCACAAGGGTTTCCTAAACTGCCTCCTGTTTGTTTGTTTGTTTGTTTTCCTTTTTGGAATGGTGTGTAATTGTAGTTCAGTATCTTTATTTTTGAGAAATTCTGAATTCTCTTGTGTTCCATTTGATCTAAGGATTTCTGTCCAAGGGATCCCACCTACAATACTTTTCTAAGTTCCTTGAAATAGGCTTTCCTGAAATCTAGTGTACAGTATATGTATGACTATGCTCTGGTTTCTCTTTCTGTAGTATCCTGAATTCCAAGAAGATATAGTCATTTCCTCCCAAAGTTCTCACTGCTTTAACCTCTTCCTAGCTCTAATCTTTTTGGTTAGGATCAGATCTAAGAAAGCCAATCCTTCTATCTTTTCTTCAGCCATCTGGAAAATGAAACAGTCAGCAACAACACTAAGGAATTTTTGAGACACTGCAGTTTGGCTGAATTGGTTTTCCAATTGGTGTCCAGGTTGTTGAAGTATTACTATGTCTCTCCTCCCTGAAAGTCAAGAGAGCATTATTCACAACTTCTGCCTGGCTTGGGAGTCTATAGCACAGCCCCAGAATAATACCCGTATTCTTTCTCCTTTCTTATATTCTTACCCAGTGTTCTTAACCTGATCTTCATACTTAGATTTCTGGATCTTTGTATGCGCTTCCTTATCATATAATGCTATTCCTCCTCCTGGTTTATCTGGCCTGTTCCTTTGAAATATATGCTCTAATTCTTGTATTCCACTCATGAGTTTCATCTCACCAGATTTCAGTTGTGCCTCCTAAAAAATATTCATGTTCCTGCATTAAGACTTTTAGGGCTTTGTTTCTTTCCCATGCTTTGCATACTTATACAGAGACACAAGAATTCTTGGGTCATGTGACTTGACTGATTCCTTCCTGTATTGGGTGCCTCCACATCCTGCATACCCCTCCCAGTACTCTTTATTGTATTTGGCATTGCACTCATATAGTGAAATCAATATACAATTTCACTGTCTATGCATTTTAAAAACTCCGCAGTAGCAATTTAAAAGGCAGTAAGCCAGCAGTGTTACTGGTAAAATAATCTAAATTAAAAGCTATTTAAAACAGTCATTTCTATAAAGGCCAAAATTGATGGCCTTTGTAATTGTGCAAATATTATTGTTTGCTTACTTGTTTGTTTGTTTTCTTGCTTACTTACAAGTCACTCCAGTAGCTGATGACTCTGGCAGCTTATTTGTGTAAGAGGCTAAGACTTCAACAGTCTTCCTTAGCCTGATGTGCTGAACCATATTTCCCAGGCAATGGGAATGCTGACTCAGAATAATGGGAACTGTAGTCAAACCACTATAGTCTAAGCACTAGATTCAGTTCAGTTCTTACTCTAAGTATGGAAGAGGAGATAGACATGCTATTCAGTTTGTTTGGGGTTTTTTGTTTTTGTTTTTGCACTATCTTATTTTTTTGCATTATGCTATTCAGTTCAGTTCTTATGCTAAGTATGGAAGAGGAGTTAGTTATGATGTTAGAATTACAGTCAATTTATTGCAGTTTCAGTAATGAAAAAATATTCTAGCAGTAAGAGAACAATATACATAAAGAAGGTTGGATTTCAGTCTCATCAAATGAGGGATATTTGCTTTGGTAAGTCTTTCTGTAGATCTGCAAGATTATTGTCACTGTAATCATGCCACTATCACCTCTGATATAGAAATAGCATATTGTTCTATGATAGTTTGGAATGTGGAGTCCTTGGTATTCTCTGAGCTTGGTTGTTTGCTTGCAGATGTTTCATTTTGGGTAGCTAGGTAGCATCATCAGTGTGAGTGTGGGATTTGCTCCCTGTTTGTATACAGTTGCTTGCCCTGCCAGTTTTGGTGAGGGTGTCGTTTTCTCCTTGGTAACTCCACAGTTCAACCCTGAGTTACATATATTCTCTTCTATTAGATAGTTTGGAATAACTGGCAGACTTCTAATCATCTTTTTCACTTGCCACCTTCTTTTGAGTGCTTGCAAACTAAATCTTAATTCCAGGTTCTGAAACAGTCAGTCAGAAAGATATGTTTATTTCTTGACACAGATCCATTTAAGTGCCACATGGATGAAGAGCTGGAAGAAAAAGAAATAGATGAAAATGTTGTGTGCTCAAAATTGACTAGCCAAGTTGAGGTAATGTATCCTCAAGCCCTCTCAAAATCTGGGGAGGAAGCTGTTCTTGCTTTTTGAGTGGGCTACTGGAGTCTGGGTTCCAGAAAAGTAGGTGGGACAGGATGGAGGAAAATGTATTAAATACAACTGATATGATTATTGCTCATGTATTTGTGAATGTCCATCTTATTTTGAATACCTCTTGCAGCCTTGGGGCTCAGATTGTGCACTCCTTATCTTGGGGCATACAGGAGGCTACAGGGTGAAGAACAGGTTCAAGAGTGTCTGCAGGGTGGAGCTCAAAAACGTCAAGATAGATGTCACAACTTTGCGATCAAAGCCCCATCCTTTTTATATGTGTTGCAGGGCTTTGGTTGCATGGTTGTGGATGCCATCTTGACATCCTTGAGGATACCCTGTGGATACCCTGAATAGGTTAGTGTAGGTGTGTATGCACAACTCAGGGTTTCATTTTAAGATACTGACAAGATCTGGGAGAGGCTAAATTGGAGTTCTGTTGAAAGCTGCTTTATTTGTTTCTTTTTTTCTGTCAGTGGCCAGTGCTGGGTCAATTACTTTTTTCTTCCAAATTGGAGAAGTTTGGAATGATTAAGCCAAGCAAAGAAGTCGATCTGAAACATCTTAATCTTTGCAAGCCATTAGAGTCGACGTGGCCAAAAGTGAACGGATGGTTTCTTTCTGCTCAGACAAAATTTAAAGACCAGCTGTTTAGTCCATTACAGCAAGAGCTCTTCTGTGTTATGAATTCATACAAGGATCTGTTTTACCCAGGAAGGACTGCTTTAAAAAATGGGGAAGAGGTGCGGCATGTCTATTGCCTACACGCCTTGAACCACGTCTTGAAGGCTAATGCACAGGTGCTTGGCAACAATGCCAAGCGACGGGACCAAAAAGATGGAGCGGATGAGGATGCTTTCAGGGATCAAGGTCTCACTAGGCCAAAGGTGAAAAAAAAAAACCTTAATATATGGTCATTGCATGGAAACCATACCTTGATCAATATCTTAAAACAGCAGAGTCCCCATTGCAGATAGCTGAAAGTGCAGCCAACTAAACAGGGTTGCAATGTCCTTGCAGATCACACTAAATAAGAAGAACGTTAAGGCGCATAGCTACTTTCAGAGTAGTAGCTTTTTTCACAATTATCCCTGTGTAGCACTTTCTTAAAAAAATAAAAGCGTTAGGTCAGAATTTCTACAGTGGCACTGTAATTTTCCCTAATCCGCCCCACCCCATCCTCAAAGTTAGGAAACCTTCATACATTTAAACAATGGAATAATTGAATTTTCATTTTCCTGGTTAGGTGTTGATCGTGGTGCCCTTCCGGGAATCTGCTTTACGTATAGTCCATATTTTAATTGCCCTCCTTGAATCGGCAAGTCAAAAGAAAATTGATGTGTGTAATAAAAAACGGTTTAAGGGGGAGTTTGGTTCAGACCCAGAAGAGAAGCCACCAAATCTGAAAAGGCCTGAAGATTATGAAGCTGTCTTTGCTGGGAACATTGATGACCACTTCAGGATAGGTACTGTTTAATGTTTTTATAACTTTTGATGCTGTTACGGTTGCAGTTTTACAGTTTGTACTCTGTTTGTACAGATTGTTTCTACTTTGTATTCTGCTTGTAGGGTACAGTAATAGAAGTTACAGTTAAAATGAAATTTGGGTAAACATCCATAAATAAATAATAAATAAGCCAGGATTCATAGGCCATTTTGAAGCAAGATTTTAGAAATCTGGTTTTGGGGGTTTTAAAACATGATCTCCGGTTTAAATAACTGAGTTAATCTATCCACTCACAATAAGGAAGCATGACATAGGAAGGAATGGCTGGCATGCACCAGCCTGTTTTATTATGGTTTAAAATAATGTTTGAATACATCCAATTTATGTTATTTTCTCTGGTTGGATTTTTCTGAGGGAGGTAGTCTTTGTAAACCTAGTTTTATGTTGTTCTTAAAAGGGCTTCTTTATAACCTCCATTTTAAAATTTAGACTTAAGGATGGCTCCTCCACGATAAAACTCCTAATTAATTGGATAAATATGGTTTCTCGAGGGCTGTGTATGATGCTATAGTGTGTAATATTTTGCACACCTTCCACAATTCATTAGGCCATGCTGACCAGGGTTGATGGGAATTGGTCCAGAATATTCGGAGGGCAACAGATTGCCTGTCCCTGTTGTAGCTGCTCTGGGTTCCTTTTGCCCATCACAAAGAGCAGAAATTTCCATTGACTCTTGTGGGGTATTGTGAGCAGGAATCCTATGGTTAAATAATGAAACTGGCTGATACGTGTGTATTTGCATCTGGGCAGGTGTTGCGGTTCTTCAGAAGAGCATGCGGTTGTATGCCCCATTTTACTCCTCGGACATTATCATCGCCTCTCCCCTTGGCCTGAGAACTGTAATAGGAGCTGAGGGGGAGAACAAGCGAGACTATGATTTCCTCTCCTCAATAGAAATTCTTATAATTGATGAAGCTGACATTTACCTGATGCAGAACTGGGAGCATGTTTTGGTAATGCTTATTCCCCCTTTTCACTTTTTTTTAACCAGAGTGTGCTGTGTAACTATAACAACCTGATGTGAAATGCCACACTTGGGGACTAGATTTTAGACCTTTAACTGTTTTTCATTTGAATGAAACACACCTTACTGTTTTCTGAAAATGTATGTATTCTTAATTCTTAAAGCATTGCTGAAAGTTTCTGTGCTAAAAAATTATAGGGAGTGCTTTTGTAGGGTATTGAAAGGAGGTCTGCACAGTGCTGCTGAAAATCATAGGAAACATGCAAATGAAATGGAAAGGGCTTATTACTCTCCCAGTGGTCTATTTTGTTTCTTGTTGATTAGTTGAGGATCAACAGCAGCAGCTAACTTTTTTTTTTTTTACGCTTTCCAAAAACGCAGTAAACATAAATCATGTTTCTGTAGACACTGAGACACTAGCATGTTTTATAGCAACAGATGTCTTTAATCTTTTGGATGCTGTGTTATCAGTGTTTCTCAAGTGAGGTCTGAGAAGAAGTTAAAACTTCTTGCAGTAGCAGTTGAAATTTAAATCATCAAAGCAATATGTGTGCATATCTAGTTTAATGTGCCAAACAACTGTTCACATTTTCTCTTCTTTCATGCAATACATGGACTTTTGGAGAGATGTCTCTGTTTTCCTTTTTCTGTACAATGAAATGGAATAATACGTACTTACTATGTTTTAACCATTATTCTGCTTGCAGCACTTGATTAACCATATTAATCTATTACCTTTGGAATCTCATGGGGTGGATTTCTCACGAGTACGAATGTTCAGTCTGAATAACTGGTCTAAGTATTATCGGCAGACACTTCTCTTCAGTGCCCTCCATCATCCTCAGATCAATTCTATCTTCAATAAGCATTGCTTCAACTACAGGGGGCAGGTTAGTTCACAGATATAACAGTAGCCATTGAAATGTTTGGAAGAGCATATGTTGGACTCTTCTCATAACCATTAAATACTATTAATAGTGGAAGTAGTAATAATACATTTTCAGAGTGGTATATAACTTTCTGAGAGCCTGTTTGGTGTAGTGGCTAAGGCACCAGGCTAGAAACCAAGAGACTGTGAGTTCTAGTCCTGCCTTAGGCACAAAGCCAGCTGGGTGACCCTGGGCCAGTCACTTACTCTCAGCCCTAGGAAGGAAGCAATGGCAATTGACTTCTGAAAAACCTTGTCAAGAAAACTGCAGGGACTTGTTTGTGTGTGTGTATTGTGTGTATTTATTTTCTTTCACATGGTTTAATGTTCCCAAACAGTCTGAACCTTCTACCAGATCAATATTCTGGTTCAGCACCCCATCTTTCTTGCATTAAAACAATCCTTTGTGCAAAATAAGGATCAGAAGTAGTGTCCCTAGGATCAAATAATTATTCTGTGAAGTCAATCATATCTACACCTTTGCTCCTAAATTTGGCAAATTGGAGAACAAAAGTGTGGTGGAGGGGGCAACAGTCCAGAGAGGTAGCAGCAACTCTCTTTGAGAGACTGGGAAGGGCCCTGCTATTTAACTGGTGCTCTGTGTCCCATAGTGGCAATCCATATGCATTCAGCCAGATTACACATATGAACAAAATATGTGATAGCCCTCTTCCTCTGTTACTCCCTACCATCTGATATTTAAGACACGCTACTGTGGTGATTGATGATATACAGTAGATCAGTTCTTCCTGATTTGTTCAGAACCCTTTTAAGCCTAACTAAATTGATGGCCATCAGCATATCTGAGAACAACAAATTCCATAATTTTACATGTTGCATAACATCTTTCTTTTGGCATCTCTTCACAGTGGAAAAATAGCTGCTGAGTAAGATATTAATTACTACAAATATTTCAGATAGTTTAGTACTGTAAGCAAAACAGAATGTTTGCAAAAAATCTTGTTCCTCTTATCCTAGAAGTGAGGATTAATGAAATTTGAAACCATGTCTACTATTGAGGATTATGTAAAGCAGTAGTCCCTACCTCATGGCCTTCAGATCGGCAGGACATCAGCTCCCACAATTCCACCTAGCAGATAATTCTTGATTAGCTTGTTGAATGCTGTACTTCACCATGAAATTATAAGCTTTAGTTCAAAAGGCTGTAAAAAGAGAATTATAAAGAATTAGTAATTAATACATGACAGTTCAATGAGAGCCAGTTTGGTCTAGTGGTTAAGGTTCCAGGCCAGAAACCAGGAGAGTGAGTTCTAGTCCTACCTTAAGTATGAAAGCCAACTGGGTGACTTTGGGCCAGTCACTTGCTCACAGCCCATGATGTCAGGCTCGGGTGGCAAGTCAGTTGGTCAATCCCTGTTGCAACCAATGGATCAACATTTGGTTGATCCGGGGGGGAAAAAGACGGACCCTGCACCTGCGGGAAAAACTCTAGGATGAAAAAAAAAAATCATGACAGTTCAATAAAAACTCCATGTTCACAAGCAGCAGTAATTCTGAAATCCAGATAATTGGCTGTCACCCTTATCGTGCCTTGCTGGCTTGCTTCTAGGAGATCTAACTAGTTATTGTTGTGGAATGCCAGTTTCTAGATTAAATTATTCTAGTCCATCAAACCATTTCTTATTTTCTTGACTGAGTACTGTATGTTGGATGTAACAGTCCAATCTAATGTTGCTTATATCTCATAGAGTTTCAATTGTGTCTTGCAGGTAGCTGTAAGGAATGTCCCCTTGACAGGGTCAATTAGTCATGTTGTAGTACAGCTTCCTCATGTTTTTCAGAAGCTAGAAGCTGACAGCTCTGTTTCCGTAATAGATGCAAGGTATGTAACTCTGAGCTATGGATGGCAGCTACACGTTTGGTGGAGTGTACTGTACAAGAAAATATGGATGTTTTAAATTGAAATTGTTATACTGTATAATGTAAAGGTCTGGATTGCTTGCATTAAATGCTGCTGTGCTACATAATAAATTGTCCTGTATAGGAAGAGTGATCTCATTCTCATTCTAACACAAAAAAAATGGTGCCATTCACATATTAAAGAGTGATGGTGTTGGCAGGTGTGGGGGAGTTCTGAATTCTGCAGTAGTAAAAAAAAACCTATTTAAAAAATCCTAAGGAGGGATCCCTCTGCCTTCAGTACTTCATGAGAATGGGGTTTGCTTAGTAGATAGTGAATCCTGTATAGTGGCACTGCAGCTGAGGAAAAGTGAGAGGCCTGAGGTACATAGATGGATGGAGATCAAAATATTCTGCATTTGTACCATATTTGATCAGCTTTTTCTCGTCTAATATCTTCCAGATAAATTAGGATATGCTTTGGTACTTCTAGCTGAGAATTCTGAATGTTACATATGAATTAGAAGTTGGGAAGTTAAATTTTGAAACCAAATGGCTTATCATCTGTATTTCTTAACCAGGTTTAACTTTTTCATTGACAAAGTGTTACCTGAGTACCGGGATGCAGTCATGACACACACACTCATCTATGTTCCATCCTATTTTGATTATGTGCGGCTTCGGAATTACTTCAAGAAGGAGGAACTCAGTTTTGCACACATTTGTGAATACTCCAGTAAATCTGGCATTTGTAGGGCAAGACATTTATTCCTAGGTGGAGAGAAACAATTTCTAATTATCACAGAGCGATTCCATTTTTATAAAAGGTGAGTTGGGTTGACACGAAGTTCATTCTTTCAGAATAAGAGGACAGCAGGAGATTGTAATTATACTTGTTTTAAATAAATTAATTGTCATATTATTTCTCACTATCTATTTATATGGCATTTTATAAAGCATAGACAAGTCCGCAGAGGCTATGTAGTTAGTTTGAATTCTGAATGTATTAAAAACTAATATTTGTTAGAAATAAATCTCTGTGTTCTATCTTTTTCTTCCCAGTGCTAAACAATACATAGCCTAGAAATTATTGCCCAGTGATAAAAATATGCTGTGTGTTTCATTTTTTATGTCTTGAACCAACATTGTGAATTAGATGGATGTCAGCTCATTAAGGAAGTTTGTGAATAATAAAGATGATAAGTGATCATTCTGTGATTATAGGATTGGTGTGCCATAGTCTGTATTTACCACTTTCTGAACCAGCTTGCTGAAAGTGGCAGAGCATGTGGGCAGCATGTTTGAGGCTAGTTAAATCCTTGGGATGTTTCAGGCTAAAGGTCTCGAGTAACAAGGATGAGATGATAAGATGAAATATTTTTTTCTTTAAATGGGAAAGAAAACTTATAGTGCGACCACATGAATAGCTGTATCTTAGCATGGCAAGTATTAGTTTATTTATTTATTTAATAAATGTATATGGCTGCCCATCTCATATACATGACTCTAGGCACCTGACAAAACAAAACAAAATAAAAACATAACCAATGATTAAAAACATAAATAAGTGTGAAATAGCACCTGAGAATAATCAAAGACTGCACAATCAGTATAACCACACAGCGGGTTCACCCACACTTATCAGGGCCCCAGGTTTGATGGCAAAGCCAAGGTTTTAATGCCTTGTGAAAGGCCAGCAGGGTTAGGGCAAATCTGATTTCCAGGGGATGATATTCCAAAGGGCGGGCTCCATGGCAGAAAAAGCCCTCCTCCTGGTCCTGCTAGATGGTACTGTCTCACGGATGGGACCCAGAGCATGCCTCTCTTGCTGGATCTAACAGGATGAGTACACACCACTGGGGAAGTTGAGGATGCTATGCGTATCAGTAGATTTGGATGGAGGAGGAAAAACTGATGCTGATAGTGAGATGGGTGGTGACTAAATTTGAAATATAAATAAATAAATATGTTACCTACAGTATATAGACCTCAGTTCTGGCATGGAATAAATTACATGGCAAGGATGAGAACCATGTGGGGCCTAAAACTTGCTGAGGTAACAATAGCTGTCATGACTGTAGGAAACAGGGTAGCTTCATCTCTGCAGGAAGCAGGGACAAAGTTTTTGGCTATTTTGAATGTGTTTGGAAAATGTAATAGCAGAGTGGTAAAGCGAAGCCTAGCGGAGGCTTAGTTTAGCTATTTAGCTTTTATTTCAAAAAAGATGAAAAAATATGCAGCCCAAAATTGACAATTTGTTAGTGTATTTTGGCAATAGGATCTTAGGGAACTGATCTGGGGAAGAAGAAGAGTCTGCAGGGCTTTGGCACCCCAGTCTTGCTGTGGATAAACCACTTAGGGCAGTGTTGTCCAAACTTGACCACTTTAAGATGAGTGGACTTCAACTCCCAGAATTCCCATGCTGGCTGGGGAATTCTGGGAGTTGAAGTCCACTCATCTTAAAGTGGCCAAGTTTGGACAACACTGACTTAGGGTGTAGTTCTATTTCTTGGTGATGTAACTTTAACTCCTAATGCCACAATGGATTGCAAACAAATCATTAGGTGGGAATGGGGAGGGAGAGACAGTTGTGTGTTTTTTGAAATTGCTGGGTCTGGTGTAGTGACCTCTGGTCTTTTTAATTTAAGGTGCAGTTTTTGAAATGCCAGAGAAAAGTACTTCCTGTTTTTATATTTTTGAGGAATCCTGTATTAACTATTTTGTTTTTTTATTCAGGTATTCGATTAGAGGCATCAGGAACCTTATTTTTTATGAACTGCCAACCTATCCACATTTCTATAGTGAGGTCTGCAATATGGTAAAATTAGCAGGCATGGAGGAAGAGGCCACCTTGACTTGTACTGCATTTTACTCCAAATACGATGCCCAGAAGTTGGCTGCTGTGGTGGGTGTTGAGCGGGCAGCCCAGATGCTTCAGTCTTCCAAAAATGTGCATCTTTTTGTCACCGGAGGAACAGAGTAAAATAAACAATGAACCCAATTCAAGTGGATTCCTGAACTATTTAATTTAATTAAATAGAATGCAGTATTTTAGAACAGCTGTTAAGAAAGGAAATTATGAACAAGATTCCTTTCTTTTTAAAGGGCATATAAAAATGTTATTAAAAAGTGTGAATTTCTTCTTAATGTTGTAGTAATAATGCCAATTCAAAATATCACCTTTAGAATTTCAATTGTGTAGGATAATTAGGCATGTTTTCTCTAATGCTAAGTCTTATTTCTATCTTTATTTGCACCTGCGGCTAGCAAAGCATGAGTTATTTTTGAGTATCTAAAAACTATCAGCCTGATTTCCCTGTGGATGAAGCTTCTTGAATTGCATCCAGAAAGTAGCTGGTAACTGGGGCACCTCCCAAAGAAGACAAGCTGCGTGGGGATCCCTGGTAGCACCTGTCCCTACTCAGGCCACTGTGTTTCCATTATCCGTTGGATGTCAGCAACGAGATAGTGGGCGTCCCTGCCTCTTCGGAGTGTAGTTTGTACATTTGGCAATTCTCATTCCATGTATTCTTTAAGTTTGGATTACCAAATCTTGAGCATTATCTTTCTAGCATGTGAGATTAGTGCAATTGTTTGGAAATCTGAGCTCCTTTAGCATGGCATTTTCTTTCATACTTGAATATGCATTGATCTTTTCCAGCCACTTGGTCACTGCTGTATTTTCCTGTTACCAAACCACTGGTAACTCTTTAACTGCATTATCTTGCAAGGCTTTAATTGGTTAGCTGGCATTTCATCAACTCCTGCAGCTTTGTTGTTGCAATATTTTCTAGGACCCATTTTGCTTACCAGAATGCCTGACTCTGTTCCAGTGAGCAAACCTGTATAAGTGTCATTCATTTGGGGGATTTTGGGGGGAGGATATTTTTTGGGGGGGGGGTTTGGTAGAAGTAGTCCTAGGGTTATGTCCATTTGCTCAGCAACTGTTTGAAGTTACAGTGGTGTTGGGACTTATGACTGGTCCTCAAAATTGGCTGTTGCAGTGCCTCCACGGTCACGTGATGAAATTACGACTGCCCCCCCCACGGCACTCGCCCACACTCCGTAGCGCCCGCCCACAGTACTCCCCCCTCCCATAGCTCTCACCTGTAGCTCTTGCCCTCCAGCCTGCTTACCTGGGACTCCTGCCTCTTCCCGCTTAACAAGCTGCACAGTCCTGGGGTTATGAGAGCAACCGGGACTGCTGGGATTGCTGTTGCTAAGCAATGCAGTCACGTGATGTTGTGCTTTACAACCACATCACTTAGTGACAGAAATTCTGGTCCCAATTGCCATTGTAACCTGAGGACTTCCTGTATAGTTATTCCATGTATTTGTGCCATCTCTTCTTTATATATTTGTTCTTCATTAAATCTTTGCTTTCTTTGCCTTTTTTTCTGCCCATCCTTGATTTCTATAATTTTCTATATCTATATATAGATAAATATATAGATAAATATATATATCTATATATTTATCTATAATAAATAACTTGTCCGTCCCATTTGATTGTGATCTCCAATTTTTTTGCATTGCTTCTTTAAATATAAATCCTTGTCTCTTTTTGCTGTTCTCTGGAAATCAGCATTAAGTTGAACAAATTTTCCTCTCTTGCTTTTTTGCTTTCTGCCTTTCTTCAGTTATTTTCAGCATGTCAGCAGATAGACATTTTATCTTCTTTTGCTTTTTGCATTTGGGGATATTTTTATTTGATTCATGTGTCATGGCATCACAAATTTCACTCCAAATGTCTTTATCAAATCTAAACCATTAAATCTATTCTTTATCTTTACTGCATAATCACAAGGAATATTGCTGAGATCCAAAAAATCAGCAGGAAATTATCATTCCCCCTTAAACTACAAGGGGTATTGTGATATTGGAAGAAATGCACAGGAGGGAAACCAAGTATCTCTAAAGTTTTCAAATCTAATTAGCATCATTAATTTTAACAGTAACATGAGAACAGGGAGAAGTCTATCAGCTTGAGACATATTAATGCATATCATTCAAATCTGAGTGAACATTGTGCTTCCTAGTTGAGGTTTTGGGGTCACCTAATATGACGATAAATGATCTCTTATGTTCTCCACATGAAAAAAACTATCAAAATCCATAGAATACCTTTATCAGGCCACCTGAAGTGACATAAAATTACTGCAAGGATTCCATTTTCAAGAATTCTTCCTTGAGTGATGCTGGAGGCAGATCTGTAGTAAGTCATACAGTTAGATGGGGCGATAGGGAGTCTTCCATACTATTAGGTGCACTGCAATGTGTTGTGATGAATCATCTATGGAAAGAAAAAATGTATATTAGAAACATAAATTCCAGCTGTTAAACCTTTCCATCCCATTGAGTTATGGAATGTTTTGCAAAAATGAAGTATTGAATGTTGAAATGCAGTATAAGCAATATACACTGGAAGTAAAACACTTGTGAGAATAAATACCGTGAAATATAATGTAGTGAATGGCTCAGGAGTGATCAAGGAGTAAGCCAAAGGTTTGTGATGTCCCTTTGTTCATTTAAGGTATTTATGGATAAATATATATGGGATGCTTGAAATGATGATAGTGGTATGTAGGTTGAGCTGTGAATGTGCCTGTATTTTTGTATGCAGATGATGCCATCTGTTGGCTGAGCAACTAAATTATCTCCAGCGAATGTTAGACTATGATGCAACAAGGTGTGTGGATTTGAACATTAATATATCCAAGACCAATAATTACTGTATGTTTGGCAATGGAAATGGAGTGAATGATTGCAGGTTATATGTAAATAGTGAAAACCCAGAGCAAGTGGATGGAGTTATTTATATACCTTGGTAGAACGTTGATTAAAGTTGAGAAAATAGCTGGAGGCATTTTAAGAGGGTGCAGTTGCTGAGAGAAAGTAGCGGGTAGCATGTGGTCTGTTATGAGGAACGAACGTTTCTCAAAAGAAGTACAAATGGCTAAGTATAAGTGCTATTACCGACTTTGTTAAATGGAAGTAAGAGTTGGATATGTCAGGAAAAACGAAGTAAGTTGGATGCAGCAGGGATACGCTACTTAAGAAACGTGTGTGGTAAACAGTAAGAAATTGAATTAAGACAGAATGGATGCTGAATGTATGTGAATTAAATACAAAAGTGAGTGTTAGTAGAAAAGGAGTACATTGAACGAGGATCAAATTGCATAACAAATATATGAAGAAAGAGTGAATGGTCAAGAGGAAGGGGAAGACCAAGGAAGTTGTGATTGGATGAAGATTCGCTTTATCCTCAAAAAGAGAAATGAGAAATGAAAAGGCAATATATAAAATCATATATAGAAATTAAATATAGAATATAGAATATATATAATTATAATAGAAATTAAATTAAAAGGCAATATATAAAGTAGTGCATGCATGGGCACCCACAGGGCTGGGGTGGGGTGGGGTGGGGCAAATAACAATGTGTGATGTCACCATGCAAATGCCATACCTTATGCATGTCGGGTTGCAAGAATTTATTGGCAGCATTTGCATAATGACATCCCTGCACTTATGCAATTATCTTGGCATTATCATGGTTTGCCATGGATGCTGCTGGGTGTATGGATGTGGTGCAAACAAGGATGGTTGGCCAGGCTAGAAAAATATGTTGTTTTCTTTTTCTTTTAATTTTTTCTTGATTGTGCTTTGAAATGTTTGTTAAAATGAAATTAAATAGGAAAAAAGTTACCATATTGTTTTTTTTCTCATGCCTTTAATTTATTTGGTTTACTATATTCTTTCTCCTTTTCTGTACTTTGCCTAATATTTACCCCAAAAGGGAGTAGCGTGATGGGTAATATTGTAAGAATATTGCTTTTGTTTTTAATAGCTGTTAGCTGCCTGACATGGTTTTAAGAGGAAAAAAAGGTGGGATATAAATCTCACAACTATAAAATTAATAAAATTAATAAAATAGACCATTACTCTTATGCTACCTGCAAACATTAATCAAGCACCTCTACATAATGAGTTGTCTGCCGTTATCACTGACTAATCAACCAATCACTGTATCTTGTGGAAGAGTTCTAGAAATAAATCTGACCCATTTTGCTTTGAATCTGTTAAGCTTCTCCTCTGTTTTCCTGGGAGAGGCAGCAATTTGATCAAGAAGGTTTTGTCTCTTTGGTCCTTGCCAGCTGCTCAGTTGCTTGGCAGCCAAAAAAGGAACGATATTCCAGATGCTTTTGTTTGGTTTCAAAATAAATGGATCAATTAATTATGGAGAAGTTAACAGATGAATAAAAGCTAAGTTGACCCATTTTTTTGGTTTTGTTTGGCTGCAGCTTTTGGGGGGGGGGGAATTTGATGCTAAAAAGAGTCACAGAGCTTGGCAACTATTAATATTTTGTCACGTGTTGTTGACTGGCATAGGATAGGATAGTGTTGGAAGGAGCTTGCTTCATACAGAAAAACCAAAACTATAATATCTCTGACATATAATAGCAGTCAATTCTGCATCAGCTTGAAGACCTTCAGCAAGGGATAGCCCTTCCAACTCTATAAATAATCCATTCCATTGACAAATTTTGATGAATAGCTATTATCATCAGTACATTTTTCCTAATATTCAACCAAAATCTACTCCTACCCTTTGGCTATAAATCTTCATCTTTAAAGCTCCCGTAGTGTCATCAAGTGTCTCTTTTCTTCCACAACCTTTCTTCATGTGCCTTGTTTTTCATATTTGTGAATACAATTACCTTTCTCTGACCTTTTCTCAATTTGCCTATATCTTTTTTAAAATCCAGCATTCATTCACAATAATCTATATGAAGTCTGACCAATATTAGAACAATTATTTTTAGTGATTTGTAGGAGAGCCATTTTAGTCTATGATAAGCCAAAAATCAGGAGTCTGGTAGCACCTTTTCGGACTAACACATTTTATTAAAAGGCATACACTTTTGTAAACTATAGCTCACTTCATCAGATGGGTAGGGTGGCCAAATTGATGTAAGGTTTAATTTGGAAGGAGGCCCATGGTGGGACGGGAAGACAGGGTAATTGTAGATGCATGTTACATGTGAGGCAGATTACACGTCCCAAATCAATTAACAACTGTAATGTGTTAAAAACCCATTGTGTTTGTTGAGACTTTCTGAGATGGCCTGAAGCATTCATTATGCTGGTAAAGTTTCTTTGTTCCAAAACAGTTGCTTTGAGATCTGTAATGAGGTGTCCTGGGAGGTTAAGATGCTTTGATATTACTTTGCCCTTGTTTTGAGTCCTGATGTCAAACTTGTGTTCATTACTTCTTTTGCACAAGGCTTGGCCTTGTTGTCCTATGTAGAATCCAGAGGGGCACTGTTGGCAGATGATGATAGAAGAGCTCCTGGTATGTGAAAATTGTTGGGTCCTGTGATGGTACTGATAGGGTAACTGTGCAGGCAAAGTAGACATCTGGGTTTGTTACAGAGTCAGCTTTCCATGTTAGCATCATTATTTGGTTGTTTCTTGTTGCCTGCGAGGATCTGCTTAAGTTGTTAAAATAATGCCCTTTTTCAGCATAATTCAGACAAGGTCAGGTTCTATAATCTTATTGCTGGAAAGAAGGATTGGGTCATCTTTGTCACACCCAGTTTTTGAGCCTATACTTTCCACCTCCTCTGGAATAAAAAGCCTTGAATCTAGAGTATGACATGTGAATTGTGATCTCCCTTAGCTGGGATATCAACCAGTCAACTGATAATATAATTTACAATGCTAGCTTTTTAAAGCTAAATTCAGTACTTGCTTGGCTTATTTTTACATGACCTCAAATACTTCTAGATATTCCTTCCTTCAGCTGACTTTGCAGTTATAATTAAGGTGGGCTCAGCTACAGCACTTTTGGATAACAAAGCCAAGCACAATCTGCAATCAGCTTTTCCATAATGCTGGCACAACTTAATTAGTAGCACCTTGTTAAACTTAATTAGAAGAATAATGAGACTGCAAAACAGAATATGAACGCTCAAGGTGTCATTTCACAAGGTCTGACAAAAATGAATTGGATATTTGCCTGAATAAAGTTTACCAGTTCTGATTTTGTGCTAAAATTGTGTACAAAGCAATGATATGTGAAAGTTACAATTCAGCTATTGTATACTTTGTCACAGATATTAATGTTGGATGCGGTTGAGGGAGTTCATTAATTTCTCCACAGAGTACTAAATTAATACTTTGTAATATCCATGAGATTTCTTTAAATAATAGCAAAGAAACCAAGGATGCCAAACTCCCCTTAAGAAGACTCTTAGAGTTTATGACATTATTGCCAGAAAGCTTTCAAAATAGGCCAGCTGTAAATAAGTTATGTAAAGCCCTAACTTTTTAAAAATATACCACTAACTGTGAAAGGTTTTTTTAAAAAGTGTAATGCAGTGAGATGAATGAATTCTGTATGCTGTAAAAATAGGATGAGATGCACAGTAATTTGAAGACTGGTGTTTTTGTCTGTGTTTCATTTATTATATCTTGCTCTGCTTCCAAGGAATTTGAGATGGTATCTATTGTTCCCTTATAATTTCAATTTTATCCTTATAGCTATCTGTGGAGCATTAACAATGGTTAGACTGGGAAATAGTGAGTCTTCTCAGTTGTAGCAATCTTATTGATGGTGCTACCATGCATCAAAGATGGAACAATCCTTAACAATTCTATCTTTTGTTACTGTAAAAAAGGTTAGATACTTAGGAATTTACTTGACAAACAATAATAAGGATTAATTTAAAAAATTACTGCGTTGGAAAAGTATAACAGTAGATATCTCTAGATGGAAAAAGACTAAACTTCTCTTGGCTAGGCAGAATTACAGCCATTAAAATGAACATTTTACCAAGACTTAATTTTCTTTTTCAAGTGATCCTAATATATTTTGAAAATAAGGTATTATGTACTGGCATAAACAAGTAATGAATTACATATGGTCCAATAAGGTGTTTAATTTCAGTTGCATTCGATCTGAAAGCTAGAGATGGATATTTAGTTATATCAGTTCTTCAGTTACCAAGAGAAATGATATAATTCAAATGGGAAAATAGGAGCAAATTTGGAAAAAAATGTTGGAAGTGATTAGGTAACAATAAACAATAGTGTATTTTAATAGGATGTAGCACATCCTACAGAAAAATAAAATTAAATATAGTTTTTATTATTTTGCATCACAAATTAATTCTGAATTGGCTATTCAATAAAATAGCTATGAGAATGATGTCATTACTTATTGGTTCTTTCCTTTGCATCATTTAAGGTTTTTATTTATGTTGAATGAAGACTGTCATTCATCCTTCTTTTATATTAATTGTATATTAGTTTTACTAATCTTAATGTAGGTTCTTCCATCTATCAGCAAATTCTATTCTATTAAACATGCAATTGATTATGTTCCATCAAATCGTTTTCAACTCCTAGAAGATAGATTTTCTCCATGATGATCTGTCCCTAATCTGGTCTTTCAGGACTTCCAACGTCATCGCCACTTTAACTGAAGTCCATCCACCTTGCTACTAGTTGTCCTCTTCTCTTTCCTTCTATCTTTCCCAGCTTTACAGCCTTTTCCAGAGAGCTGGGTCTTCACATAATGTGTCCAAAGTAGGATAATTTGAGCCTCATCACTTGTGCCAATTCTGGATTGATTTCTTCGATGATCCATTTGTTTATTTTCTTGGCTGTCCATGGTATTCTCAGGAGTCTTCTCCAACACCAAAGTTCAAAAGCATCAATATTCTTCCTAACTTGCCTCTTCAAAGTCTAACTTTTGCTTCCATAGAGTGTCACAAGGAATACCATTGCTTGCAGTATTCTGATCTTTGTAAGTACAGATACATCCTGGCATCTGAATACCTTTTCCAAAGCCTTCATGGCTGCTTTACCAAGTACTATTCTGTGCTGTATTACTCAACTGCTTGTTCCTTTACTGTTGATGGCTGATCCTAAAAGGCAGATGCTATCCAATACTATGATAACTTCATTGTCAGTTCTAATGCTGGTTGTTCTACTTGTTATCCTTAGTTTGGTCTTCTTTATATTTAATTTTAGTCCCATTTTTTCACTTTGCTCCTTAACTTTCATTACTAGAGCTTGCAGATCTTTTCCATTTTCAGCTATCAAGGTAGTGTCATCAGCATAGTGTGGGTTATTGATGTTTCTTCCTCCAGTTTTAAAACCACACTCATCTTCTTCCAATCCAGTTTCCCTTAATATATATTCAGCATATAAGTTGAATAAATAAGGGGAGAGTATACAGCCTTGTTGCACTCCTTTGCCAACCTGGAACCAGTCTGTTTCACCATGTTCTGTCCCTGACCTGCATATAAGTTTCTCATGAGGACAATGAGATGTTCCAGGATTCCCATTTTTCTGAGCACATTTCATAGCTTGACAGGATCAATACAAAGGCTTTTCTATAGCTGATGAAGCACATACTGACTTCTTTTTGGTATTCCTTGGCTTTCTCAATTATCCAGAAGGCAACAGCAATAATGTCTCATGTTCCTTGGCCTTTTCTAAAGCTAGCGCGAACATCTGATATCTCTTTTTCCATGTAGAGCTCTAATCTGTTGGATGATCCTGTGAATTTAAGGATATGGTATAATAGTTTATACATTCTGTTAAATCTCTCTTTTTTTGGTATTGGAATACAGATTGACCTCTTCCAATTTGTTGGCCATTGGGTCATTCTCCAGATTTGCTGGCATAGTTTGGTTAGAACCTTGACTGATATCTTTTCTGTTGCTTGCCATATTTCAGTGGGTATTCCATCAGTTTCTGTTGCCTTTCGACTTGGTAATGACTGGAGCGCTGATCTAACTTCATTTTCCAGCACTAGAGGTTCTTGTAAGTAGCAAATATCTTCCAAGGTACCTTGGATGTTGACATCTCTACTGTACAGGTAGTCTTTGCTTAACAATGATAACACTAAGTGTTGTGGTTGTAAAGTACAATGTCATGTGACCCTGCTGACTTACAATGGCAGTTGCGGCAGTTCCATTTGCCATCATTAGGTGAATCCCACGTGATCGTAGTATCCAGTGGTCTTGTGATTGCCATCTGCTACCTCCTGTCAGTTTCCTCATTGACTTTGCCTGACAGAAGCTGGCAGCAAAGGTCACAAATGGTGATCGTGTGACCATGGAACTCTGCAACTGTCATAATAGCGAGCCGGTTGCCAAGCGTGTGAATCATGTGACTGCTGGGACTCTGTGATGGCCGCAGGTACAAGGAACAGTCATAAGTCCCCTCATTCGGTGCTGTTGTAACTTTGAACTGTCGCTGAACAAATGGTCACAGAACGAGGATTACCTGTACAGTGTTTCAGTATACGCCTTTCATCTTAGTTTGATCTCCTTTGAATTGGTTACTATCTGTCCATTGGCATCCTTTACCATACCAATTCAAGGCTGGAACCTCCTTCTGAGTTCATGCTGTATAAATTAAGCCAGATAAATCCATAAAAATTGAACATAAATACTTTTGGAGTTTCTAATGATAGCTTAATTCACATTAATTTTTGCTCTTCAGAACTTTGAACACCAAAGTACAGAATCATCAGGCCCCACTGAAATGATCATCCACAAGTGAATGAGCATGGGGATAGACAGATGTCTGTTTCAGAAAAAAAAGTATAACCATTCCTATTTTCTCTCATTGCCTGCCATCTCCCTAGACTGATTGAAAGCTAGAAGACAAACAAGTACTGGCAGGGAACAGTCCAAGCCTGGTAGGATAGTGTCCTGCTTGCCAGGAAGATAGCAAATAAGTAAAGCATTTATTTGTATACAAAGTAAATAAATGCATCTCCATTGGTCTTCTCGGTTAGATTGCAATTAAGACTGCAAGCTTCTTGTAGGGAGAAAACTGTTTTGTGTGTGGGTGTGCATATATTCTGCAAGATTTTTATTCCAATTACATACATGGCTGGCACCATAACAATAGCAGCAACTAATAATAACTTCTAAGTCTTCTAAGCTACCTTGTGAATTCCAGATCTTCCATATAGCTTGATAATAGACTCCTAGTAAAGACAGGGATTAATCAGCACTCTGAAAAGAGTTGTAACAGATGGATAACATTCTACTATTCAACAGCTAACAAGTATCTGTTGCTTAACAAAGTGGCTGCCTAGCCCCACCTTCCCAAATTTTGGACCATGATTTCTGCATGTGATCCGGGAATGGAGGGCGTAAGTTTTTTTCTTTCTGGATTAATTAACCCAATTCTGGATTAAGCCTACAATTTGCATATTTCATCAATTTGTGGGCATAATCCTACATTTAATGGCAGAAATACACAATTGAAGTCATATGGAGTTTAGTTCCTACTATATATGCAAGAAATATATGTTTTGGCAGCAGGCAATATTTAAAATACTATCTCTGGTGGCATGCATTGATTGATTGCTTGAAAACATTTTTATAGCCACTCAACTTGAACACTGTGACTCTGGATTGCTTACAATAAACAAAAAAGTGCCACGGCAAGACAACCCCCTGCATGGGAAGTACCATCAACAGATAGCTGAGGTGGCTGACATTGGGAAATCCTACCAGTGGCTGTAAAGGGCTGGACTAAAAGTAGAGGACCTGAGATTGAGGAAGACACTACCCATAGGGGCAAGAGGGGAATTTTTATACATACACACACACACACACACACACACACACATACACACACACATAGAAAATGGAGAAGCACAGACACAAGTGCATATATTGTAAATAAGCTGCACAGCTGAATGGGAAATAGTTCAACAAAGCAGCCAAAAAGTGATACGGCTAATGATTATGGATGTCACCTCAGACTAAACAAATACCAGCGTACAATAGACAACCACAAGGAGCAACTGAACAAACCATGACCCCAGAACACACAAAAATGCAGACAACCACCATCAAGACTACATCCCTAAGACAAGCTGAAAAAAGGAAAACAAAACTCCAAACCAAATTGCTCAAGCTGAACCCCAGAAGCAAAGAGGTACCTGAACCCAAATGGATAATCAACATGTCCAGCCACCCACTATCCATCGCAGAACACAATATCCTCCAGAAAGGCCTCAACTATAACACATAGCGCTTTGTTGTTGTTCAGTCATTAAGTCGTGTCCGATTCTTTGTGACCCCATGAACCATATTGCGCCAGGCCTTCCTGTCCTTCACTGCCTCCCTGAGTTTGCTCAGTTTCATGCTCATTGCTTCAGTGATGCTATCTAACCATCTCATCCTCTGCCGTCCTCTTCTCCTTTTGCCTTCAATCTTTCCCAGCATCAGGGTCTTCTCCAAAGAGATCTCTCTTCGCATTAGGTGACCAAAGTATCTGAGCTTGAGCTTCGATTCTATGCAGCCTTAGGAGCAGCATTTAAAACCACAGGACTTACCATAGAGACCCAGGAAAACATAAGGCAGACAATCATACCATAGACCAGAAGAACACAGAATCAGAACTAACTCAAAGCAGAGGACAGAACAGCCCTCAAAAACCTAAAGAAGGACCAAACCCTCATCATCCTCCTGGCAGACAAAGGCTGTGCCATGGTTATCATGGACAGATCACAATACATACAAAAAGCCAAAGAATTACTGGAAGACAAAGAAACCTGCATCCCAATAAACACCAACCCAATACAGAAACTAGACAACCTGATCAAGAGAACCCTTAATGACCTAACCAAGAAAGGTCAAATCACAAAAGAAGAACAGTGGCAGATGAAAAGCAGTGGACCCATCCTTCCACACTTCTATGGATCCCCCAAAATACACATGCCTGACATATCTCTCTGTCCAATTGTGTCATTACCAGGGACCCCAACATACAACACACTGAAAGAACTTACAAAAAAAGCTTGGACATCTCACAGAGGGGAGGAAATATTCTATCAATTCCCTGCTACAGTGCCTCCAGAAAATCAAAGACCTAAAAACAGAAGATGAAATTATGGTTTCATTTGATGTCACTGCACTCTTTATGTCCATAGACCCAGAACTGGCAAAAGAATCCATGGCAGCACTACTACACAACACACTTGACCTAACTAAGTTCACTAAGATCGAAATACCCAGAATCATGGACTTCATCAACCTCTGCTTCACTACCTACTTTCAGTTTGATGGATAAATATACCAACAAATCAGAGGAACACCCATGGGATCACCACTCTCAGGACTCATAGCAGGGATTGTAATGCAGCATCTAGAAACTATAGCACCCCCATGCATACAACCAAAGGTATGGATCCGGTATGTAGATGACACCATCATAATAAAAAAGGAACAACTACAGAAGACACATGAAACAATCAACAACATCTTCAAAGGAATAAAATTCACAAGAGAAGAAAAAAACAACAATACACTACCCTTCCCAAATATCTGTATTAGCAGAGGAAAACCTGTTCTGGTAGAACACATGTTACACCTCTGCTTCACGAGCTGCGTTGGTTACCAGTTTGTTTCTGGGTCCAATTCAAGGTGCTGGTGTTAACCTTTAAAGCCCTTCATGGTATGGGACCAAGTTATTTGAGGGACCACCTCTCCCCAGTTTCGTCTCCCTGTCCTATCAGATCCAGCAGAGAGGACATGTTACAGTTTCTGCTGCCAAGGGAGCTACATCTGGCGGGCCCTGGGGGGTGGGGCTTTTCTGCTGTGGTGCCCCCACTGTGGAATCTTCTCCCCCCTGAGGTGAGGCTGCCCTCATCACTGTTGAGCTTCCAGAGGCCCCTCAAGACCTGGTTATGCCAGGGGACAGATGAGCTAGTGAGGTGGCTCCATTATTTTTAACATACCTTCATCTGCTATTTTTTTGTTTTAGTTTTATATCTTTTAATGTATTTATCTTTACCTTGCTGGTGATATAAATTCTATGAATGAATGAATGAATGAATGAATGAATGAATGAATGAATGAATGAATGAATGCAAATTAGAAACACAAGCATATCAAAAAACAACTCACACTAACCAAATGTTCCATTACCAAAGTAACAACCCAACCTCCTACAAAAAGGAGCTGTGTAAGAACATTATTTAGGTGAGCATAAATATACTGCAGCAACCCAGAACAGCAGAAAAAGGAAACAGACCACCTATACAACTTCTTCCAACAAAATGGATACCCATGCAACTTTATCAAAAAGTGTTTGACCACACAACCCACTACAGCACAACCAACACAAGCTATGAAAAGGATTACACTGCCATACATCAGAAACGTCTCAGAAATGACCAACAGACTATTACAACCACATGGCATCACCGTAGCACACAAACCAACTAAAGCCCTCCAATACATCTTAAGTAAATCAAAAGCCCAAGAAGAAAAAAACAGGAGTCAACAACATACAGTGTAAGGACTATAATAAACACTATGTAGGACAGACAGGCAGAAGACTAGCAGAGCGCATCCATGAATACCAACTAGCAGTCAGAAGAGCAGTATTTTGAAAACAGGATGCTAAAGAGACATTAATAGATCAAAGTGATTTCATTTTTTTTTCTGACTAGTAGTCAGAAGACATAATGAAAATGCCTTAATCTCACAACACATGGACAGACTCAACCATAGTTAAGAAACTGGGAAACTGTCAGCATCCTAGACCAAGCTAAATCCAAAAACTTGAGGGAATTCCTGGAAGCTTGGTATTCAGACAAATCAGCCATCAACAGGCACATAAACAATATATACACACCATTCAAAAGAGACAATAAAAATGCTAAGAAGGAAACAAAAAGACCAGAACACCTCCTCCCAGCAATCAATACCCAGATAAGCAGGGATTAACACCAGGATTAACACCAGACAAACAGTCAAGCAGTAAACAACAGCCTAATTAAGGAACTACCAAAGAGAAAACAGCATACCACCAACACTGACAGGGCAAGCTACTATATATAAACAGAGAGCAAACCCCAGTCCTTTCTAGCACTGGAGATGTTACCTAGTCAGGTAACAAAACATCTGCAAAAACCAACCAAACTCATAAGAATAAATGTTCTTGAGTTTTATTTTGGGTAAAAGTGCTAATCTTTCTAATGACTTCTTTGACATTCTCTGTGTTATACAAAAACAAAAACTGCATCTGAAGAGGGATGCAGTGCAGACGTCTTTATATCTCAATGCCAGAAATCTCGAAGCTGAGAAAAATGAATGCATTTACCCTAAAAGAGGACATATGTCTAGTGGATATATCAAAAAGTTGATGGGATGGAGAAAATAAAATAAGGTGAACTTTAGATACAAAATCTATAAAAGGCCTGGGATGGGCAGAACAATATGAATTTATATATGAAAAGGTAATAAAACTGAATACAATCACTTCACAGAAAAGCTAGCAACAGCTTTTGAGGGCTTTTCAGCATAGGAAAGAAAGTGAGTTCCACATCAGAGGTTATGAAATAGCATGAAACAATGTTTTTTCTCTTTCTCTAGAAGTAGTGGTCAACATATAAACATATACAAACATAAATAACAATAAAAGATTGACAGACAAATTACATCTCTTGGTTTAACTTAGAATTTTCCACTGCAAGGTAAGATATTTTGGATAGATTCAAAAGAAATTAGAACTTTTCAAGGACAGTTTTAACAGCAGCTATGGAAGCTTCATATTCAAAAATAGTGAACCCAATAATTACTAGAAGGAAAAGACCAGGGGATGTGTTCCCAGCATACACCTGGAGAACCAGATCTAGATGTGGACCTTGGAATGATTTATTAGACTCTTATATTATGCCTATATTTCTTCCACTACTTTTATATATGGAGTGAGTGTGACAACAGTATCCTTCTTAATATTGTTCTGAAGATCTTGGTGTAATGAAAAACAACTGATGGCTTTAGTGTGTTAAAAATAAGTTTGGAGCTTTCTGGCTGTCTACATCTAGGCTGATACCTAGATGCTGCCTCTCAGAATGATGATCTCTATTATTATTTGGCCCTGGGTTTTCTAGGTCAGATTTTGTTGAGAAGCATGACACATAATGGATATCATAGTCTAGAAAGTAGACATGGTCAAGCGAAAGAAGTGAGTGGGCCCAGGACAAAAACTGAAATACATTTATTTCAAAACGTAAATCTAATTATATTTAAATTCAGTTAAATGTAATGAGATTGCTGTGAACAAACTGAATAATTCCTTCTTTCTACTATATTACATATTACAATTCGCTAGTAATTTCTAGTAAGGATTTGGTGGCTTTTCAGGGCCACACGCAATCTTATGGTCTCAGATTATATCTCTGTTTTAAATTTAAAAGCTGACTCCTAACAACAAAGGCATGTTTGGAATAAAATGAAAAAAGGAGATTGAAGAAAGACAATTATTGTATCTGTTGTTTGGCAACTTATATCATTTAGGATCACTTTGTTAAACTTTTTGCAGGTTTAATAATTATTCCATTGCTATCTTGGACCTGCGGTTTAAAGGCTGAAAAAGATTTGGATGTATTTTTGTTCATTAAAAATGTTTTTCTTTGCCTGCTGATTAAACAATTCTGCCTTTCTTTACATGCTCAGTGGGATGTAAGGACAGAACTCCACTTACTGATATTTAATACTTTTTCCTCTCTGTGCATAAATAAAGAGTTGAAGGGGGATGGAAATGGAGCCCAACAGGAAGCCTTTACTTTTAAGCACCATAATCTTTCCCCTATAGAGCTACAATAATATGCTTCCTCCCACAACTACTGCATGGCACTCAAATGTCATGAAAAGTTCTCTGTGCAAAGTGTAAAAGCTGGACTTTTGAGAAGTGTGTGAATACATCCACCATCCACCCACTCACAAATACACACACTTTATATTGTAAAGATTGGAAAAGTTCTGATTTCAGCTATTTTTTTCCTTTTGGTTATCAAATGGAGAATATTTAAGTGTAAAGGAAAATCTTTTAAAAAGGACAGACTTCATAATATAAGCATTTTCAAAGGTTGAAAACAATAATTACTTTCTGGGAAAAACAAAACGATACCTATTTGTGAGCCCAGCTGCCAATGCCATCCTAGTTGTCTTCTAGAAAATAAACACAGTGCCAAAGAGGAAAAAAGGTTATAAATAATTTAGCAGTTTCTAGGCAACTTACAGAATGAAGAGATTCCATACAAGATATATTACAGGTAACATACTTAAATGTTAAAGGGTTTTTTTTAGGATCAAGCTCTTGAATACTATGTTTTCAAAATAATTGTTGGAAAAAAACACTTGTTTCAAGAAATATCTATTTGTGAATCTAATTGTGCAATAAATTTTAATGTATATTTTTTTGTCCACATACTATTAGATTGATGATTTCTTAGCAAGCTTTTGGAGAGCTTTTTAAATCAGATTTTAAACACAAATTTTATCACAGTTTTGCAGATGCATTTGATTTGGCTTCTCAGTGAAACTGCTTAATATCATTTATTAATACCACTTCTTTTAACCTTCAAACAAGATTGTGACCCATTAAGTTGAATGGAGTCCACTAGTGATGTAACAGCCTTTTGGGGGCTCAATAAGCCTAGTGCTAAAGTTAGCATGATAATTCTTGCTGTCAAGCTGCAATCAGTTTGGAAGAGCAGAAATTATGTGTTTCTTATTTATGGAATACTTTTTTGGAATTATTTTCAATTTTCCCCAAATTAAATACACATGAATAAGAAATGAGGAAAGTATCTCTCCAGCATAAAATTTCACTCAGTTTTGTTCCTGTTCTTATAAAACTTGTCTCTCTCTTTTAATCCAAGCATTATTATTCAGCTCTTATTATTTATTCCTTATCCCCGTCTAGATAATGAAACATTAGGACAGTTTTTGACCACAGACTCAAGATCCAATAGGAAAAAAAAGCGGGGGGGAGGGAAGTGAATGAAGGTTCAAGAGAACTGGTCTCATCTCCGGTTGGTGGTTTGTCTTAGGTTGATTTCAACTGTAGTAGATGAAGAAAGGACAAAGCAAACTACCAGAGCTTCTTGTCTAGCTGATGTGCAGGGCCTGGTTGGTGTGATCTGTCATAATGTACTTCTTGGAAGACAAAGTTCAGATTTCGGTGTTCATGGAAATGGTTAAGACTAGAATGTATTGCCCTATCAGAACTTTGCATGTGAAATACCATTGCCTTTAATAACACAACAGCATCAATTTCAAATAATTCTATAGTAAGGGACAAGAAAGATCAAATAGTAATTGTCAGAAATGATTTCTGCCTGGGTATCTAGAATTACTACATATTAGGGCAGATGGTACTAGATTAGATTACTTTCTCCCAGGCTGATTACTTTCCTGTTCTGCTGGAGTACAACTCCCACTAACATCTGCCCACAGATGGAAGCTGAAGTCTAGCAATTAAGGTTAGGCCAGGTTGGAGAAGGCCAAATTAGATGGACAAGACAAGAAAATTGCTGTATATGTAGCTTTCTCTGTTTGCTATATATATCATTAGTGCAAAGAATGCAGAGATAGTATGTTGCAGATGAGAAAAAGACTGCCAAGTTTCTGTTCTGAGAGACTTGGATTCCTTACTTTTTGCAAGAGTACTTGCCACTAGACCATACTTTCATAAACCTGGATGGATGACTGATATATTTACAAATGTAACTACTGTTGTTCTTTTAGAATTGATGATATAGGATCAAATGCATAGCATCCCTGTTTCTAAGCTGCTTTATACATTTTCTCCAAATAAGGATAATATTCAATAAAGATAATATTCAGTCCAAGTAACACCATATGTTACAATTATATGTTATCTGGAAAGCAACCTCTCCTTTCTGGGTCTCACTTAGCTTTCCTTCTTAAACTTATGGAACTGCATTATATGGGATCATCTATTATACTTGATTTTTGCACATACAGTAGCTTTATGATGACAGAAATAATTACAACACATGGATAAGGTTAATAAAGTTCAGGTAGATGTACGGCACTGTAACTGAGATGTAGCTGTCTATGTGGAATATCTGTGTGGATGACTCATTATCCAATGTCTAATAACAGTGTATAGTCTTAAAGTGCTCGTTTTGAACTGGATGAAACAATTGTTATTACTTAAATAGTTGTTCAATACAACCTTACGAGCTTTTATTGAAAATAATAACTAAGGTTATTGCCCAAATGATTCCAAATTTTTTTTTAAAAAAAAATCTAATACCATATAACTATACATAAATATTTGCCAGTTCACTAATGTAAAAACATTCCAGTTTCTTTCTGCCTCCATTTTCTACTTACAAGTAATCTATATATTTTGCCAAAAGATAGAGTGCTGAGTATCCGTTGGATTTTATATCATAAAAAAATATAAGACTGGTCTGTTCTTCATAACAGCAGTCCAAAGAGGTCTAGGTGCAATATGAAACCAAAACGGTGCCAGTTAGAGATTAATTTGGAAGTTATAATAATTAATAACATTTCTATACTATTCTAATACCAGTTCAGAGCAGCATACAAAGAAAAACCAGAGGTTTTAAAAAAACACAATAGTAATGAACAATATAAATTATAATGGCACTGAGTAACAGAATAGATACTGAAATCTAACATCTTCCAAATGGTCTCTCTTAAAGCCATACTTATTTATGGAAACTCATTACAAAGGAGGTAGTTCTTATATATGAGGGCAATCTGTTTCATAAGAAAGTACCACTATTAAGACAGCCTATCAATGGAACTCTCAGCAGAACCTCTAAGATCTTTATCAAAAGTACAGATTCACTTTGGAGTGGGTGGTCTCGGAGATAACCAGGGCTGGAGCCATATAATAGATTGTCAGGACTTTGTGTCAGGATTATAGTCGCTTTCATATGGGCTCTTGCACTGCTCTAGAACTCTTTGTCTGTGTTTGAAGCTAGGCCATGATTTCTTTATCATAGCTTGCCATGGGATGTCATCTTTGCAGCCAAAATGTTTTGCCTCAAAGCAACTACTCAGAATTTTGTTTTGCAGATGAAATTTCTCCCTGAAATCCACATGTCCTCCCTCCAGTCCTATCTTTCTATAGAGCAGTAAAGACCTCACTCTTTAAGAGCTTATTGGTTTTATTTGGAAGTTACCCATCCAGATTTCCTGAAGCTGGGCAAGATATAACTCTTAGCAAATAAATAAATAAAATATATTGGACATACAGCTGGGATTGTTAGCAATTTATTCATTTTACTTCCCTTTTCTTTGTTTTGGAGTGAGATTTTTTTTTATTATTCCAGAATTCATGGTGGCTTGACTGGGAAGGGCTATTTTTCCATTGAAGGTGAATACTGATTGCTCATGGTTTCCTATGACGGTGTTTGATATCAACAGAAATGAAGAAGATCACAGGCTGGATTCAAATTGCTTTGTCAGGGATTGGGAGTAGGAACTATGTGGTTTGGAAGTGCTCTGTGACTTTGCAGACTCCATGGCTTCAATACTGGGCACCCAGTTCTCCTCTATTTACCTAACTTACTTAATAAAGGATTCCCAAGAATTCAAAAATGTGTATGCTATTTTTTTATTGTTATTCAGGCTTTGCTCTAAGATAAATTTGATTTTTCGTTCATAGCCATCACAGCTACACTGTATTTGTACTTTGTCTAAGCAGTCTGACTTGTTTAAACATTCACATGGAGCTGTCTCAGGTCCTGTAAAATTCAGCTTCCTCCTGTTACAAAGCCTTGCTTTCTGAGACCTTACATTCTCTTCAGCAACTTTTGCCTCATGTGCTCTCAGGCTAGGCACTCCAGGCAAATACAATGTCATTTTTCTGATTTTTCATTCCCTAAATAAATTTACTAATGTCCAGTCATGTGATTGCAGTTCATCATATGACACAAATGTAAGTCCAACAGACATTTATTTATGTATTCAACAAATGTATATAGCCACCCATCTATCCAAGAAACTTTAGGCAGCAAACAGAAATAAAACATAAGTAAACTATATAAATCCAGTTTAAAAGAAACTGGGTTGCGGCCCCTAAAAATTACATTACCAACATATCAAACAAAACCACACCCATGTCAGAGCTCCATCAGCATCCTGGCCCCAGTGCCTGGGGAAGGGTTTCACAGCTTTCTAAAAGACCAACAGGATCAGGGCCATCCATATCTCAGGTGGGAGGGTGTTCCACAAGACAGACACCATGACAGAAAAGGCATACTTCCTGGGGTTCACCAGGTGATACTGCTTCACCAATGAGAACCAGAGCATGCCTATTCTGCCAGGTCTAATGGAACGGGCATATATGCCATTTAAATGCAGTTATCTCTCATACTGCTAACTCCCTTTATCATAACAATGAAAGCTGTAAAAACACCCAGGTGGAAATATTTTTCATGAAATACTATTTAAAATACAGTAGATACTGTATTGACTTCAGTGGAATCAGGAATTATTCACATGCTGTCAATAAGGGGTAGAAAAGCTGTAAACTTTGTTCTGAGCTTGTTGGGCTTATCATATATAATGATGCAACAATACCATGGACCCTTATTTCCTTACATGGACGGTTAAGAATATATACTTCAGTTTATTCCAATTATGAAATTATGGTTGCTTTGGCTATTCCTGTTATTTTTATAACGCCAAAGCATATTTCTCTTAAAATATGTTGTGCCTTCTTTGGCATTGCATAATATAAACAAAGAGAAAATATAAACACATTGTCAATCAATATATGAGCTTCTTTCTGTCTGCATTACATTCTTGGGTTATACCAACATTATCACTGAATTTTTACTTTATCTACATTTTACTTTTTATAGCACACTCAAGCTAATTATCTCATATTTTATTCTTGTTGTTATACAGTACTATACTTCACTTGCAGTTACAAAGAAGCTTCAAGATGCCAACACTTGCACAAAGTTTAGTTCCTTTAGAAGATCACTGGAGGTTACAGGTAGTTCTTGGGTTACAATGGCAGTTGGGACCAGAATTGCCATTGCTAGGCAACACAGTAGTAAAGTGCAATGTCACATGACTGCATCGCTTAGCAATGACAATTCTGGCAGTCCTGGTTGCCATCATTAAGCAAGGACTACATGGGTCATTAATGGAGGACCTCATGCAACTGCAACTTCCGACTGGCTTCTCCACTGACTTTGCTTGTGGAAAGCTGCCACAGAACACTGGAAATCATGATCATATGACCACAGGGATGCTGCAACGGCTGGAACTATGAGGACTCATCATAAGTACCATTCATTCAGGGCCATCATAACTTTGAATGGTTAGTGAACAAATGGTTGTAACCCAAGTACTACCTGTATTAGCATTTCTGGGATATACAGTTTATTTACAAATATGTATTTATACACATCAAACATAAGATAAGAGGTTCACTACATTAATACTCTAATAGTTCCCTATTTCCCATCAGGTTTCTAGGCTACCTAATTCTCAGCTAGTATAATTCTCAGGTAGGTTTTTTTCCCTTGTAGTGAACATTAGCAATTATTATTTCCTCTCAAGCATATATTAACTAAAAAATAGTAACTAGGCTAGCTCTCAACACCTTCACAACCATAATCAATTTCCTATTCACAGATCCAAAGTTGCCGTCTAGGCTGAACATGGCTAGGCTGAACATGGCTGGTTTAATCCATTCTACTGGTTGCTTTTACAACACAAACTCCAAAGAGAATGTGGATATTTGAGAGATCATTTACATGAATCTCTTGTCTCCCAAATCAATAAATTAAATTCCCCTGCTGAAAACAATTCTGGGTTAGGGTTCGAAAATATTTAGGGCTTTATAGGTTATAACCAACATTTCTGTGGTTCCCCAAAACAGATAATTAGCCAGTGAAATTGTTTTTAACAAAGCACTCAGCTGATCTTATAACCAGCATCCATCAATAATTTTGGCTATAGCATTTTGGATCATCTGAAGGTTTCTATCATTTCCCCATACAAACCACATTATAGAACTTTAAACAAATTCAACAGAATATAATTAAGTAATGTGTTACAGTGGCCAAGAATGGATTCAGTTGGAGCTTTAGCATTTATTGGGCAAACCTACTCCTGGCCTGGTTATGAATATCCACTTATTTTCCTTGGCAGAATACTAGAGTGGTTGCCATTTCCTTCTCCAATGATGCACACACTGTCTGAAGGATAATGGAGAAGGCATTCCAAAAACTCCATTTTGCTTTACTGATTTTGACTATGTGGTCCACATAAATTGTGAATAGCCCTTAAAAACATGGCCTGTACTAGTTACCTTATTTGCCTGTTGAAGAATTAGATGACCAGGAAGCAGCAGTTAGAATGGAATATTGAGCAAATGGTTCAAAATTGGGAAAAGAATATGCCGAAGTTGTATGCTGTAACTTTATTTATTTAATTTATATGCAATACATATTATGAGAAATACTGGACTAGATGAAATAGAAATTGGAATTAAAATTGTTTGGAGAAACAACAATAGATATGCCTATAATCCCACTTTGAAGGCTCAGAGTGAAAAATACTTAAGGAACCTTTTGTTAAAAGTGAAGGAAGAGGGTGTAAAAGCCAGTCTACTGCTCAATATTTTTTTTAAAAGAAGATTATGTCAACATGCAATGCCAACCAATGCAAATAGATAGAGATGGAACTGAAGTAACAACAGACTTTATCTTCTCAGGCTGAAAAGTTCACAGGAAATAGAGATATCTGCTACTTGGGAGAAAGGCTATGACAAATGAAGACAAAGTATTAAAGTGTAGAGACATCACCTTGACAGCTAAGGTATATTGCAACAGGACTATGGTTTTCTCAAATATAATATATGGCTGTGAAAGCTGGATTATCAGAGAAAAGGAGATGCCTTTGAATAGTGGTGCTGGAGAAAACAGTTTGGATCACAAGAAGAACAAATCTTTCAGTAACACCAGAAAACTGACCAGAAACACAAATACTGTAATGAACTAAAGTTTATGTATTTTGGGCACATAATGTGAAGGCAAGAATTATTGGAAAAGACTCTGATGCTTGAAAAAAATAAAAAGCAATTGAAAAAGAGGTTGTCAGAAAACAAGGTGGCTGGATGCTATCAATTATGACACAAGCACCAACTTAAAAGAACTTACAGTTACTGACACAGTCCTGGAGAAAGGATGTCTAGGAAGTCACAAAGACTCAGACGCAGCTAACCACTGAACAAATATTGGCCATCACAAAAGAACCCTGGGTATCTAAAATCAGAGCTAAATGTGGAAGTACAACTGAATTCTGATTTGCTTTACAGTTTCTGATGACACCGTTTCAACAACCTTTGTTCAAAGAGTAGGCAAAGATTTGGGCATAATGTTGGCTATAAATTGGGGCAAAAAATAGATTGTGTATAATTTCTGGTCAACCATTCATTGTCTTTAAACTGCTGGGATTCTTGCAAAGAATGTTGTTGGCTCTAGTTTGCTCCTAATTTAGAATATTACTCTTTTATCTTCTAAAGAAACTGTAGTTTAACACAGACTCATATCTTAATGTTAACAAATCTTAAATATACATCTTGCTTTGTAAATGTATTTCTAAGATATGCATTCTATGTTGTTATCATTTAGGTCCTCAACCCTTTGTTGAATATTATTTTGTAAAGTCCTCAGTGCCCTGTCCTAATCATTTATAAGCTGGAAAGTTCCATATAGGCTGCTGGGATTGAAAAAACAGAGTACCATACAAGGTTTAAAATGAGGTGATCCCTGTTTTATCTTATGCGTACTCAGCAAGCACGATGTATGCAGGTGTTTAAAAGGTTTAAAATCGTGTTGATTCTTAAGTTAGTGGGCTGAGAGGGCAAAATAATTATACTTCTTACTATGTATGTCAATAATAGTTATAGAAAATGTATATGTCGTTTCTTCTTAAGTATACGCAAACGTTTTTTTTTTAAAAATAACAGTGATTCAGCCGTCGCTTTCTTCGACGTTATCGGTATCTGCCTGTTGCTTCTTTCCTCAGCCAAGGGAGGTGTAGAGGACGACAGCTACGCCCGCGAAATCTGAGGCAACGCGCGCCAGATGCAAGGCTGAAAGGGAGAGTTTGGCTCGTGCGGAGCAGCTGCAGCATCCTTACTGCCGAGCCACTTGACTGAAGGAGAATGATGTGGGCAAGGAAGCGTCCTGGCGCAGCGGCGGCGCCGCCGATGAGGACCGTTAGTTCGGGAGGCCGCGCCAAAGGCCCCGCTGCGTACGGACGGAAAAACAAGAAAACGAAGAGCCAGCGATACTTTCGAATCTGGGCGCGCGGAGCTGTGAGAAAGGAAGGCAGCGACGGGAGGAGGAGTCACGCGCAGTACCACAGCTCCGGCACGCGCCACTCAGTTTTACCCCCCTAACTGCGCGCGCGCTTCGCTTCCACTTTGCTGCCACCCGTGCTGCCTCCTGCCCCCACACTTCGAAGCTGTCTCTCCCGCTGCCGCCGCCGTTTCTTCCAGGCTGTGCCTGACAGTGTGCGCCTCCTACGTGCGTTCCACTTGGTACGGCCCACCTGGAAGATCATGGCGATTGATGGTAAGTAGGCCAATAACGGGCTCCTCTCCTCTCGAATAACCCCCTCTTCACCTGGGCAGCGGGCACGGGGAGGGACGACCCCGCGCGGAGGGGCGCTCCCTCAGGGGAAGCGGGGAGACAACAAATAAACAAAAAGGGCGCGGTTGATTTGTGGTCCTGGGCTCTTTGACAGGGAGCTTCGGGATCGTCGGGGGACGGGGGCAGGGGGTGCTTCGCTATTTTTTCCCCGTGGCGCCAGGCTCTGCCACTGTCATAACTGCAGAAAGCGAGAATCAGCGCCCCCCCCCCAATCCCGATATAATTGTATGCAAGGACGCTACAGTAATCTTTTTATTTGTGCCGGGCGGGGGTAGTTTTATCTATTCTCTGCCTAAACATGTGCTTATGTTCAGAGATGATTTTTTTTTAAAAAGCTACATATAAGAATAATGTCTTGAATAGTAGTAGCTAACGGTCACTATTTTCCCCGTTCTTTCGCATTTTCTTTGCGAGTTATAACAACCCTTCAGCCCTATGCCACAGGCAGCAGAGATCTCAAGGCATTTTTTTGACTAAAGGCGCACAGAAAACAACTGGGTAAAGAAGAATAAATCTTTCTTTCATTCTTTCTTTCTCTTCATTGAAACCTTTATTGTAAGTCCTTATTTTGCTGTGATAAGAGTCTGAGGTAAATAAATAAGGATTCAAGAAGGCTCTGTGTTTATGTGTTGTGTTTGGAAAAAGCAGTATTCAACCACACCTTTCCTCCTCCTCCTCTTTATTCATTTATTTATGCCTGTTTCCTGGAGACCTGGCTTTAAGTTTTCAAAGTCTGTTTCTCTTTTCATTCTATATGAATTAGAGGATTGGAAAAACCTTCTGAAAACATATGTATAAGCCTCTTATTAAAAGCACACAGCATCCATTTGAGTGAGAGTTTTTAACAAGTGATTCAAAGCTAAACATTTACAAGGAAATCAAACATCATCTACTTTTCCATAGGCCATTGGTCTGTCTTTATTATCCCAAGTTTTTGAAATATACTTTTGAACTTGTGTAGAATTTGAATATTTAATTTGTTGATACCTTAAGAAGCTGGAAAAAAGAAATAAAAGCTACTGATGGGTTGAAAATGTCACTGGTATCTTCAGGAAAAATACAGCATTTGCACTTCTAATATCTATTTGAATTTTTCACTTATTTTTAATTTATTTAATTTATTTTTTTATAGACTGCTCAACTCCCAAACAACTCTAGGTGGCTTACAACTAAAAAACCAACATATAAAAAAATGCAACCAACTGGAAGAGCAAAATACCAAAACAAAACCAGAACAAAACAGACCAGCTAAACGAAACAGGGGCTCCACAATCACCCTGTCCCAAGGCCTGGGATAACAACCAGGTCTTTACTGATTTTCTTAAACAACATAAGAATGGGAGTCAAATGAATCTCTGGTGGGAGCTCATTCCAGAGGGCAGGAATGACAACAGACTAGGTGGATCTCCTGGGTCCTGCCAAATGACAATTTTTAATTGATGGGACCTGGAGCACACCGACCCTGCCTGACTGAATTGGATAGGCAAAGACCACTGGAGATAAGAGGTCCCTTAGATAGCCAGGCCCTATCCAAAACTAAGTTTGTCTGAAAATATTCTGGTTTTTTTTTTTTTAGTCTCTGTGCCCTTGTTTTTATTCTTCAAAAAATGTGGTGTGGTACAATTGATATTTCATCTTATATAGCATAGTGACAGGCTGCAACTATGTACTGTATTGATATGCTTGATTAAGTTTATTCTTGTCAAACTGCAGAAGATCACAACCTGAATCAGGCCCATAAACCTTAGTGTGTATACCATTATGCTTGTGATAGAATCCGCACTGGAGATTTTCAATATTCATATAGTAGCATGGGGCTTTTGTATGGTAGTTTCTATAGTTTCTTTGGTCTGTTGACAAGTGGAGATGTGGATACTTATCCAGTTTGCCCAATTGTGTAAACATGTAAGATACTACTTGGCTCTGATTTGTGACAGAGATTAGTTCTTAGGAATTATGTAACAACTCAGTACATTAAAAATAATAAATATTGATCAATTTAAGTAACAGCTATTACCATCTGCATTGTTTTTCTGAATATATCTTTTATGGATGTATCTTATGCATTAAAGTAATGTTAATACATTGCATGTACCTCCTAGTTGGTGTGGGCAACAGCACGTATAGCTGTAGCTTGCAAAGGACAGCATGAGAGTGCTTGGAGCAAAACTTGGTTTTGGTTGCATTGTGATATATGCGTCAAAATAAAGAAACTGACCAGCACTGACCTTACCATTAGTATGGAATGCTGTATGTGGCACAGATACAACTAAGGCTAGTAACTAAATCCACCCCTCCTGTACCTTAGTAAAAATGTTACATAAAGCTGCATTTCCTTTCCTTATCTCAGGAATTAAACATCTAGTATTTTTGCCATGACAGAGTGTTTAACTCTTATATGTGGTTGCTTTTCAGTTTTTGCATTTGCATTATTTAGTGCTGAGTTGGCATAACTATTAGCTTTGTGCATTTGTTGTTCTTGTGACTATTAAATTCCATTATATTAAAAAGATAAAGACACTCTCAAATTGAACTTAATTCCTGTTGACTATGAAGGCATGTTCTTGCTGTTTTCTCAGCAACAGTATGGAAATAAATTGTCATTGCCGCCTTCTGAGATATTCTTTGACTTTGCAATGTATGCAGCCTGCAGCCATGATTTCCCTGATATCTCCCATTTGACTACCAGCTGGCCCTGACTCTGCTTAGCCCAGACAAAGTCAACAAGGTTCTACCACCTGCTAAGACTTCATTATATTACTTCCTGAGAAAATAAGGTGTTTAGAACATTATATGTTAAATTTTTTTTCATTTGTGTATTAGGATTTAATCTCAATTTCTTCCAATAACTAGATCTTATTTATCAATTGAACTAATTAACAAATGACAACAAATCCAATGTAGATTACTATATTGGGAAATCCCAGTATCTGTGCAGGGTCGCAAAGTGAAAGAGCAACATTTTAAGGGCTTTTCTAAATGACAACAGATTTAGGGCCATGTGGCTTTTGGAGGAGCAAGGAGATAATATCCCAAAGGGCAGGTGCAAACACAGAAAAACACATCTTTGAGGTCCTACACGATAACATAATTGTAATGATACGGCCCACTGTACTAGTTATAATAGAATGGGCAGCCATAATTGAAGAGAGGTGGTCCTGCCGATAAACAGCTCCTGAGCCATAGAGGGCTGTATAGATGACACTTTTAATTCCAACAGCACTTTTAATTCCATTCAGAAGCTAACTGGCACCAGTTTAATTGACTGGTGTTACCAGACCAGAGGTGTTACCTGGGTGAGCTAAGGTGTACCCATAACCACTCATGTCACTGTATTCCGGACCAGCTGTAGCTTCCTAATGATCTTCAAGGGCAGCCCTATTAAAGTGCTTTGAAATTGTTGGACTGCACTGTGAGCTGAGACAGAATTCATCCTGAATCTGTTTCTCCCCATCCTTACAGGTTTCTGTGGTGCAGCATGCTAGTATTAAGATCTGCTGAGTCTAAAACAGTGATGGCGAACCTATGGGACACTTGTCAAATGTGACATGCCACAACATTTTGGGTGGCACACCAGCATTCACCAACACCCGACAACAACTATTCTCCCTGTTTGAGTTATCAAAGAAACTGGGTTTGTTTTACTCGTATTTCATTTTTGTAATTATTTGATGTTTCTTTATATAATACATAGCACCACACATGATTGGACTGTATTTTTTTAAATAAATGAATATATAAAGAACTGTTTCTCTTTCGTTTGGGGGTGGGGGTGGCATGCCAGCAGAGTCAAGTTAGGCATTTTCCAAATTTTTGACACACTGAGCCCAAAAGGTTCGCCATCACTGGTCTAAAACATGAGCCCATAAGCACTGTTCCAAACATGACTTGTGATTACAGTTTTCTGATTAATCATGAATTTAAAACTTTTTGTAGAACCTTATTTAATTCTAAAGAAGGCTGGCAGATTTCAGGGAGTAGAAAAGAGAAAATCTTATCTAAGCACTCTTGTATCACATGACCAAAGTATGTGAGTTTTTGCTTGCTCATCATTGTATCTCTGTTTTTTCTTTCCTTCCTATCCAGCTTTCAATGTCATATATTACTACTGGAAAAGCCACTGCTTTAAATATTCTCATTTTTGTTTTCATAGAAATATTCTTCATGAACTTGTTTAATTTCCTTTTACTTCTCCAACACAGTACCCATCTTTATCCCTTTTTAAAGTCAGGAAAATGTAACTACCTACTACTTTCACTTTGCCATCAATTGTGAATTCACTAAACAAGTTGGTTGCAATTAAATTTTACTTCTTAATATTTAATATACTCCTAGATTTTTTCAACTCTGTATTTTAACTTTTCATAATCTTTATAATCTTTTTTCCCATCAGTTTATCTCAAAAGGTTTTGTCCTACAACTTTTATCCCAACTGTCATCTTTTCCAGTCCACCATTCTTAACAATATATTCTCTGCACAAGTTAAACAGATATAGGGACAATATGCATCCTTATCTTTCTTATTCTGAATCTTTCTGTCTATCCAATTTAAGTTCTTACAGTAGCTTTTAGTTCATTGTAAAGTTTCTTCAGAAGAATAATCAGCTGTTATATACTTAATATATTCCACATTATAGCATGATATACACAAAGGCCTTGCTTTAATCAGTAAGATTAAACCTCTTCTTTACATTATTTAGCTCCATTATATGTTTTACATTATCTATCTGAACTTGTATCCACTGCCTTTTCTAAAACCTTCATTTTCTATTTCCCTCTTTTGTCTGACTATGCTTCTTTGTGAGATCTTAAGCAATACGTTGCTTGCATAAGAAATTCACACAACTTTTTGTTAATCTGCACATTCTGTTGCTTCTCATTTTTACTGTATAGCTGTATACACTGATCTTTCCAGTCTCTGTGGGTTCTAGTCTGTGCACTGCAGCACCTTGGGGCACTGCAGTGAACTCACAGGGGTGCAACGGGATACTTTACTACTTAATAAATGGTACTGTCCTAACTGTCCCTTGGGTGCCGCAGTGAACTGTTTGGGAACCATTAGGGACGCAATGAAAAAATTACTGAGGTGCTAAACATGCTGTGAACCAAAACAGTTTGGGAACCTCTGCTCAAAGCCATAATTCCTGTAGCATGTTTGTTGGCTCTTCCCCTACAGCTTAAACAGCTTATGGGTAATGGGTATAACTGTTTTTATTAATTGTATGAATCCTGTATGAAAGCAGGCTTAAGATATTAGCATTTCAAAATGCAAATGACCCCAAATGCCATCAAAGAGTTTTCGGTATCTCTTTGCTGACATTGAATAGGCATCCTGATTTTTGTATCCCAGTTATAATATTCTGATCAACACCAATGATATTCCTGGTTTTATTTATTTCTTCATATCCTGCATCACTAAGAGCTGGTCCCGGTTCTTTCTTGTTCTCTTTGTATATCTGAGCAATTAAAGGAGAAAACGTGACAGGTAAATTTAAAAATAATATTTAGGACTAAACAAGGCCAGCATTAGCAGATCCTCAGATATTTGTTTGTATGGTTTTTGACTGAGTTACAGCTTACATGGAACAATTTATTTTGATTAGCTAGGAACTTTTTCTTGCACAGCAAAATGCTCTGTATACTATAAATGCTTACTTAAGCTGCATAAATTCTTACATAGGACTCAGGTTAGTCCAATATAAGGTATAATTTATATATTTGAAACTCATGTAAAAATGTCTTTAGATATGGAATTGATAACTACTATACTTTGAATTTTTGAGGTTTTCCAAATTATTTTTAAAAATCATAAGATAATTATTGAAGTGAGTAAGAATCAAGAAGAGTATAAATATTGCTGCAACCTATTTTACATAGTTCTATTTCTCAATATTATTTTTTTGAACAGGTGGAGAGAGAACTTGTGGTGTACATGAACTAATTTGCATTAGAAAAGGTAAACATAATTTTAAATATTTCTTAAAAATTCTGCCTCATTGCATGTGATTCATGTAAGAACTGGCTAATATGTAAATGGACAGTTATTAAATCAGGTATGTATTCATATTTTCAAGAATTTGCCTAAATTTAATCTAGTTGTCATTTTAGCCATTATTTTATTAATAATACTTTGTGGTGAAGGGAAAACTTTGGCTACCTTGTGAGTAAGCTACAGCAGTGGAGTATGAGTGCCTGCAGACTCAGTGTCTGCTGAGCATAAAGGCTGCTCTGAAGAAAGGGCAGGTGTGGGAGTTGGAGAAGAAGGTTGAGGGAGATGGTAGAAGCCAGAGAAACTCACAGAGAAAGCTGGATTAGCCTTATCAGGCCTGTATCAAATTCCCCCACCCTTCTATGCTGCCTGGCTGGGATTCAGCTCATTGCCCAGACAAAGAAGATAACTGCTTCCTCATGCTGGAAAGCCTTACTCATAAGAAGCAAAAGGGCCAGAAACTATTCAAGGAGTTGCTTATATGCGTGCAGCTGGGGCTGGAAGCCTTGAGTCTGTTGGTGTGAGAGCAAGAGAACAAGCCTCAAACTGCTGCCGCCAGATCCATTTACTTTCTTGGTTAGATACTTTACTTTGAGTGCTACTTTAAGTTGTTGGTTTTTGTTTTCAGTGTCTGCCCCTGAATGCTCAGGGGACTGGGAGGAATAAACTTTAGCAGGTTCTCTACATCTTGGAGAGTTCAGTGTTTGCTTTCTGTTACTCACTAGTCAGCTCCCATCTTTCTATCTACAAGGATCTCTGCCACACTGGTGTTAGCAGTGGAATGAAGAAGAGGCCTAATTAGTTGGCCACCCACAAAGTGCAAGCAACTGGCCCATGAAAAGAATATCAGAGAGGATCCCTTGGGGTGCTAAATTAAGGCAATGTGTGGCTGGTGTGGGTCTTCCGGGCTGTGTGGCCGTGGTCTTGAAGTCCACACAGCCCGGAAGACCCACACCAGCCATCGTATGCCGGCCGTGAAAGCCTTCGACAATACATTAAGGCAATGTGTGTTGGGTGCAGCAAAGCTACATCCTAAAAATCAAGCTTTCTCTCAGTAAGTTCAGCAATAGCAGCTACCCATGACTGAGAAGATGGACAGAAAAGATGCAGCATGTAAATCAAATCACAATGGTGACTCCTCTGATGAGCTAGCCTGAGCTCCAATTTTAAAGGAGCCAGCTCCATCTGCAGACCAGTTTATAGGCAGAGATGTAGAGAGAATAGGGAATGGCCTTGACAGACAGGAGGAGGACCTGCTACCAAGGCAACGATCAGAGAAGCGGTGCTTGAGTTCTTTCGAAGAAACTAATTTGAGAAAATGACAAGCCCCTCCCTAATTCACATGAAGATAAAGTGAGGGTGGGGGAAGCACATTCAGACCTGTAAGATTCTGTTACTATAGCTGTTCCAATAAAAGTAGTTTTAGACCAATATGGAATTGGTTTCTTGGTCTGGTCTATCTTATAGAGCTCACAGACAGGATCTAATCATAGCCATTCTGCAAGCCATGATGTGCCAGCCACAAGCTTGGGATGATGCAGAACAACACTGGCAGAACAAGCATGCCAAAATCATCTGGAAAGGGAAAGATTTGCTAGAGGGAAAGAGGCCACTATGAGCAAGGCATCATGAGCAGATGTCAGCTGTTTTGGAGCTCTGCAGACAGGATGCCCTTTTCTTAATCCCTCCTGCCATTCTTCTTCCACAACCTCACATAGAAATAAAGGTGGCAAAGATGGGGGAGAATGAGGATATAAATATTTATTTAACAATGTTTGCAAGAATAGCTACTGTATGCCACTGGCTGGAAAGAGAATGGATGATGTGGTTGGCTCTCAACCTGATTGGGAAGGCCTTGAAAGCTTTTAGCAGTCTTTCACCCCAGGAGGCTGCTGACTATAAAGTGGTTTAGGCTGCAATTCAGCAACAGTTCAACTTCCATATGGAGGCTTATTTATTGAAAATGGTTTCGAGTGTATAGATTCATAGTAGAGGAAGAATGTCAAGAAGACTTGAACCAGCTCTGAGAGCTTGCCAGAAAGTGGCTGTCTCCTGACACATTGACTTCCCAGGAAGTGTTTGATTGCATAGTCTTGGAGCAATTTGTTACCATCCTGCCATAGTACAGCGGTGGTTCTAGAACACTGTCTAGACAGCTGTAACCAAGATTTACAAGTGGCAGAGGATTATTTATTGACTCACCTTGCTAATTTTCTGTATACGCTGAAACTAGGAAGGGGGCCCCACTTGGGAATATAGCTGTTCACTGGCTAAAAAGCAGTCAGAAAGATCAGCCAAAAAGTCCTACCAAGTGACATCTCTACAGTAAGGCGGGACACTCGGCCCAAAACTGCAAGGCGTGGTTGACCAAAGGCCCTCCTAAAGGCAGTAAAGGGAAAAGTATTAGTGGTCAAATTGATGTACCCCATTTTCCCCAAACATCACCAAATATAGTATAATAAGATCCTTAAAAACACTAAATCAGTAAAAAAAAAAAAAATTGAAGAAACCATGAAATATTACTGAAATTAAGTTTTAAAATTTTGTGGAAAATTTCAACATAACTATAGCCAGTGTAGGCTAGAGAATAGAAAGTAGATGTACTGAATGTCTAAAGATCATACTACCTCTTTCAACGTAACCAAAGGATATAATGTATAGATGTACAATTTATATCCCAAGTTTGATCTGTGTCACCTTTTCCTCCAGTTTTTGTGTGGGGTCCCTAATACCTTCCTCAGTGTGGGGTCCCTAATACCATCAATTTTAGGTGGTTAAGTAAAAGTAAACCTACATGTTGTCCCTATCATATTGTACAACCTATTTATGATTCCTGACGCTGAAAAGTTATTCACTGCTTATAAAACAGCAGAACACTTTCTTGTGCCATTATGAGTTTGTGCCATTATGAATTCTGTAGAGAAAAAATAGTATACAAATTTGACAAATTAAAATTATTTCTTTATTAAACTGTTTTACAGAAATAAAGGACTAGCTTGCCCAGTGGCATTTTTTCACTCCTTTTCTTCTAATCTTAGTCCCCTCAATCTATTTATGGAGACACACCGTTCAAGAAATACGAGTCTTATTAAGCTTTGGCTGGTGTGGGTCTTCCGGGCTGTGTGGCCGTGTTCTGGAAGTTTTGTTTCCTAACGTTTCGCCAGCACCTGTGACCGGCATCTTCAGAGTGCAGGAGCACAGACAGGAGCAGTTCTCTCTGTGCCCAGGGTGATGTGACCCTTTTGTGGGTATTTATAGAGATCTGAGGGGGGGCGGAAAGGGGGGGGGTTGGGTGGGTTGGGTTACTGAGTGGCTGTTGTTTTGGTGTCAGAATCTGTGTGTATCTTCCTGGGGATTAGGCAGGGTTTTTTCTTCTATTGAATTGTTAACGAGGGGCTGCTGGGGGTGATTAGCAAGTTCATTGTGTGAACTGTTAACACGTCCTGGTGATTGAGCTGAGTTCGTTGATGGTCACAGGTGCCGGTCACAGGTGCTGGCGAAAAGTTAGGAAACAAAACTTCCAGAACACAGCCACACAGCCCGGAAGACCCACACCAGCCATCGTATGCCGGGCGTGAAAGCCTTCGACAATACACTTATTAAGCTTTGTTTAATTAATATAATTAATCATATAGTTGTGTGGATCCAGATCATACGGTGTATGTCCAAACCCAGTTATGCCTGAAGTTATTCTTCCCCCTTCAAATATAATTGAAAGTATGTTGAAAATATATTCAAAATATGTGAATAAATCCTGGGCTTTTCAGGACAATGGCTTCTATGAGTAATGAGATTATTTTAATATAACAATTATATCACACATTGGGCAGCTATAACAAATTTAAATAATAAAATATATAGTAGGTGGTATCATATATGAAGTTATCTCAGAATTTTGCAAAGAAGAAAACAAGGATTGAATTCCATTCTGTTCCTGGCTGTTGATTAACGTAGACTGTGATCTCTTTCATACTGACAGCCATTCAGATTTTATGCAAGAGCATATGGTGACTAACTTTGCCATCTTTGTTGTTGTTATAATCATGATTTATTAGTATTTTATCATTTAGTGCAATAATACTTAGATTTTATTAATTATTTACTGTTGCTGTTTAATTAGTTGTACTATGAATATTTTAGTGGTGAGTTGTAAACCGCCATGAATTTTGGTACATTAGCAGTATAGAAACATAATCCATAGTTATTCACCCCTTCTCCATAGTTATATTTTATATTCAGTATAAAGTTTCAGTTTTAATCTAGAAAAAAACACAAGCTCACTAGGCCTATTTTACAATACTAGAAGCATTGTATGTTTTGTTGGTCCTTCACCATATTAAAAAGAGGGTAGATTTGCTTTGTCAAGGGCATAATTGTGATGGAATGGAATTATGAAGGCTGAGCTCAGGGAGATAAACATTTTCTTAGCTCACCAGAACCGTGTGAGAGGAACAAGAGGATGAGACCGGCACCTCCCTGAGGAATTCACACTGTTGTGGCTGGAGGACTTTGGGAACTGGGGTTTGAGTCTGGGAAGATTCTTGCTAGAGGTTGTAGCTAATAAACGTAGCTGGACTGAATTGGCATTGTCTCTTGGAGTTCCTTGGGCTAGGCCTGACACCAATCTTCCCAGACTCAAACCCCAGTTCCCAAAGTCCTCCAGCCACAACAGTTTGAATTCCTCAGGGAGGTGCCGGTCTCATCCTCTTGTTCCTCCCACGCTGTTCTGGCGAGCTAAGAAAATGTTTATCTCTCTGAGCTTGGCCTTCATAATTCCATTCCATCACAATAATGTTGGAATTATTCCAGCCAGTCAAGTTGGTGTTTAAAATAATATCATATGAACATATGAATTTTTAAAATAATTATGTACATTTCTTGAGAATTGTTAAAAAGATTAAGAATACGTATTTTAAGCAGGATCAAGAATACCAATGTTATGATCAATGAAATCAGATATGTTTGTTCCCTCCATTCTGTTACTGAATGTTTTGACAGTAGTTCAGATAGCCCTATATTATCCCTGTGATCAATTCAAATTATGTAAACCAATAAAAATAGACAAGCAACTTTGCCATGATTATTTGAATTTCCATTGATATCTTGCTGGTGAGCCTCAGCTAAAGAACGTTGAAAAATGTGGGTTTGTCCATTAATTTCTACACCAGATATATGCACAGCTAACTCATAAAGGAATAGAAGTGAATTAATGCTAATTATGTATGAATTATTAAAATATTATACCTGCAATGTTTGTCCAATAAGCATTGTAATATCGGTATTCTCATTAATCAAAAATATTACTCACCCTCGCATTATGGTTACACATTACACATGATAGCATACATACTACCTATATTAATTTACTTTGGAGTAATCTGTTTTCTATTGATTTATTGCACTGATTCATTTGGTTAAAAAAGAAGCCTCATTTTTTTGTTCTATGTTATCAATCATGCAAAATATGTCTCTGCTGCTTCATGGTGTGATCACACAGTGTGATCACAGCTCCATGACACTGTAGTCATCTGGCACAGGCATCTACATGGAAGTTCATAACAACTGCTGTATCAGACTAAAGGTCTGTGTAGTCCAGAGTTATATGTTTGTGGAACCCTTGGTGCTTGGTTGTTTGCTTGCAGACATTTCATTATCCAGCTAGGTAACATCATCAGTGCTACTGAGTGTGGGGTTTGCTCCCTGTTTATATACAATAGCTTGCCCTGCCAGAGTTGGTGGCAGTGTGATTAGTATTGGGAAAATTATGTATCATCAAGGTTTTTCAGTCACTTGTGCACATGAAAATGCTAAAAAGTTTGCAGGATAATTGCTGGTTCAAGCAATAATAACAGAGTATTAGAGAAAATAAAAGATGATAGATTTCCAGTAATCATTATTTAAACTGCTTATGCTACTATGAGTAAAGTTAAATCGAAAAATTATGGTCTAACAGAAATAAGAGTTGATGGATCCCAATAAAATATTGTCTTGATCCTATTGTGAAATTCATGGGCTGTTTAGGGTATTTGGAAAAGTGGTTCCTTTACAGAAGGAATGAACCATAAAATACCTCTTTGGTACATAGAAAGGAAAATCTAGTTAATGTATATAGTACTGTAAAAAAGAACTGCACAAATAAAGTGATGAGAACATTTAATATTCATAAAAAATCATTTGTGGTACTTCAGAGATACAAATGCTGGAAAAATGAACACATGCTTACCTGAAAATATGTGCCACTGAATTGTATCAGCAGTCTAGTGCAATCTATTTGAGAAAAAGATCCAATGAACAGTGAGATATATTTTAAAGTACACAGTGTTCTCTCCTATATATGCTTGTCTGGAAATAAGCTATATGGAACTCTAGGATTTTCATTTGAGTAGACATTAATAGGATCGGACTGTTAGCTGCTTGTTTATAACTCTTTTAAGAAAATATGAACTCTTGATTATTTTAATTGAGCTCTATTACCAGTTGCTATTCCACTACTATATCATATGCTAATACATGCTTATGTTTACTGTGTTTTTGTATTAGTGTCACTTGCTCAATAGAATCAACGTTCATAATACACAAAGGGATTGTTTGTGTACACAATCATTAAAATGTATGGACTTGAAGCAAAGAAATAATTTAGTTTCTTTTTCCTCCCCCTTTTCATCTACTTTGTAGAATTTCTGCTGATTGTAAATAAAGCACATGAGAGTGTGAACGATGGTAGAGAACATTACAAGCACCTTTGATATAGGTAACATCTTAAAAGAAAAAAACCCAGCAAAGTCATTAAATTGTGCTATGGAATTTATGGGCTATGTGAAAAAATATATATAGTTAATATTTCTTAGTTAAAACTATGGCTGAATATTTCTTTTGAAATTAATTATGTATTAACATTAGATATTGCATCTGTACCTGATTATTATAAAGTAGACAGTTTTATAAATATGGATATATTCTAATATTGCTTGGATAGATTTCCACTTGTAGAACAGAACTTTCTCTTTTTCTCTTGTTCCTTGCCTATTCAAATCTATTCAGAAATTTTGAGAGGGCAGAATTAATTCTGTTTCACTGAAAAATGCTGTTCTACTAGTGCACAGACACAATTGCAGAGCTTCTAAATATTTAATGCTTCAGAATATTTCAGAGTAAAATGTTGGAAAGTATTGAACATTACAGAGTTTAACAAGTCTACTATCAAAGATTTCAGCACTGGAAAAAAAACTACAGCTGGGAGATCTATAATTTACTGTGGTGAAGTTCAGTTCTTATATGGTATAGCTATTTTTATGAAATTTATCATTTGTCCTGCAGACACTTTTGACATGATGCATCTACATCTATTTTGAGTTTTGTTTCTTAAACACTCATCTGGATTATTTGCCTAAGAGTTAAGGCAAAAGAGTTTTGCCCATAGAATTAAGATAATTTTAGTTGGGATTTTAGCACCATGACAAAAAATTAACTAGTTTGGATTAACTGATGTATATGAAGCCTGATCCTTTTGTATCATGAAATCCAATCACATGTTAGGTATCTGCTATAGGGGCTTTATAAAATCAGTGGAAAATATGGTTGTTTTTCACATCACCTATAACACTGTGGCTCAAATTATATTACTGTTGCAATAATTATGATTTTTAATAATCCCATATGGTTCTCAGGAACAGACTTCCTGCTGCAGTGTATGACTCAGCCATGTAGAACCTCTCCCACCTTTCAGTGTTTTGTAATATATAAACTAGCTTTGCATTGTGAGTAGGGTTGTATAATCTAAAATGTTTAATTTTAAACATATTTTAATATGTTTTAATACAGATATAATCATTCCTTAAAGTTCTCTGATGAAGCGGCCATAACTATCCATTTCTTCCAACATTTCATTGTATTACATAATTTTATTGTTTTTATTTTGAACACTGATAAACATTAGAGTTCATGCTGGGTATAATTCACGGTTATCTGCTACTAATGATCTACATTATTTAGTGTGTTTTACTTGGGGCTGTCTTTGAAGACTATTAGGAAACTGCAGCTGGTCTAAAATACAGCTGCCAATTACTGATAAGCCAATCTGGTTTCAGTAGAATTATGCCTGTCTTGTGAGAGCTGTTTTGGTTACCAGTAGGTTTTCAGGTATAATTCAAAGTGCTGGCTATTACCTATAAAGCTCTTTGTGTCTCATATCTTCAGTTCTTAAGAAACTGAGGGTCTTCTCCTAGTAGAATCTTCCTATCTTGCGTATACTATATGGGAAAGATTATTACTGGTTTGGAGGATGGCAGCACAGATTTGTGCTTTCTCTGTTACTATACTATGGAATTCTCCTTCTCCTAGCCCTCTTCTTAACAACATTCAAGAAGCAAGTAAAAACTATCTTATTTTGTTGAGCCTTTGAAGATAAGTTGAAGAAATTTTCCCCTTGGGGGTTAAATTTATCTTTTTTAGTATTAGGCAATGACCATGGGGTGTTATGTTTTATGGTAATTTTATTGTTAGGATATTTTATTAATGTGTGATTGTTGTGAGGTGCCTAGATTATGTTGAAGTGGCCAGCATAAAGTATTGTAAAGTAAACAAACAACAATTATTTCTTAGTTCTATATACTTTTAAATAAGATTTGGACATTGTCATTGAGTCATTCTTTAGTTATATACACATACAGTTATATGTTCATATATTTCTACAGTTATGTTCATTACATAAATGAAATTTAAGTTTATATTACTATGTATTAGTTTGCTGATTCCTAATGAGAAATCTCCCTTTTTAATAAAAATTGTTATTTTGTAACAGTAAGAAATTAGAAACCTAAATATTAGAACAATAAGCCATAAGATGCTTGTTGCATGAATTAATGTTTAATGTGGACAATAGTAGGTAACATTCCATTTTATAAATCTACAGCTGTGTTTATGTTTACAATGCAGGATTGTATGGTCATAATCCGTCCAAAATTAAACACTGTAAAATAGTGATAGTAAGTGATAGAGTAAATCTCATTGAATTTACTTCCAGGTAAATTTATATAGGATTACAAGCATAAAGACTTGTTGATTTAAATGGGATATAAGCAAATGGCTAAATCTTTCCCTTGCCAAAAGGAATGTATATTAATTTTAGCTTGATCTTGCCTAATATTTGTGGTATTAAGATGAATGTCCCTCTAATTTTGGGGAACTCAAAACCTTTTAAAGTGTAGGCTGGATCCCTTTGAATCACTAGTTGATCTATAATGCCATCTAATGGCTGATTTTTGAAATGTATAAAAAAACGTTTACCATGAAAAAACATGCCCTTTCAACAATACAAATGCCCTTTACATTTTTGCATAAACCATATTTAAAGCCTCTTTGTTTTCATAATTGCTGGAGCATAAATAAATATAGCAGTAGTAAATGCTGTTGTATATTGCTTGATTTTTACTTGATTTAATTAGTTATATATTGTTAGGTTTTCTAAACAATAGTTTATCTATTGCTTTTATTCCAAAGTGGTTACCCACTTGGTATTTACCATTCTCTTAGAATTAGAACTGCCTTGGTTTTAATGTATCTAATTTGTATTTTTCTATATTCTAATTTGATACTCTTTTATTGCTATTTCACTTAGTTTTTAACTTTGTTGTTTTGTTGTTATCATCATTATCTACATGTATATTTGCCAGAGTTGAGGGATTATGAAACCCACAGGGACAAGAAAAGAATATCTCACCTGATATCCTGAAATCTCTGTACTGATTCATTGATATTTAGTACCTCAGCACACACTATGATCTGTAAGAGATGGAATTTTGGGCTAATGCAATTTCATTAATATAGTAAGAACTCTGTCAGCTATGGATTGGTGTGCTGCCAATTTGTTAATAAGGGCTTCGTCAGTCACAGGTGATAGAAGGAGGGGGTGAGAAAAGTCTTTACATTATGTCCAGAGAAACAATGACATTTTGCTTCCTTACTAGTCTCCATGACAGGCTGGGCCTTGGCCTCCCCCACCTTGGCTCATTATGGAGGGTTTCATTCCACAGCTGCCTGTTGTGATCTATCATCTCAAATCTTGATCCTAGCTTAATGCCTAAATTGTAAGTTGTAGTGAAGCTCATTGTATGAGAGCCAAATCTATCAATGTTACAGACAATAGCCCAAGACCAGACTAGTCAGTTACAACATGGGTAGCCATCACTTCTCCCATCCAGAAGTGTGATTTCCTCAGCCTGTTGACTGCATAGGTGAGAGAAAGACGCATAAAAATTGAAGTTTGCTACTGCTGTAAATAAGGCTTGCATTTTACACTTGCCAATTGCTAGATTTCTTCTTTAATGATTTCCATAGTTATTTTTATCTGCCCTGAAAAATATAACTTTTCAAATACAATTGGCCTTTAAAGCATGAGTATATTAATTGACTATGATGGGTTTCAGATAAAGCCCGTATTAGTTTCATTTGTACACAAGGCAGATAACATTTCACTGAGAACATTAATAATTAAACTATCAATGACATGCAGTGAGATAAATATACAGGGCCATATGCCATTGGAAATTGCGAGTCAACACTTTATGTAAGTTAAGGAAACATTTCAGATATAATTCTAGCTGTTTTATCTTATTAAATAATATTCTTAGGACTACATTTCAGTATAGTTGAAATTTGAAGTGTGAAAGAAATACTGATTTTGTATAATTAAAAAACTGTTGTAAAGAAGCATGTTTTCTATTTTAATTTGCAAAAGAAGATTTGACATAGTAAAATTTAATAAATCCTTGATCATTATTTATCTGTATGCATTAACTATGTTAAATCAAATTGTCTAGGCTTGTTAAAATTGTTTAAAGGATTAATAATCATTAGAAAATGTATCCTACATTTACTTTTTAAAAGTTTAATAGCTTTTAAAGCTATTTTGAATCATTACTTAGGATGTCAGTGTAGATGCAGTTAATGTCATCTGTATAATTGTGATCAATTCCTTGCATTTAAACTGATGAGGAGTTACCACTCCTTTCTGTAATGAACTAATGCTGTTTCTATTTCATTTATGCCAACATAAATGCTTAATGCTATATTGAGATGGTATACAGCGTAAGATACTGTACTGTATCTCATCCCTTTTTAATAATCCTATTATTTGGAAATAGAATGTTGCTTGATGCAATTTTTCTTAATTAAGTTATAGGTTTATTAAAGCTATCAGTGTAAAGTCATGTCTTCTATATTCAGGTTGTTTATACTCCTTAAAGATGGATCCATGTGTGCAAATTGGTACAAGATAGATAATTTCCAAAGGCATGCATTTGTCATTAAAGTGGTCTAGCTGAAGCTAAAGTTGCATATTTTAGGAACATCCTCTTTCCTGTGTTCCCTTAACCTCACCAAAGAGCATTAGGTAAAGCGCTTATACAAAGGACTATACAGGTAAATATACTTGATTACAGGTTTATAATTAATATTTTAATTGCATTAAATATGATTTCTACAATAATATCAATGATGCTTTGATCCTAGTTGTGATGAGCAGGATTCCTGTATATATTGATAGGAACACAACTTGCAATAGTGAATATTTTGAAAGACTGTTTAATTGCTAGCTGATCCAGAATATCAATACAATTTTTTGCTGTTTCCCTGCTATTTTCAAACTAGGATTATCCCAGAGTGTCAGTTTCTCATGGGAAAAGGATCAGATTTAAACTTCCTTCCTAACCTCATTCAAATATGTATTACAGCTTTTAGTAGTGGAAAAACAATTGAGCTCTGGTTAAACTGGAGCCAAGCTTCTAGCAAAATGTCAAAGGGGTCAAATAATAGTTGTGCCCTTAATGGTCTTTAAGAAAATTCACTTAACTTTCACTTAAATGGAACTTAATGACATTTGTACAAACAATATTATACATTTTTAAAGATTTTAAAATGTATGTTAGAAACTGTGTAGTGTGCTCAAATCACTTCAGCTATTGTTGGGCAAAACAGAATAATATTACGAAATAATAGTAACTGAAAAGATTTGCCCTTTATAGTCAATCACTGCATTTCTAATAGAAAAAGAGTATGAAGCAAAGTCCCTACCTAAATATGAAGAATGATTCATATGAGAAAAGACAATCCTTAAGGTATCTAGGTCTGTAGGGCAGAGATGCATAACTTGAGGATCTAGAACTACATGCAGCCACAAAAGCTTTAGTTACCACTCCCAAAGATCTCTAAAGTTTTATCAAACTGTAGCTTGGAATGTGTATTTTTTTTTTTTGTTTGGAGAGTAATTATGTTAATTATATTTAATTGTAGCTAAATAAATGAATCAAAATTCAGTTTTGTTCTCCAGATGCCCAGAAAAAAGTTGCATATCCCTGATTTAGTGCTTCATGTAGCTCTTAACTACTGCTACCATCTGAATATACAAAGAGCAACAGCAGATCATGGAGTAAACTTTGGATTTATGATTACATAAAACCATTAAATTTTAAAAATCATGTTGAATTGTTTTCTAAAAAAAAATTATTTCCACAGTCCAGGAATCTTGGGGCTTCAGAAGTCTTTTCTCTCCGATTGGTTATACAGGTAGTCCTTGTTCAACAACCACTGGTTCAGTGACCATTTGAAGTTACGATGTTGCTGAATGAGGAGACTTACGACTGGTCCTCATAGTTGTGGCTGTCACAGCTCCCTGCGGTCACATGATTGCGATTCAGGTGCTTGGCAACTGGCTCGCAGTCATATGATTGCCATTTGTGACCTTCGCTGCCAGCTTTCAACAAGCAAAGTCAATGGGGAAGGAGATTGCAAATGGTGATCATGTGACATCACACCTAATGACTGTGCAGGATTCGCCTAACGATGGCAACTGGAACTGCTGCAACCGCTGTTCTAAGTTGGTGTGGTCATGTGACATCACACTTTATGACTGCGTCACTTAGCAACAGAGTTGCCAGTCCTAATTACCGTTGTTAAGCAAGGGCTATCTGTATAGGAACTAAATGTTGCCTTTTTTCTGCCTTTCAGCCTGGCCTTGATTTGAACATAACATATTCCTCCTTCCTGAACAGCTCCACATACAGTTCTACATATAGCTGGCTTGTTAGCTCTGATGGTCCTAAAATTGCTACTTGCTGTTTTCTCTGATCCTATAGTCCAGGGTATGGCACTGGGATCTGCAGAAGCCAGCCAGAAACAGCCAATTGGTTTGGAGACCTCTGATCATGGTGCAAAAAGTCTGGCTCCAACTACTCTTTGGGATCATTGGCAGGGATATCTGCCTTCAGTGATTGGTTGATAGAATTTATATACAGAAATAATTGATGGCATTCTAAAATAAGAGTCAGCAGTTTGTCACTGATTGGTAGTGAAGTCAGATTTAAGTATTTAAATCAGAGTGTAGGTCTTATTATGTATTTGCAAATAATTTGGGGTGAGGTGTGATAATCTGATTATTATAAAATGTGTCGGCTTTCCAGTCTGATTATGGTTTTGTTTCTTCTAGTATCTCCTGAGGCAGTTGGATTTCTGTCAGCAGTTGGGGTACTTATCATCCTGCTGTTGATTCTTTTTCTGTATATTAACAAGAAGATGTGTTTTGAAAATATTGGAGGCCTCCCAGACCTCAATTCCCAATACAGTACCAGAAAAAATTCACAGGACAAACTACGTAAGTCTAAAATTCTATGATGTATGATTTTTAAAGACACAGGAAACTTCTAGAGCAGTAACACATTATGGAATGAAAGTCTGGCTGAAATAAAAACAACTTGTAAACTCCTAAATATTTTTATTAATGTATCTGTAGTGCTTGGTCAGAATTATTTATTTAGGGAAATTATTTCGTTTTGTTTAGTTTAAGAGTTGAGCTTTTAACACTGAGGAAAAAGCACATGGGTTTACCTGTCCCAAATATAGTTAATAATAATTAAATTATACCATCATACTAATGTATAGCAGAACAAATGTACTTTCCCAGGTATAAGGGAGAATGTTCTTATAGATTCCTCAAATGAGGAAAAGCTAGAGGTAGACCAGATGGTCCAACTGAAGCTCAGATTAGCTATTGGGTTATTTCCCTTCTGATACACTGGCCTTTCTGAGTACTGAATGTGCCAGTAGAAAAAAATGATATCATAGCCCTGGACTGGATGCTGCTGCAGCGTCCCAAAACACCATCTCTAAATGATGAGAAGAGTGGGTAGGTTTTGCCTTTTATATATATTTAGTGCAACCAGAAATTATTGAAGTTAGTCCCAAATGGACAGTGCCCTTAATCGAATTAGGATTCATTCTATGATCACAACACGTCAGTTTCCTTAAATCCACTAATTTAACTAGGCTTTTTTTTGTTTAGATCATATCCATGCCTCTAGAATGTTTGCAGTCTGGAATAAAGTCCATGTTAGGACATGCTTTATAAGTTCTTTATAGTAGAAAAATGCAGGGAATGCATGTTATTAATTAGATTATTGTTTTGTACTAGCCCAAAATATATACATTTTAGTATATTATTTAAATCTTTAAACTTTTCCTTTGCAGGTGTAGAGTAAAATCCAACACCTGCTGTTCAATATTTTAAATATTTGGTTATGTTATAAGTAGTTCATGTTTTACTATAATATTGTAAGAATCCTAGAAAATAATTGATTCTGGCTTCATAAAGAAAATATTTGTTCCTGTTTATTACTTTTAAGATTATAAAATCAGAAGACTAATTTTAACTGCCCTTTGGTTAAAGGTAAATAAATTGCAGGAGTGGTACATTCACAATATTGCAATTTTCTTGCAAAATATTAATATACAATTGAAATATGGCATTTTTCAAACATTTTCAACAAAATCTGAGTCTTCCTTCTGTGTCTTCTCTGGTTGACACATTAAGTAATGTTGTAGATGATCTTACTAGTGCTGTTGGTGATGTCAGCTACACAGTAGCTGACTCTGTTACAGAGCAGGTAACAAGCATGTTCAGCAGTTTTCGGACAGAAAGCACAACTACAGTGCAAGAAGATAAATCTCTAGCAGATAAAGATAAAAAAATAACATCATTAAATAATATTAAAGAAAACTTTGTGAGAGAAGAATGTATATTAGAAGAAAAACACACACAAAGCACTTCTTCAAAAAAATGTACAGATGACAGTAGGGAGTTTTGTCCTAGTAAAGGCAAAGTAGATTCTCAGAAAAATGTTTCTGAACTGAAAGAATTTGTTAATGAGACAGAAATTTGTCAGTCACATGTAAAACATGCACAATGCAAAAGTAATTACTTAGAAAAACATGTATCAAAAGCTGTTAGACAGAATTGCAGTACTTATAAGCCAGAGGAATGTCTTAATCAAGAACCAGATAGACAGTCACAAACAGTATCAAACCAATCTAATGAAAAGTTGTATAAAAAAGTAAAACAAAAATCACCAGAAGTTGACTTCAAAAACACTAAAGAAGTGCATAGTGTTTCATTCAGGAGTTTGAAAGCAACTGAGGAACAAACACCAGAACTGCCAGAATCAAGATCTAAAAAACTAAACCGTTTTCATAAAGTAAAAGGAAAGAAATACAAGACACTTGTGACAAAGCAGGAAGAAAATGCAGCATCTGATCTTTCAAAGAAAAGTGAAAAGGAAAAGACTAAGGACTCAGAATATTTTTCAAAAGAAGTGAGTAGTAAGAAGAAACCAGAAAAAGGTGAGGTGTCGTATCATAACCATACTTTATCCATTTGACCTTTCCTGGATCTTTTACTACATGCTTCTTTTCTCAGTTGTTTTAACTATTAACATAACATAAAACTATTCTTTTTATGATATGTGTATTTTCCTAGAGCTGTAGCTCTGCTTTTATGAATGAAAGTACAACTCATATAATGACTCCTTCTCTTCTCCTTTCAACATTTCCCAATTTTGTCCCTGTGGCTCAGAAGAGTTCTCTAATAAGGCTGTATAATACTTGGATTTGAAGGCAAAAAGGTGTTTCAGGGTATGCAGCAGCACAAATTTAACACTTGTCCGCTGCCACTCTTCAAAATAGGCAATGTTTTAGTGGAAAAAGATGCTTCATAGCCTTCAAAAGAAAATGCATTTCGTTTAAGGAAAGGTAGACAGGTATTCTGTTCAGGCTCCCAGGTACTCCAAAATATTTTGCATTCAAATCCAAAGTGATATACATCCCAACTTTCAAATCCTTTTGAGAAGTTTTCAGGCAAATACAGAGACAGTGAAAAAATGATTGCCTAAGTTGCCTTCTGTTCTTGCTAACACTGGATACAATTTCTGAATTTTGATTTGCATAATTTACTGATATACCTGTAAGGTTATTGAAACATTTTTCTGTACTGAACATTGCTATTTATCTTAAATACCAGTTATTAAACTTTTTTCCCATTTTTTCTTCTATTCTTCCTTGATTTTTATATGGATTGTATTGAATAAAAATAATATTTTCCATGGTTCTTTAACTCTAAATATATATGTTTGCTTAATACTGTATATACACAGATCAGGGTAGAGACTACAAAGGTAGGTTTCCCAGTGTTGTTCTTAAAATAAACCTAACATGTTTTGAGCTATTATATTACAGGTAATTCTCGAGTTACGACAGCAATTGGGACCAGTATTTCCATCACTAAGTGATGCGGTCATAAAGCACAATGCCACATGACCACATCGCTTAGCAACAGCAATCCCAGCACTCCCCAATGCTGTTGTTAACAGAATCCTTCAGGTCGTTAGCCAAGGACCCATCCTGATCCAAGCCATTTCCAGCTTGGTCCCTTCCAGCCCCAAGCCTTGGTTCTTCCAAGGTAAGGGACTGCCTCCCCTTCAACTCCCCCAACCGCTTATTCTCCCCCATCTCTGCCTTTTTGGCTGCCCTGTACCCTGCCTTATGGGGCAGCAAGCAGCCCCAAAACCACGTGACTCTGGGGCTGCTTGCCACACCATGACTCTGGGGCTTCTTGGCATGCCGCAGCTCTGGGACTGTGAAGCTGCAGCCACCCCAGCTAAGCCCAGCCTCGCAATGTGAAGCCGCAGCCTCCCCAGCCCAACAGCGCGCTGCAAAGCTGCAGCCAACCCAGGAAGCCATAGCCCCCCTGGCTCAGCCCAGCCCCATGGCACAAAGCTACAGCTGCCTCAGCCCAGCAGTGTGGCATGAAGCTACAGCTGCCCCAGGAAGCCCCAGCTGCCGTAGCTGCACCAGGAAGCTGCATCTGGCCCAGCCCAGCCCAGCACCACAGTGCATAGCCCAGCCCAGCCAGCAGCATGGTGCAAAGCCCCATCTGCAGCCATCGTTGCTGCCCTGCACTCTGAGGCCCCTGTGCTCTGCTGCCTCAAATGACTTTTGCTGTCTTCTTGCTCCTGCTGCTGACAAGGCGTGCCTGTGAGGCAGCTGCTGGCCATGCAAGGCCTTCTTCCTGAGGTCTCATGAGGAAACTGCCATGCACAAGCTCAGGAACAAAGCCTCATGTGGCCAGCAGCTGCCTAGTGAAGGGCCAGGCTGGGCACGCTTGGTTAGCAGCAGGAACAAGAAAACAGCAAAGGTTAGCTGGGGTGGTGGAGCACAGGGCAGCCGGGGCAGAGTGAAGGGGGCCAAAAGGGCAGAGATGGGGGGAGATAGGCAGATGTGGGTTGAAGTGGCCCTGCAGTCGTAAGTGTGGGCGGACTGCCAAGCGCCTGAATTTTGATCACGTATCTGTGGGAGTGCTGCAATGACTGTAACTTTGGGAACCAGGTGTCAGTACCATTTAGCCCTGCTGTAACTTTGAATGGTCACCGAACGAATGGTCGTAACTTGAGGAGTACCTGTATGTATCTATCAGAAATAATAGTAAAAGAGAAGCACCAACATAGAAAACAAAAAAAAGACTCATTTTAGACACACAACTCCTGGTGACTTCATGGAATCATCCATTATTCTGCATAGCAACAATATAGAACTAGTTTCCTGTTGTTTTCTTCCAGGATATTTTTTGACTATCCAATCTAGTTTGCAGCCTTGGAATTTCCTTGTGGTTTCCTTTTCAAAAATTAATAAGATCTGATTCTACTGAGGGTTTCTGCTCAAAAAACAAAACAATCTTAAACACATTTTCTTAACAAAGATACGTATCCAACAGACAGAATAATGTAAAGAACTGAATAAGCCCTTTCAGTTTCTTATTTTCTTTCTAAAAATCTGAGCATGAGATTTATAAACAACATTGAAATATGTTTATAAATCTCATATCCAGATTTTTAGAAAGAAAATGAGAAATTAGGAGAAAAAAGGGAATGGGGACAAAATGAAACACAAATGGAAGAATTAAATGATTCCAAAAAGCTGTAACAAAACTCAGACATTTAGGAAAATACCCCTGATCATTCCTTGAGAACCTGATCATTTCTTCACTAGAAGTTTTGTACTGTCTGAAGCATTAACAGAAATGAAAAATAAATGCATTTATGATTGTCTGGTTATTTTGAAATTTAAGCTACTCAGTGTTTAGCCAAATATAATTTTAAGATGGTACCATCTGTGATTTTTTTCTTTTTTTTCCCCAAAATAGATAACTTATATATAAATAAAGACCAGCATGGTTCATCATCAGAGAGTGAAGATGAGGCACTGGGTAAATACCATGAAGCCTTGTCAAGAACACAGAGTTCATGGCCACCAACAGGTGACAGTAGACAACAGAAAAATTATATTTGGGAAACCAGACAAAAATATAGCCCTTTGTCTGCAGAGTATGATGGATATAGTAGTGAAGCCTCTGTAGATGAAGGTATGACATGATTTACTATAGTTCTTACTTTTCATATTTATTAAAAAGTATTTTAAAGATGTTGCATTTGTAAGATGACAGTAGTATAGGTGACAGTACAACCTAAAAATGAGTGTAGTTTTGAAATAGTTAAGGTTTTGTGGGTAAAAAACTGGATGTTTAAAATCTATTGTTTGTTTTCTGAGTGCTTAGTGTATGTAAAGCCACTTTAAAGCAAGCAATTATCTTATTTTTCCATCTATTAGACGCCCCCATGTATAAGACGCCCCCCCCACTTTTCCAACCCAAAATTAAGAAATCAATATTTTAAAGATAGTGCAGAACACATTTTTATTTAGTAATTAGGTAACATTTACATGATACACTCAGTGAGAGGAGGTCCAAACTGTCTTTCTGCAGCTCTATTTCCATGCTCTTTTGCATCACTGATTACATTCAATCACGAGTGAAACTGCCGATAGCTTGTCTCTGCAAACAGACTTCCTCCAATTGGTTTGTTCAGCATCAGCTGACGTCAGTTACATAAGGCTCGTGATTGGAGGAAGTCTGTTTGCAGAGGCAAGCTATTTCACTCATGATTGGAGGCTAGTAATAGGAGGAAGCCTGTTTGCAGAGACAAAGTATGGGCAGTTTCACAACTGCGTGGTTCTCTCTTCAGCTTACTTCCTTGCATAAGATGCCCTTCAATTTTTAGTGTAACGATTTTAGAAAAAAGTATCGTCGTATAGATGGAAAAATACTGTAAATGTGAAACCTTAGTTTAACAGCCCACTTGAAGAAAGAGTATCTGTTATTCTGTCTATTCATTAAGTCAGAGTGTACATCATCATGGCAATTTTTGTCAGTTGCATGATGACATCATTAGGAGCATTGATGCAAATTATATCATGTCAATTTATGTCATTTTCACGATTTACACAGATGACAATTTTTCATTCAAATTTTCATTTAAATTTTCATTTTCATTACAGAAAAGACAAATTTGTGTGATGATGTCCCAATGCAAATGACATAAATTGCTGTGGAAATTGCATGCAAACTTCATTGCAAAAAGAGGTATCACTGTATTTTAAAATAACTGATGGAGCACTCCCTGATAGCCTTGGAGTTTTCCAGGTTGCCCCCTGCTGCAAGTGGGAACAACCTATTCAATTAGTCCACCCCAGCCGCCTGATAGACCCAATGAAGTTCCAAAGGAAAGTTGGGGTAGTTCCAGAAGCTCTGGTGTATGCTTTAATTGAGGCCTTAGTCACTGCTTGGAATGAGCAAGTGACAGCAGACTTGGACTGGATGATATTTATGTAGACTCTATGTAGGTGGAGCCCAGATATCCCCCTGGTTCTCAGAGGAACTCTGGGAGATGAAGTGGCATAAGAGATGCCTAGATTGCCTCTGGTGGAAGATAAGAGTGATTCTGACCGGACAAGGTAAGAGCCTGTATTAAGGACTACCTTCTGGTGGTAAGGGTGGTGAGAAATACCTATTTCTCTACCCCTATCGTACCTGCAGATAGTCGCCTGGTGACCTTGTTTCAGGTGATCTGATCCTTTTTGGATAAGGAAGGGGTTAGGGAAATCTTTGCAGGGCCACTGTGAGAATTGTACCAAGCATCTGTTGAAAAAAATTGTTAGGATTCACTCAGAGTTGACCTCTAGCGATGCTGGTCCTATGGTTATCTGGGCTGAATTTGATCTGGTGACTTTTCAGAAAGTGGACAGGGTCCTTGGGACTGTAAGCTCTGGTACCTGTGTATAAGACCAATGCCCTTCCTGGCTGGTCAAGTCCTCCTGAGAAGTGAAATACAACTGGATTCAAGTGATAGTGAATGCTTCCTTGTTGGAGGGGCCATTTCCACCTGCCTTAAAGGAGTTGGTAGCCTTCCCCTTTTTCAAGAGGCTATGCCTGGACCCAGCAGTACTGGACAATTTTTTGTCAATCTCCAGTCTTCCCTTATTTGTTTAAAGGTGGTCAGGCTGTGAAAGGGCCTGGAAGGAAATGGATTATCTGGGCATGTTTCAGTTAGGTTACAGACTGGGGTATAATACTGAGGCAAAATTGATCATGCTTGTCAATGACCTCTGATGAAGCTAGGATGATGGTGATGGTCCTCCTATATCTTCCACTGGCTTTCAATACCATTGACCATGGTATCCCTCTGGACTACCTACGGGGATTGAGAGAAACTCCAGTTTCCAGCCTTCCCCCAAATGGGGGGTAAAAGGTTGTTGAGAAGGTAGTAGGCCTGCAGTTCCAAAAGGCTCTGGAGGAAGTGGGTTATTTGGAACCATACCTAGAACACTTAGATAATTTTTTTCTGAATATTCTACATATGTGCAGTAGATTATGCCGTGGCTTTTGTATATACAGTGAAGAATCACCAAAACAAAATGATTTCTCTATTCCCAGATAACTTTAATGACCTTGTTCTATAAGGTTAATTAAATGTTTTCTATATGACTGCAGTCAAATTTACAGTAGATTTTAACAAATTCAGAAGTTAATCATCTAGATTTTTAGAAGGTTTTAATGCTATGGGGCATGGGTGTTATGACTGAAACCTTATTATTTTTTCATAGGGCATAGTTGAATTGTTGTGTTTATTCCTATTAAAGTGGAGGTGCATACATTGTTGTCATATCTCTGGCTCCACGGGAGGCTCTCTAGGATATTGCCTCATCCTCCCTATGCCAATTTAAGGTATATGTGTTGTTTGGCAATATTCTGCAATTTGTAATTCGAAGTTATTGGTATACTGAGGACCATCTGTCCTAAAGACTATATACCTTTTTAATTATGCCATCTATTAGAAAGAGACCTTAATTCCTAAGATTTTTGCAGTCATATTTTCAAATTAACATATTCTTAGCCATTCCTTTCTCAGCTTTGAAAGTTAACATCTGTTCTGTGTTTACATAGCAATTCTTTCTGACCCTCCTGTTTCATCAGCTTCAATCCTCATAGTATTACAATAGGCTTGTTGAGTTTTAACTTTTCCTGAAAGTTAAAACTTTCCTGAGTGTTCCTACCAACACTCCAAACACTTGAAAAGAAGTCTAGAAACACATGAATTTATTTCTGGTGGAACGCTAGAGAAGGCATTTTTGATGGCTGCTGTTATGCCCTAAAATTCTCAGCCGAGGATGTAGGGCTTCCTTTTTGTTGTCCTGTTGACAGTATTGTAGAGGATGCCAAATGTGCTGGGTCACAGAGGTTTCCTGTGGGTTCTCAGGATTCGATAGAAACTAAGTACAAAAAAAAAATAGCAGAATTTTTTCCTGTTTATTCAAACAACTAAAAGCATAAAATCAAGCTTTTGCTCAGCATTTGCTTTCTGTTTCCTCACCGCATTCCTTAGCAGAGGTAGGAAGGTTATTTATGGCTAGAAATGGATTCACAAACTTTTAAGCACCACTGTACACAAAAGTCAGATTCCCTCATCCCATCCCTTTTTGTTGAATGTATGAGATTTAAATCTGTTAAAGAGAAGTGAGAATCTTTGTTCACTTGGATCAAAGAGCTGCTATTCCTGAGTTGAGAAAACAACATCTCCCCAACAACTCTGAAAATATAGCTGGAATTATCTCAAGAAACTGGGTTAGGGTGACCAGTGAAAAGAACCCAAGGAGTTTGCTTCAAGATTCAATTGTTTCTGTAGAAATAGGTAAATGATTAGATTTATTTTGATTTGTTTTGCTCTGTGTGTGTTAGATAAGCCTTTTTGTTTCTTGTGTTTACGTCTCGGTACAACTTGGGGAACACTTATTATATATGGTACTTGGGGATTATCTTCATGAATTCAATTTTATAGTCTGTGGTAATCATTTTTCCTTGATAAGACTGGAGCATTGTAAGATCCTGAGCTGAGTAGTGAATTAGCCATTTGTGGTGGATCAATACCACCTTGTGGTCTAACTGGAACACTGCATCTTTGTTTTCTCAATTGAAAGCAGCTGTTTAATCAAGACCTTTATCTACCTTTATTCTATCTTTCTCCCCAACAGGGCATGGTTGTATGTTAATATTTGAAGTTAAAATTGGATTTTTTATTTGATCTTTTTTCTTTTTGTCACTTTTAAGAATTGGTGTGTCTCCCCAAAAGAGTGGAGAAAGGGCTGGACTCTCTAGTAACTTGCCAGGAAGTGGCACTGTAGAAATTATCTCATTTTTTCCCACGTTTACCTCTTACTCTCCAGAATAACAGCACAGGTTGTAAAAACTTTGTCTCTCATAGACTAGGGTTAGGGAGCGGTCTAACAAGCTGCTATATGCAGGTAGGAAGGTGGAGCTAGAGTGTGTAAAACATAGGGCTTAAGAGATATGACATTTGAAACTTCCAGCCTTTCGCCTTAGAGGCCAAACCATGGTGTTAGAGTCCTGAGAGACTAATTGTCTACATATTTCAAACTCAATTTCTGCTTTTGTTGTTGATAAACAGCAAAAATACATTCAATTTGCTTTTCTCAGCCATTTCAGTGGCAGACCAAAGGCAATATTCTAACAGTGTGAAATGCTAACTCCCATATGCTTTTTGGTATCTGGTTTTATAACTCAACTTCAGTTCTGACAATGTGTCTACAGGACAACGTTTTATTTTATTTTTTTTAACAAGGGAGGGGTAACAATGATTTTCAAGCAAAGTGGTTAATTATTTTGGAATTGTTTAGCGTATGGTATAAGCATACATATATCTATTTTTATTGGAGCCATGATTTTCCATGAATTTGCAGTTTTAATGTTCAATAGCTCAAGTGAGTAAATCTTATAAAAATAGATGTTTAGCACAATATGACTGTTGGTGTTTCATAGGTACTGATTTTGTTATCAAAAGCAACACTGCATATTGTCTTAAAATGTTCAAAACCTATTTAGGCTTATTTCTAACTATTTTGAAGTAAGGACATTTAGAAATAAGACATATTACAAATGAATTTACTCTGAATGCAGGAAAACGTTAACGAAGAACATTCAGTTATGCAACTTATTCGTGACGGAGAGATATCTGCCGATCCTAGGACATAGTGGCAGAGAAAGCAGTAACCAGCAGACCACTAAAGAGATGAAAATACCACCAGCCTGCTCATGAATGATCAGAGCTTAACTTCTGAAATTCTTGTCTCACATTAGAAATGAAGACTATTAAAGAACATTTAGACTTTCTATATACGTTATGTTGAAATATACATTGAATAAAATATAATTTGATCTAAAAATTAATGTTTAAAAATATAGCTTTTTAATTAAATTAAAATTTTACTTTTTAAAGTAAATTAAAAAGTATAGAAGTACTTTTTTAATTTATAGACCCACATACTTATGAACAGTGTCTAATGAAAAATGAATTAGTCCCTTAAATTGTTTAGGGTTTCATAGATACTACAATAGTTTATATCCTATGTATATACTGTATCATGAAGGATCTTGGATATTTATATTTTAGGAAGTATGTCCACTGTGTATTTCAAGGATTATTTCCAGGTCCTAAAAAATGATGACCAGTATACTGTACTGATACAGACAGCATAAAAAAAACTTAAGTACTCAGCTACCCAAATATTACATCTCATTAAAGGAAATGCATTTATATCACTTCAAGGGAAATTCCAAATAAAAGTTATTGAGAAATTTTGAGAATATTAAAACAGTGGATTTGCAGATTCACCTTTGCTGTTGAGATAAAGTTTAAAGACAAACTTTAAAAACTCACTGATACTAAGGCTCCTGCTTCAGTTCCTGGGAAGGGAAATGCACTGTGTCATAACATTTACAAAATAAGTGATGTGAGGTAGAGGTCATATAGATTGATTATACAGTTTGGGCTTTTTTTAAAAAAAATGCTTGGTCTTATTCCTGGTACGGGCTAGCAAAAGTCGTTTTTACAGCCAACCAAACGCCTTCTTGCTAAATTAAATCAGTGGCAATTTTCCTGCCTATTTGAGATTAAAAAAAGTTACAAAAGTTCAGATAGAAGTAAAATAGGTTTACCATAGTTAGGAGAAAAAACAAGTACCCCCAAAACTCATGCCCAAAAGCCAAGAAAAAAAAATCCAGAAGATTCTGAGGTTGCCCATATGAATGGCATGCCACCATCCATTTTGTATTCTGGCCCTTCCTTTTGATGCTTTCTGGTCCCCCAAATGCAATGCGTTAACACACTTAATAAAAAGTTAACATGCATGTTTTACACAATAGAGCAGTAGCTAATAAAGTATTTGTAGGACTCCTATAATGGCAGGCTTCAGTTAAATTTTTAGTTCGTAGCACATTATGATATGGTGAATGTTGCAAATTCTCTATTTTTACAGTATGTAATCTCTGAATTATATTCTCAGGCTTTTTTATAGAAGATAATCAATGTCTTTCTCAATCTTTGTGTTAGAAAATTGGCTCAGGTTGAGAAGCCACCAGACTCATGATAAAGGGTAATGATTCTCTGCTATAAAATGGATGCCTCTAAGTGAATACATCTGTGTATTTCTTTACTATATCATTTTTTTTTTTTTTTTGCAAACTGAATAGTCTAACCACATCATTACTATAGCAAGCTTATGAAGTTTTTCTCCAAACTCCAGGGGTTTCACCTGACTGAATTTCTCATTCAGACACTTTGGCATTTTGCTTTTTTTAAAAAAAGCAAGAAAACACCACCACCAAGCAGCAGCCATCTTGTGAGGATATCTGTTTGGCTTGGATTTTAAGAAATTAACTTGCACAGAGTAACTTCCATCTGTAACTGATTTTATATAACTATACAGTCCTTAACAATTGGCACATACAAATAGTTTATGAAGAAAAAAAGCTTTCTTTGATGAAAACAAAGTTACCATACTTAGGATAATTTCATTAAGAACAGCTGTTGTACTAAAAATACACATCATAAATATATATATATATATATATGCACTGTATTTCAACCCCACATATTTTTTCATGCATAAATGGTATTTGTACATATGTGGGTATAAAATGTCATTTTAAAACTAGTTTCGGCCATTTTCTGCAGAGTAAGGGCACAATTCTAATTCAATGATGTTGATGATTCTAGGGGCCTTTGCTATGCCTTGGAAGATAATATGCTACTGCTAGCAATTCTGACAAATGAAAAGCTCTCAGATGCGCTTTTCTGTGAAAGGAGTTGACTTGGGATTAACTCCTAGATCCAGAGCTGCTCCTATTCCCCACACAGGCCTCTGCTGTGTGCCAGCCTAATTAGTCTGTTGCACCAAAAATAACAGAATCTTATGCCACCTAATACCCTTAAGTAGTTCTGACCCAGTTTTTTGAAGTGACACATGATAGTGTTGTTGTTTAGAAACATTAGATGGATGTCATGGGCTTGTAAGTACCCTTCCCTAGTTGCTCCCTTACTGCACAGTGAAAGTTGGCTTTCATGGATCACATTCATCTTATGCAGAATTTGACCCTTGCTTGCTTGTTGGCCCATAGGCCATAATAAAGGTTTGATTTGATTTGACCCTATGATCCTGTCCTGGAAAGTTAGGTCTGTTCAATAATAATAGTAAGCCCCCCCTCCCCAAAATCAGTTTTTAGACTAGGAAAGCTTTGTGCATTATGTGACATTAAGTTAAAGAGAACCCTGAGAACTGTAGTTTGGAAAGATTTTTCAGGATCTCAGTCACAGTACAATTGACAGCAGTTTTTGCAAAAAAAGACAGATGCACTATCATATCTGAGCTTCAAAAATATGGACTGTTAAATGGTTTATACCTACTTGTTTCGTACTTGGCTATCTGGAATTTTGCAGTCCAGATGTGGTGACCCTGTATGATAGTTAAATTGGTATTAAAGTACAGCCAAACCTCAGTTTAATGGACTGCTTGGGAGACAGGGGTGTCTTAAACCCCAATACTTCTTAAATCCAAATGTTTCCCCTTTTTTCTTTTTCTTTCCAGTCACAAAGGCGGCCTTCTGATGGACCTCATTCTTGGTACTGACCTTAAGAACTTTTTTCCCCAAGATGTTCTGTCAGCCACAAAGCATTGGTCAGGAAAGGAGCCAGGTGGAAAAAATAAATTGCTGTTGCTGCTGTATCCATATATCCATTGGCCTGCCATTTGATCAGTTGATCTTCCCAGCAGCTTCCCTCCTTCCCACCTTAGCTGCTACCCCAACATGCTGCTGTCACCCACATTCAACTCAACTTTTTCCCAAGCATGCTATATGGCCAATTTTCCCAGGCTTTCCAACCTCCCTTCCTTGATTCAGCCGCCACCATCCCAGTACACTACCCAATATCTTACCTCATATTCCAGTACCTTCTATTCCTCCCCACTAACAGGAATATAAACATGAAGCATCTGAATATCCCACTGACCTGTCCACTCCACTACCCTTTCCCAATTTACCTGCAGCATCTTGGAGTAGCCCAGTCTTTCTTTTAATTGTGAGGGTATGGGAAGAATGAGGTTTGCTGCATTACTGAGTCTCATGGTGGCTCTCTCGTTCCAGTATTCTGAGATAATTATTCATATCTTGACTAGATTTGCTCTTGAACATATAGCCAAAAATTCAGCAAAGAAAAGTATATTTTTACATCTAATTTGTCTACTGGCATACAATTCAAATGAATGAGTTTAAAATAGCATTCCACTTTAATTGTTTTGCTCAGTTTGCATTCGAATCCTTAAATGAAATCATTCTTGACAGGCTGCATTACAAATTAGTATATAAATTGTATATCCTTTTTTTCAAAAATGGAAATACAGTACACCCAATCCATATAGAAACAAGTATAATAATTAATAACTATATTATTAAAATAGCTACTTTTCATCTTTAGAAACAGCCTTTTGATTGCAGATTTGCCAGTCATCATTATTACATGGAGCAGAAGCAGCCCTGGTTAAAAGAATTGATGAGAATAACAATGAAATGAAAGAGCAGACAAGAAAGTGAGGATATATGAAATCAGTTTGAGACTATTTTCATGACAGTTCAGATTTTAAAATCAAAAGACTTGCAAAGAAACAAATATAACCATTTCTCATAACCCAGTGTCTTTTTTCTTTCCAACTTTTTTTCCCCTCCTTCAAACAATTCAGCATCAAAGTCTAGCTACAAGCTCTCTAATTAAAAGGAACAATAGATTGTAGGCATTTAGAGAAGATTGGTACAGTATTTGTAATGTATTTATAGTTAGGAACATTAAATATTCCTACAACACTGGGTGCAAATCACCTTCCATCGAAGTTACTTGCAAGGCTCCTATTTATTGTAATTGATCTGAAGATTTTGAATATAGGTTTACATGTTGAATTGTATTCCATCCAAGCAGTTTATCATAATATATGCTTTTATGGGGAGATTAAAGACTCTTGTCAGCTTCCATGAATTCTGTGGTAAAGGATCATTATGTCTGCAATCTTTTTTTCCCCACTTCTCTTTTTACTATTAAGTGAGCAACATGTTTGACATTAATACTCCTATTCATCTCTGCTTGCGGTTATGAAATATATTTGTCTCAAACAGAGGAGGACTCTAGTGTCCATGTGGTTCTTAAGACTCACAAAATCATTTTGAATTTCAAGCACTATATGACTGTATTGTAGTGAATTAGCTTTTTATAGATCTAACTCAGGTTATTGGAGGTTTGCAGGAAAAAATGATTTAAATATTTGCTACAAATTGGAATTGTGAGAAATTATGTTGACAAAAGAAGCCAAAAAGAGAAATTTCAGCAATCTATCTCCATACTCCTTTTTTCCCCCTCCCCATTTTGTCCCCTCCACCTGTGCACATACATTGTGGGCTTTGTCTAAATTCCTCTACTCTTCCTTCTTCAGTTCCTCTCTGCCTCCCCCCCCCATGTCTTTTTCTTTTCCAGCATCCCAGTTATTACTTGTGGTTCTTTGAAAACTGAAAGGAATCCCTGTATGGTGAAGTGCTGATCAGTGTATGAAAAAAGCTATATGATCTGAAAGTGGCATCCCTTCATTATACAAGTCTTTACCACAAGTATACCTTTTTTGTTCCGGCAGATATTTGAATGTTTACTACATTCTAAATTGTTTCTTTTTGTCAGAGTTACTTTGAAAGCATTCAAATAATATTCTGTTTCAGGTTTTGTATTTTCCAACAAGTGCTCTAAATGTTGTCTATTTGTGGACATTTGTAAAGCTGCTATATAAACTCTCAATTTTTGTCCTGTATGAAACAATTACATTCATTTCTAGCACCTTTCTGGACACAAAAAACGCTGTTTTTAATGTCATCAGGATTTAAATAGTTTGGATTTATTTGGCTTCAAGGAACAGTTGCATTCACTGAAATCTATGTGGAACCTTAGATTTCATTATGTATGTATGTATGTATTTAATTTATATGCCGCCCGTCTCCCGCAGAGGGTGACTCTGGACGGCTTACAATTAAAATCTGAAACAATAAAAACAATAAAAATATAAATATCCACATTAAAATAACAAGTAACAATTTTGTATGAAAAGCCAATATACAATTCAAGATACTGGGGAGAGCAGTATCGATCACCCCACCAGCCAATTCCAACAATGTGAGCCCCCATCAGGCCCCCAGGCCATCTGACATAGTCATGTTTTCATTCTTTTTCAGAAGGCCAGTGGGGGCAGCCTGTACCTCAGGTGGTAAGCTGTTCCACTGGGCAGGGGCCAGGGCAGAAAAGGCCCTCTTCCTAGACCCTGCCAGCTGGAATTACTTGACTGGTGGGGTCTGCAACATGCCCCTTCTGCTGGACCGAGTGGGGCAGGCGGATATAATGGGGGCAAAATGGCTCCTCAGATTTTCATATTTTTTTTTGAGTCCTTCCAGTGTCTGAGAGTCATACTAGATATGACATTAAATTCAGAATTAGAATTTAAAAATGTTTTTTTAAAAATAGAATAAAAGATTATGGGAAGATGAACATATAAGGAGATTAAATTTCATCCTTTTTAGTCATGATGCTGTTGAAAATCCCCACCCACCATAGATACCAGAGTTAAAGGGAAAAAGAAGTTTTTGTAATTTCTACTTTATGTAGGAAGTCATGGAACTATATTGTAATAAGACAGCATGTAAGTGAAGGTTGTATAATCGTTTTGGTATTTTATTTTGTTGTATGTGAACTTTTAAATTAATAAGTAGTTCTATTGATAGGTGGAGTTTAAATCCCATAAAGAAATAAATAAAAGAACTATGAAAGGGTGGTATTACAAATAAAAGAAGACTTTTGAGGGTGATTTAAAAGAAGCAGCAGTTTTCAGGAGAGATGATGGATGGGATCTTCCAAATATAGAAGGTACCATTACAAAATATATGAAAAGGTAGCAAAGACACTTCATTGTTTATATATAGCTACCAAGCTTTGGATTCAGTGAGGCTGCTTTAAAAAGTTGCAGATGATGGTATGTTTGTATCTCTCCATGAATCTAAGTACTTTTTTTTGGAATTGAATCTAAAGCTCTAGTAGCTGCAGTTGCCTCGTTTTTTCTCTTGAGAATCTCCAGAAACTCAAATAATTAAGAAATCTAAGAGGAAAAATGAAGTCTTAAAGATACCTTCAATGTTATGTACTTGAAATACCTCAAAGATAAAATTATTTCTAATATCATTCAAAAAGTAAAAGAGAGTGAATAATATTTCCTGTATCCCTCCCTCCCTCTATTTCTGCAGTGGAGGCCTATGGACAATATATGGGTCTGTACAGAATACCTGATGGTCTTTACAAATTGTAGAGACATCTGACCCAAAAAGGCAGCGGAATAACCCACAATCAAACTTTTCAATTCTCCCCCACCCTATAGTTTTGGTGAGAATTTTATATTCACATTTTTTTCTCATGCTGCTAATAAATAACCCCAGCAACAGAGAATAACAAGAGAAATGTATCCTGGACCTATGCAGGATTTGGCTGAGCACGTAGTGAATAATGGAAGAAGCCATCAGGACTAATTCAGAGAATTTGGGCCCTGCCTGTGTTACCATGATTATTACAGTGCAAAGGCAGGATTCAATTCTACTTTCATTGTGGAGATACTAGAATCAAAAAGAATATACCAGGAATGTATATCTGAGGCTAATTTCCCTTTCTTTATAATAAGCTTCTTTCTCAAAGGAACTGCAGAATTGTGTATGTGTAGGAAGAAGTTTTTTCTTACCTCAGATCCATGTAGGTTTTCCAAATACATTAGTGATTATCTGAAAGAGCAGTTTAGGGTTTTTTAAAACATTATTCAAATGTTTTATATCCAAAAGAACTAAATGCAAATAAGAGGCTGTAAGAATGTAAAGAATTAGCCCAGATATTGCCATGTGCGCTGGTGATGCTCCTGATGTATGATTGCACAAAGGATGTCTAACACAAGAATGGGAGCCCTGGTCAGTAAGAGTTCCTGTCTTTTTGAGGAAAAACTTTATGCTCATAGAAGTGCCCCCCTTTAAATGGATAACAATCATGCATTTTGAGTTGGTGGACCAGCATGTTGGACATGGTTGAAGAGTTCCAGGTGACCTCTTTTCATGTAGAAACCATAGGAATTGTTGGGCTCTAAGGATCAGTTGGGATTGTTGCTGCTGTTCCAACATCCTTGCTACATAGCAACCTCCCTGCCTGAGTTCCTTGACACCATTTCCAGGTTGGCAGTGGAGTTCCCCAGACTTATGGTTCTGGGGGATTTTAATCTGCCTTCTCTGGGAATGAGGTCTGAGGTGGCTCTGGAGTTCATGGTTTCCATAACACTCATGGGCCTATCCCAGATCATCCAGAGCCCGACTCTGGACAATGGTCACACTCCGGATTTGGTGTTCCTGCCGGAGCAGTGGCAGTGTGATCTGAAATAGGGGGAGCTTTGGTGTCCCCTTTGTCATGATCGGATCACGCCCTGATTTCTATGGGTTTCTCCTGCGCCACTACTCACTGCAGGGAGGTTGGACCCATTCGTTTGATCTACCCTGGTGACTGATGGACCCTGATCAGTTTCAGAGGGAGTTGGGGTTATCCCTGTTGGCCTGTTGCATGGTCTGTCCAAGGCCCTGGTTGCCTCTTGCAATAAGAGGGCGTCTGAGGCCTTGGATCAGATTGCGCCCATGCGGCCTCTCTCCTTTTGAAGAGCCCAACACTCCCCGTGGTTTACAGAGGAACTGGGGGAATGGGAGGAGAAACATCTAGAGTGTTGCTGGTGCTCAACAAAGGACAAACTCGACTGAACATGGGTTAGAGCTCCTATTAAGGCCTACCAAGTGGCAGTAAGGGCAGCAAAGTGACAGCACTCCGCCCTTATTGCATCTGCAGTTTGCTGTCCTCAGCCCTGTTTCAGGTAACAGAGGCCCTCCTGGGTAAGGGGTGTGTGGAGAACCTTTTACAGGGGCATGCAGAGGAATTTGTGCAGCACCTGTCAGATAAAGTTGCTTGGATTTGTTCCCAATTGGATTGTGGCCTTGTTGCAGGTCCAGAGGAGGTGCCTGGGGAGGAGTCTTCCCCGGTTATCTGGGAACTGTTTGAATCTGTTAGACCTGAGGAAGTGGACAGGGTCTTCAGGACTGTGAGCTCGACCACCTGCTCTTTAGATTCATGCCCCTCCTGGCTTGTTAAAGCAGCCTGGGGGATGTCAGGTGAGTGGGTTAGGTGGTGGTCAATTCTTCTTTAAGTGAGGGGGTTGTTCCTTAATCTCTTAAAGAGGCCATGGTTCATTCCCTCCTCAAGAAGCCATCACTCAACCCCACTGTACTGGACAATTTCCATCTGGTATCTCACCTCCCCTTTCTGGGGAAGGTGGTAGAGAAGGTAGTTGCACAACAGCTTTAGAGGACCTTGGAAGCGGATTATCTGGATCCTTTTCATTCAGGATCCAGACCTGGGTATGGGATGGAAATGGCATTGGTTGTGCTTTTGGATGACCTCTGGCATGGATGGGATGGGGTTCGTGCATCCATCCTTACCCTACTTGACCTCTTGGAGGCTTTTGATATCATTGACTATGGTATCCTTCTGGATCAGCTCGGTGCCAGGTTCAGCCCAAGAACCACAGCGAGACAAATCCAGGAACAGTTCAGTTACTTTATTAGCTTTCACCTAGTAGACAGAATCTTGCCAGACTAACTCTAACCCCCAACGACAGCAACTAAACACTCTGAATTCCTTAGGGTGGTACCAGTCTCCTTCTCTTCACTTTCACACGCTCTGGCTGAGGACTGAGGAGATGCTTGGGATTCCTCTCCCCCTCCCTATGACCTTGGACCTCCTCACTCATGTGAGGACCTTCCATCACACTTGGACCTTCCATCACACCTTGGACCTTCCATCACACTCAGAGGATTGGGGGTTGGCGGAATGGTGTTGTGGTTCACCTCCTTTCTTCAGGGTTGATTCCAGTTGGTGGTGATCGGGGAAGAGAGGTCCTCGACTATGTGGGATGCCATAGGGGTTGATGCTTTCTCCTCTCCTTTTTAACATCTACACGAGGCTGCTAGGTGAGTTCATCCGTTGCTGTGGGGTGAGGTGTCATCAGTATGCTGATGATACTCAATTATATATCTCCACTCTGGCAAATTAAGCAATGCCATGACCGTCTTATCCTGGTGTCTGGAGGCTGTGAAGGTCTGGATGGGGAACAACAGGCTTCAGCTGAACCCTGGCAAGACTGAGTAGCTGTGGTTTTTGGGGCCCATGATTCCAGGGCTATGTCATCTTGGTCCTGGATGGGGTTGCACTACCCCAGACAGACCCAATGTGCAAACTGGGGGTCCTCCTAGACTCACGACTCCTGCTTGATGAGCAGGTGGCTGGTGTGGCGAGGAGGGCTTTTGCACAGCTTTGTCTTGTGCGCCAGTTGTGCCCGTTCCTGAATCTGCAGGCCCTGCTTACTGTCATGCCCTAGTCACTTCCAGATTGCACTACTGCAATGCCCTGTACATGGGGCTGCCCTTGAAGAGTATCCAGATGCTTCAACTGGTACAGAATGCAGTGGTATGGGCAGTTATTTGGGCTCTGAGAACAGTGCATGTTACGCCTCTGCTCCCTGAGCTGCATTGGCTGCCAGTTTGCTTCTGGGTCCAATTCAAGGTGCTGGTTTTAACCTTTAAAGCCCTTCATGGCATGAGACTGGGCTATCTCAGGGACCACCTCTCCCTGGTTATATCAGCCCGCCCCATCAAATCTTGCAGAGGAGGCATGTTGTGGGTACCATCAGCTAGGGACCTGCATTTGGTGGGTCCCAGGAGACATGCTTTCTCTGCTGTGGCACACACCTTATGGAATATCCTTCCTCCTGAGATTAGATTAGCGCCATCCCTTTTGCTATTCTGAAAGGCCTTCAGACCTGGTTATGTGATCAGGCCTGGGGCTCCCAGGGAACTGAAGACCTGTTTAGATGGCTCCATTGGTGAGGGGCAATTTTATTTACCCCCCCCTATGGTCTGTATCTTGGTTTTTATGATATTTGTTAATGTGGTTTTTATATTTTTCAGATTGTTTTTATATTTGTTTTTATCTGATTGTTGTACAGTATGCCGCTCAGAGTTGCTTTTGGTGAGATGGGCAGCTATATAAATTTGCATCATCATCATCATCATCATAGGAACTGAATGGCTGGCTGATCTGAATTTATCTTCTATTAATTAAATTGCAAGTATTGTGTTGGTGGTGGTGGTCTTAGGGCTAATTCATACATTGTCTGGGCAAAGAAGCATTTACAAAGGATGGATCATATAATTTCTCCCATCTAAATTCTTTTTATCATGTACTGAAACAATTGGCTTTCATCCTATCTTATTTTTTATTGTTTTTACTGAATATTCAGTATAAAACAAATGTTCTTGGAAACTTAAAATCTATTATATTTTGCCCTAATAAAAAATATTCTGTTCTTGTTGCTTTTGAATTTTTGTTTTTCAGGCAGCTATCTACAGTTTTAAATTTACTGTGACTTTTCTTTGTATCAAAGCAGTTAGATAACTATTTTCCTTATGTATCTAAGCGTCCTTTTCACTCTTAGATTTTTGAGTTTGTATTCTTAATATAGTCTCTGTTGCTTGGATCTGTTAGTACCTAGGGCATTAGTATGATAGCTAACTATTTTAAATCAGATCAAAGTCCTACCTACTCAAGTTTACACTGTGACTAAAGGTAATATTGATAGCTTTGTCTTTCATATCATTCATAAAATCCCTTTTTAAATTGACCTGAATTGATGGTCATTGCTACCTCTTGTGTTCGCCAAGTTCTGTGTGAAGAAGTCATTCCATTTATCTGTTTAACCATACAGTATTATACTTCTTCACAGATATTCTCTATCAGATTAGTTCCAAACCAAATCAGGTAGAGATTGGAGCCTTAATCCTTTCCCCCCTTTCCCACCAGTGGAGTTTTTCATCTAAAACAAGGTCTGCTGCAGGGAAGACAGTGTTAATGCCTTCCAATTTTGCTAATATAGTTGCACCCTGGATTGTCCCCCTCTACTTCCTCTGTTAATTTTTAAAAATCAGTCTAGGCTTTTGCAGATTATCTGAATGACATACTGTTTGCTCTATGGAACTTTTGAATGTACTGCTTTTCTCCAAGGCTATCCAGAAATCTAGGAGTTTGTACAGTAGTCTCTTAAAATCTCCTTTTGTTTTGTTTTTTGGTTTTTTTTACTTGCTGAGTTATTTTAAACTTTGAGTAATTTCATTGACTTGTTTTACAGCCATCATGTTTACTTTATTTTGTAGCAGTTCATCACTTTACCAGAAATTTACAAATGCACTATTATATGCATACTGCACATTAATGTCAGTTCTTTACAAAATGCATCAATTTGTCAGATAAAGAAGGAAATTAGTTACACTTTTTCATGTTAAAGTCACACCCTATCTAATTTAGAAGCACTTTTTACTTGAAGTTGCAAGCCTTAGGATACTGATTTGAATTATGCATGACTGCCTACTTTGGAGATCCATTAGCCTGCTGTTTGGATAATGTAAACATGTTCAGAATTTTAAGTATACTATATGAGTGGCAGATTAAAAATAGAGCTAATAAGAGTGTATATTTAGTAGATGTGAATCGCAAAGAATAGAAAGCTGATCACTCCCAACATTTTGAATATGTAGTGAAACAGGTGACTATTATTATCTGCTGCATAGTAGTTCTAACAGCATGAAGGGATAGCTATCTCTTGCCTCTGGACATCAGAGAAGCTCAATCTATTTTCCCAAACTAGAAAAATTAGAGATGCAGAGTGGTAAGGTAAGGAGGGGCTAGGAGAACACCTGCAGGGCCACTGTGAGGATTCTATGCACTTTCAGGTAAAATCACTCATATTTGCTTGGAGCTGGACTTGGACTATACAGGTTCTGTGGAGTTGCCTGAGCCACAGTTTTGCCTGCTATTTGGGAGGAGATTGAAAATGTTGACCCTAATGAAGTGGACAGGGTCCCCGGAGCTGTGGGTTCAGCCACTTGTATTTTAGACCCCTGTCTTTCCTGGCTGATTAAGTTCTTCTGGGAGGTGACAGGTGATTGGGTCCAGGTGATAGTAAATGCTTATCTGTGGGAAGGGGTGGTTACAACCTCCTTGAAAGAGTCTGTCTTCTCCATAAGAGGCCATTGGTGGACCCAATAGATCTGGACAATTTTAGTCCAGTCTCCAACCTTCCCTTTTTGGGGAAAGTTGTTGAGAAGGTGGTCAGCTTACAGCTACAGAAGGCCCTGGAAGAAACAGATTATCTGGACCCCTTTCAATCAAGATTCCAGCCTGACCATAGTACTGAGATGGCACTGATCATGTTAATCAATGACTTTTGGTGTGGTTGGGATAGGGGTAGTGCATCCATCCTGGCCCTTGACCTCTTAGCAGCCTTTGATACCATTGATCATGGCATCCTTCTGAGCTGGCTCAGGGGATTAGGAGGTACAATGTTATGGTGGTTCTCCTTTCTTCAGGATGGTTCCAGTCTGTGTTGGTGGGGGAAAGATGTTGATACAAATACCTCTGCTTTGTGGGGTGCCTCAGGGCTCTATTCTCTCCCTGCTTCTATTCAACATCTACATGAAGCCTCTGGGTAAGGTAATCTGTTGACACTGGGTGCAGTATCAACACCCGTGTGCTAATGATAACCAACTATACATCACTGCCCTGGGTTGACCAAACAGTGCTGCCAAGATCCTTTCTTGGTATTTGGATGGAATAGGCTTCACTCAGCCCTGGCAAGACTGAGTGGCTGTGGGTTTTAAGGCCCCCTGACTCTGGAGATTTTCTATATTTAATTCTGTCTGGTGGTTTACTTCCCCAGTCAAAGCTGGTGTACAATTTGGGGGTCCACTTGAACTCACAGCTACTTCTGGAAGAGCAGGTGGCAGCCATGGATTGTGGGGGGGCTTTGCACAGGTTTGTTTTGTGCACCAACTGTGCCCATTCCTGGACTGGGAGGCCTTGTTCACAATGACCCATGTCTTAGTTACTTCCTGTTTAGATTACTGTAATGTATTCTATGTGGGGCTGCTCTTGAAGTGGATTCAGAACTGCAGCTGGTCTAGAATGCAGCAGTGTAGTAGGCTTCCAGGTCCAATTCAAGGTGCTGGTCACTGCCTATAAAGCCCTACATGGCATAGGACCAGGCAATTTGTGGGACTGCCTATCCCCCATTGTTTCTGCCACCAGGTCTAACAGGGAGGGCATGCTCTGAGTCCCTGCCATTAAATAATGCTATGTTGTTGGATCCCAAAGTCATGTCTCCTCTATGGTTGTGCTTGCCCTGTGGAAAAGCATCCCCCCAGAGATCCTGATGGCCCTGACCCTGTTAGCCTTTTGGAAATCTTCCAGGCATTTGGGCCAAGGGGTTAGATGAATTCTGGTGGTAATGTGGCTTGTTGTTTGGGGTTATTTAATTTAACCAGAGCATCAGAGGTTATATATTATGAAGATTTTAATCTTTGTATGCTGCCCAGAGTCATAGGTGAGATGGGTGACTCTATAAATCATATAAGCAAATAAATATGGGTTGATTAAGTTAGACTTATCATAGAACTTGAAGCCATCTCTGCTTATGGCTCTGGGCCTGGGAGTATAAAAGAGAAAATGGCAGAGAACCACTGTTGTCTTTCATAAGTCTCGGATGAAATTGCTGCATCATTTGCATAAGTGATCTTTAGCCAAGGACTAATACTTCTCTCTTAGCCTGGAGCAGGTTTTTCTCTCTCTTATCAGTACTCTCTTAATTGAAAATGGTTATTTTACCAGGCTGATCACATGGGAAGTATGTGAGTTACAAATACATTAAATAAAGAAATGTTCATTAGTAATAATGGAGTATGTAATAGACATAACTGCAGGTCTAGGCTATGCAACTGCCCAAATGCCAATTGTGTAATAATATCTAGTCAACTCTCTAATGGACATAGTGATAAAGGCAGAAGTTCATTCATCTGCTTGTCCTCCAATAAAATATATGTCTTCACTGAATTTTTGCTGTTTATTATCTAGAGGCTTTCTCATATAAATTATGGAGCCCAAATCTGACATAAAGTGGTAAGATTTAAAAAAAACTGGGGAAACATTAGAACTATTCAGGACATGTGACTGCTGTCAATGTAACTGCATTTTACAAATTTTAGTAAAAGGTATTGAAAGGAAAGCTCCAGCACTGAATTATTGAATTCATCAGAAAATTAGACTCTATTTCCCCTGTTACTCACAAGTGTAAAGTAGTACTATATTGCTAGAAAGATAATGTCATAAACAAATATGTCTTTTTTCTAATTTTAAAAATATTTGAACTCTTGAATACTTGTCTAGAAATATCAAAGATTTCTTATTAATCATCTTGGCCTTTTCATCCTTGGTCTCTAGTTCAAGAAAACACATGTGACAATAATATCTATTTTTAAGGTGATGCAAAGTCATTTTTACCACAAACAGAATTAATATAGCTATTCCTCTGGAATTGACTCACTCACAACCTATCTGCATGCTGAAGACTTTTGATGGAATCTGGCTTTGGGCCACAAATTGAAATAAAAATGCTTTAGATGATACTGGCTTTAGACTAGGTTTTTACTTGCTTAGCCAGTTTTTTTCAATATGTATTTATCAAAATTAGTTTATATAATTGCATTACTAGTTGTTTTTTTAGCTACAAATCTGGTTTTACTCAGTATCGGGTTTCATGCAGTCAGTTTGTTTCATCTTCAAAATCAAGTAGATGAATTCATTAGGCAGAGAAACGTTAGCTAGTTGTTCTAATGCTGACAAAGTTTCAATTGTATTTTAAGCAACTCTAATACAGTCTTAAGTATAATGTCAGCAGCAACCAAATTTCATATAGTCCTAGTTTTCACTTTTCCAATCCCTAGTATAATAATATATTTTTCAGTAATATTCATTTTGAATACTGAAAAGACATTTACTCATTAGCTGGATGCAGATGATGCAAATGACAGCTTCCAAAAACCTAATTTGAGATGCTCTCAAACTGATCAAGATAAAAACAAATAGAAGTTGAAATGGTCTTGAGACCATCTTTGTCTTTATTCTCTGAAAAGTACATTAACTCCTTGATTTCACAGACTATCAGTAGTGAGCACAAGGCCTCACTGTGGTGGACAAATCATTGTGCACCTGGCTGCCAGTATGCCATAATCCAACCATTGATTAATCAGGTTGTTTAATAGGGGACAGTTGTATGTTCTGAGGCCTCAGGACTATGGACATCCATGGGACAAATGAAAAAATGCACATTGATACATTGTAATGCAAATTCTGCTTCTTTTGTGCTTGCATCACAGTGTACCTATGTAAGTTTTTATTGTGACAGTGTGATGCACATTTTCTATTTTGTTAATTCATATTAAGTTGTGTTCTTATAATCTGCTTTTGAAGGATGACATACAGCATAAATACATGCATAGATCAATAAGTAATGTTGTGTCTTCTTATCCAGGTTTTACAGAAAGTGTATGTAATGAGTGGTTTCAGGATCAGTTTGCAAATTAGCATAGGAGGATCAGGGGTTTCCACAACTGTGGGGAAAAAAGGATTGGAGTTCAATTGCATAGCCGCTGCTACCATTTTGACTGTATTGTCCTGCTCAGATACCCTGAAAAGAATCTAACTTGAACTTAAGACAAAGAAAACTAAGTTTCCAAAAGGTGTGAAAATAACATTGGGTAAACTGTCTTTATGTCATCCTCTGCTTTTAGAAGAAAGTTTGGAAGACAAAGAATGATGAAAAAGATTTTTGCTTCCAGGCTATGGCCTGAAAGCACAGATTTTGCTGAAGATGAATCTGGATCTAATCAGTGTCTAAATAACACAATACTCCGGAACTCAATCTATGCTCTTTTGAATTCTACTTGAGGAAAAGAAGAGATATAAACGGAGTATCTGCTAAGTTTATTCCACCGGATAATATGTAAAATGTTCTATACATTGATAATATTTATGAATAGGACTAATGTGTAACTCATGTTCTAAGCTGGCTCTTAAACTGAATGCTATTTGTATTTTACTTGGGAACTTCAGTATTATTATTCACAAATTACTACAAAAAGAAACAGCTAAAAGCGCAATCTCACATTGAATTAGCACATTTAGGAGGGATATGATCAATTTTATCTCTGCAAATCATTTAATTCCCTTTTTTAAAATGAAAATAGTTACTGATGTATTTCATCTAGAACTTAAGTACAGCTTGTTTCTGAGAGGGGGTAGTAAACTTAAGGAGTGGTATCAAGAGAGTAGAAAACCATCCAGTATAGATGGCTCAGATTCCTACTGTGTCAGTTTCTGGTGTTTGATAAGACACACAAAGCAGTTTGGGAGAAAGCATGTCACTGGTATCCATGGCAACTCCAAAGATACTTTAGAACTCAGGGGGATAAAGTGAGCCACAGTAATGGGTTGCATTATAAGGGCAAAATGCATAAAAGGCTTAGACATATGCTTGTAATTAATTGCCGTAACAAGAAGATGTATCAGTTTAAATACCATTTGAAAGCCTAAAGATATACTGGTTTTAAAAACGAATACGTTCATAAATTTAAAATCTTGCGCGCACGCGCTCTCTCTCTCTCTCTCTCTCTCTATATATATATATATGTATGTAAAATCTTATATACTAATAAATTGGTTTGCTTCTATTCAGGCCATAAAAACAGACATAAAAGCTGATGTATGTCTCATTAGTATTAAACCACAAGCCCTTCCTGATGTTCTTTATGGTGACTTTGCATTTTGAAGCATTGCCCATATGGTATACTGTGTAAGGAATTACTAAAAATACATTTAATATATGCCTTTGTTTTAATGGAATGATAATCATAGTTGAAAATTAAAGTAGAATTTCATTATTATTATTATTTCATCTTGAATTTAATTGAGGGAAAATAAATTGCAAGTTACTCTGTGTGGGAGCTGAGCTAGATTTGCATGAGCCATATATTAAGGTCTAAAAAACAGAAGAATAATTTAGAGGAAATGTTTTAATAATTTAAAAAACTAGCTAAAATTTATCAAAATAATCCTGTTTGTAAGGAACCTATCTTTGTATATTACAATGCACTTCATCACATTATTTCTTCTTGGTTGCTATAGAAACTAATTCTGTTGCAGCTGTGATCACCTCTTAATATTGTAACATTAACCAAACGGATGTTACAATGCACATTTCTCACTATAAGTAAGTGCTGTATTCTATCTAGTTAAACCATCGCCTTTATGTTTCAAAAGAATTTGAATGCATAAAATGTTAATGTAATTATTATTGAATATTTCCAAAAGGTATGCTTTTCTACTTGTTTTGCAAGTTTGTAAGGAAATTGCATTTTTTTAAAAAAATGAAATATATAGAACTGATAGAAGCCATAGTATATTACAACACATATACTCTAAGACCAGAGTTATTCTCAAGAATAACATTAAAGCCATATAGGACTAAAGTACAATGAACCCAGAACTATTATGAAATAGTCCCCAAAATAAAGAATAAAGTATTTTAACAATATAGCTATCTAGCTATCTACAGTATATACTACTAAAACTCTCATGTCTGTAACCTTCAACTGGGTGAAATGGTGCATCATAGGGCAAAAATTTTTGAACCAAGGTACCTCAAATGGGCTAGCTTACAGAATGAGTCAAAAATCTGTGATCCATGACTCCCATGGGATTGAAATTTGGGGAATTTGTGGCTGCTTCAGCACTGCTGGGCTGCTGTGCCATCATGGTCAGCCCAGGTCATGTGATTGTCATGGGCATATCCCCGACCTCTTTCCCACCTCCCTCTGTCCCTGCACCCAACTGGCTGGCAGCAAGGCCCGACAGGCAAGTGGCGATTGGCTGCTTTGGAAATGAGAAATTTGAAATCTCTTAATGGTTGTGGGTGTAGAGGGAAGGATGAGGGAGTGAGTTGGATGCCTGCTGGCAAAGTAGGGCTGGCTGGGGGGTACTGGTGGTCGACAGGTGAGCCCTCTTCCTCTCTTGAGGGAGGGGGCCCTTGGGGACATGCCAGGATGGGGAGCAGGGGTGCCATTTTCCTCATGATCCATGGCTCCCTTTGTTCCACCTCCCCCCAGCAAAGTGGCAGGCAGTTCTGCTGGTCAGCTGAAGAGGAGGAGGAGGCTTCACCCAGGAATCTCCTGAGGGTCATGAGGGGAGGGCAAATGGTGCAAGCCTATATTATATGTGGAAATGAAGGGGGAGAGAGAGGGAGGGAGGAGGGAGGAAGGAGAAGGAAGGAAGGAAGAGGAAGGGAGGAAGAGGGAGGCAGGAAAGAGGAAGGGGGAGGGAGGACGGAAGGAAGGAAGGAAGGAAGGAAGGAAGGAAGGAAGGAAGGAAGGAAGGAAGGAAGGAAGGAAGGAAGGAAGATTTCTGATGCTCCCTGCCAGCTTCCCACAAGCAAAGTCAATGGGGAAGTTGGCAGTAAGTCACAAATTGCTCACACTCCCACTGCTTTTTTGCCCTTGCCCATTCTGTTTCTCTGTTTAGGTAAGGAAATATCTCTGAAACAATGACCCAACAGGTCATGGATTGTCTAGTAATCTATAAAACTGCAGCATAATGAAATGGGAGGGAGGGAGGGAGGGAGGAAGGAAGGAAAGAAGGTTATCCTTATACCAGCTTTTTCCTTATAGTATTCCCACTGAGGCAGCACAAACCCTAGCTACTGAGCAAGTAATGTAGGATTTAAAATCTTCTAAAATGAACTTTACAAGTTTCTTATCCAGTCTTCCAGCATGGTTGCATAATGGGTGAAATAAGCAAACCTAGCTGATTATTTCTATCTCATTAGCACCACATGGGCAGGAATGCTCAATTAATGGAATTTTAGCGTATCTGCCTTGCAGCAATGCAGAGGGAAGGATGTTGTATCTAGCTATAGGTAGTCCCCGGGTTAAGAATGCCTGGGTTACAGATGACCCATAGTTAAGAACAGAGCTTATTGTAGCAAAATTGGAGTTAAATACACAATAGTTAGCGTTCATTACACAATACTTATACAGTATTATACAATAATACAATCCTGGTTTACATACAAATTTGACTTAAAGACAGACCTTAGGAACGGAACCTGTTCTTAAACTAGGGACTACCTGTACTGTATAAAGAATGGTTTTCTCAGCTTATGGGAACGTGAGAGTATTTAAATAGTTTGCTGGTTCCCATATATCCATAACAACCCAAATTCTGTTATGCTGGGACAACTTGTTTATTTCAGCATGATGTTCCATATCATTAATTATTTGGGTGAGTGTTTGCTAAGCCTGATCTTATCCAAGCAACATTAAAAATAGTGCTGAAAGCCCATATGATGCAAGCATCTGTTCTACTACCAATTTCTAGTTTGAAAAAGAACTAAAGGTGGCAAGCCTGTTGGGAAGAACTGAATTTTCAGCCAATATTTAACTATCAGCCTCCAAGCTCATATCTGAATTTTAGGCATTCTTGTTTCCAGTCTAACCTGGGTATTGGCTGTCCTGTTAGGGTCAGCAAATAGGTTCTTAAACATTTCATTTGTACTGGCTCCAGTTTGTCCTTCTTGGCATAAATTCCCATTTGTACACCTTATAAGTTTTGGGCCAAAGATTTTGTTTTAAGGAAAGTTGTATTAATTGGTCACCTTTTGTAAAGAAAAAGCATTTAATAGCAGTTGATGATCTTGAGACTAAATGTGTTATATAATCATGATGTACACTCCAGGTCCATTTGGAGTAGAAGACTACCCCAAGATATTTGAAGGTATTGACCTGGTTAACCCTATTCCCCTCTATTATCCAGCTTTTGGTCTCTTGGCAAAAACTAGGAATTTTGGTTTTTTGAAATTAAGTACCAGATGGTTTTGCTTGCTAAAGTGAAATGTGTCTGTTACTGTTCTTTTTAAGTCCAATAGGGTCTATGATATAATAGTAGCATTGTCTGTATAAAGAAGTATGGAGATATTGCACCCTGCTATTTTGGAGAGTATGAAAATTAGGATTATATAAAATATCAACCGTAGAATTAATGTATATATTAAACAAAGAAGGAGCTAAGATACATCCCTGACAAACTCCTCTTGCATGCATATTGTGCCAGATAGAGGGACTCAAGTGAGTTAAACCTAACTCTTAAAGTAATCCTTGAATATAAATCCTGCAGCAAAAAAAGAAGGCATCTATCAATAGATGTGTTCTTAAGCTTTTCCCAAAGAACATTTCTAGGTATTGATTCGCAGGTGGATTCAAAATCTAAAAAGGCCACATACAGAGAGAATTTCATTTTTTGAGTATACTTTTATATAAGGTAATGAAGAACAAAACTTTGATCTGTTGTTGATGTCCCTTTCCTAAATCCTGCCTGCTCATCCCCAATTATACCTTCTGTTTCAGCCAATCTTGTAGCTTATGTTTTAAGTGTTTAACATTTAATTTGCTAACCACACTCAGAAGGCTAATGGGTCTATAATTAACTGGGTTGTCCTTGTTGCCCTTTTTATAGATTGGTATGATTATTGTGAGTGACCCTTTTTTGGAGTGCGACCAGTTTGATTGATAAATGTAAATAAGGTTGTGAGTAGATGTGTCCACCAGTTTGAATTCATTTTAATAGTCTTGGGTAGGACATAGTCAACAACTGGGCCCTTACCTGCCTTCAAGGAGTCAGTTGAGTTACCTCTGACACTGAGACTAGAGGCCAACTGTATACTTGGTCAAGTTCAATGTCGCTATCATTTACAATGTAGGATCAGCATACAAAACTCTATAATGCTCCTCCCATGCTTGGACTAGTCCCTGATTAACTGGTAAGGCTGGAGATTTGCTCAGCTTATTGGCTAAAATGTTCCAGAAAAGGAAAAAGTCCCCTTTCCTTAACTGCAGGAATTAATTTCTATTATTTCTCCTTGATGGCCAAACCTTCCTTTCTTTAAGAGGGACTTACATTGTATTTTCAAGTTCCATAAAGACTGAAGGTGGGCCTTTGAGGGGTATTGTTGCACACTTTGTATGCAAATCTGTATTTCTTATTAATCTGCACATCTTTATGATCAAACCACTTTTGATTTTTTATGCCTTAATTATAATATAGCTGTCGAGGAACAGCATTCAGGAAAAACTTTAGCGGTTCTCTGATTCCATCTCATTCGTACCACCATGTTCTTTCATTTTACAGTATATTTTTTTTCTGTCCCTAAGTTTTGTATAATTTATACATAGAAAAAAGGAGGAGCTTAATGTTCCCCTTAATACTCAGATGAGAATATTGGGAGTAGGTCTTTATGCCTTTGAGACACTAGAGAAAATACGTCTCTAATATTGTTACACACTTTTTTGTTAAATAAATTTGCATCTTTGTTGATTTTTCCATAGAATTGGCTATGGAAACATTTTAAAATTCGTTAGAGCAGATTAATATACTACTGTGCTTGCACCAAGGGAAAGAAAATCAATTTGCTTTTGTCTTTTTGTTGTTTGATTAGTTCCAAAATATAACAATATATTAAAATGGAAGAAATCAAAGTGGCCATTTGTTTATAGCTCTGTAAGAGAGCATTGGAACATTTTAATAGAATATAAAATCATTTAGCTTATAAATGGATCTGCAATAAAATCGTTTTATTTGTTTGTTTCAGAATCATTTTAGCCACATTTTACAGCTGTAGCTTTCAGATTTCTTAGCACTTAGCTACTTATCCACCACCTTCAAATGGCGTGTTTTACAAGCTGCGTAAAACAGTAATTTCAAATAAGGTATTTAAAATGTTATATTTTATACCAAAATTGTTTAATGCATGAAATAATAACAGTAAATAGTAAATACATCAGAAGCTTTCATTGTACTTTTAAGCTGCTAAGTTTAATTGGTGGGGGTGGAGGGACAAACCTACATACCATAAATGCTTTTGCCTATATTATTTTACAAAAAATACAGTTCACAAGAGCAGGTTCTTGACCATACCCTTAGTGTAGATTCATATGCTGAGGCCTTTTGGGGAGCTGTTCCCCAGCTTCTTCCCCCTTATTGTTCTTGACTTCCCTTGCCCACTAATTAACCACTACTAATTAAATGCATTGATGAGGAAGATCCACTTGATTTTGTTTGTAAATATCTGTGAGAGTGAAGTGGGGAAAAGGTGTGCTGAAATATAGATGCAGTATAAATATTTTTACATTTAGTGCAGAAAGTCATTGAACTGTTTAGGGACAGGAAAATGAACTAGTAATTACATTGTTTCAGTTCATGTCAAATATAGTATCCACTTCTTACCAATTTCAATTTTTCATTAATGAGGTTGTTCTTGTATGAATTACACTAAGAGCTAAAATACATATTATAACCAGCTCTATTATTTTATTATACTTTTTTTTAATAATGAAGAATGGGTAACTGATTATAGTGATTTTAATTGATGAGAATTATAGGCAAAAATATCTAGAAGGAGTCAGGATGGGGAATGCTATTTAGACAGTGAATTAAAAGAGGAGTGCCTGACTGATACTTATTTCGGTGTTTAAGCCAGACAGTTAAACTGTCTTCATGTGAATGTGAATGGCTCTCCTCGTTTCTTCTCTCTTCCTTTTTCTTTCATTTTGTCAGTTTTTCTTTTTCTTCTTTTCCCTTAGACAAAGTTGATAACTAATGGAGAAACGTATTATGTCATGTCTTTCATAACTTAACAATCTGGAATTTTCCAGCTTTTGAGTGGAGTTTTTTAAAAAAACTGAATTTTAATTTCTTTGGTTAAACAAATAAGAAACTGCCATGGTATTTGTTATTCTTTTTACATATATTTTAACATTTTAGCAGATTTCACAGGAAAAAAAAATAGCCAAACCCACCCCCACTTTGACTTTTATTCCTCTAAATAGGCCATTGCACATATCTTATTGATTCACTAAAGATATGCAGTCTATGTATGGAATTTCTCCAGGAAATGTGAAATTAGTCACAACTATGAACAGTAGCCAGGACTTTCTAGTTTTTTCTAACCATTTTTAAAGGATTTTGTTTAATATTAAAGATTATCTTAATTTTTTAAGCAGCTAAATAATTAAAATTGCATAAAACTGCATTATCTGTGTTTGGTGTTTTCCTGCCAAATTTCAGCACCCACAGCTGGGACAGCTTTGGGGACTACAAAAAATCAGGTTTGGGGGATAGATTGTGGCTTATAAGAGTATAACTTGCCAATTTCAATCCTAGGTGGAACTTGTTTCTGGATATTTTTAATTTTTTTTTTTTTTTTGCCAACCCCTGTAAAGTTACAACTATCACAAAATTACCTGTCTTCACTGCTCATAACACATATTTATTTTCTCACTGTATCTTTCATATTTATTATTTTAATTTTGGTAAATAGATTTTATAAGTAAAACTTTTGTAACTGGAACCCGAGAAAACTTGTTTCCTTGTAAGATAGCTGTGTGCACTTGTGTAATTTCACATGTATAATTTTTTTGTTTGAAAATAAAGGAGGGAGGAAAAAGTTGCATGTCTTCATTAAATATTTATTATTGATATTCTATACTCTTTATACAGAGCAAGATTATTTGGTGAGATGAACTCCAAAAATATTAAAACATGAAAATTCCATTTACACTCAGTACACTGGAGTAACATAGTAGAAACCTCTGCGGGTATTTAATATTTCAGAATAAAGGATTTTGTTTAATTTTTAAACATGTATTTCATTTTATGTTTTATTTAAATTGTTTTAACTTTTGCCTAGAAGCCCCTGAAGGATTAAAACTTTTGAAATTTAGGTTAGATTAAAAATAGACATGAAGAATGCTGCATAAAAAAGAATAGCAGAAAAAGGGGGTGGGGCGTATCAGAGTATACCACAGAATGAAAAGAGCCCTGATTACAAAGCATTACTTGCAAAAATAATCAAGCTGTACAGTCCTAAGGAAACTTGATAGAATCAGGGTGATAATTAATAACAATATGTAGGTCTTCCATGTTGTACTAATTTAAAGGAATAAAAAAGAAGCTAGAGGTTTTGAACCACAAAAATGAGACAACAGTTTCCAGATGTTAATGAAACAAAAAATATATATAGTTTGCAAAAACTGAATATTAGACAAGAGTAAGAAGAGATGATAGAGACCTTTGGAATGCTGGAGGGCATGCAAAATCACTGGCATTAATACTGTGTTTTTTGAAGGTGCTAATATGAAAGACTAAAGTAAGAAACTGAACAACTGAAGACATTGAAGCTGAGGGGGGCAGGATGGAGATTGCAATTAAAACATTAATGTTAATAGTTAAAGATTGTTATTTTTTTTTTCCTCCAGGAACTTGTTCACAATCCACTGAAATTGGTTTGTAGCATTAATAGTTTTTCCAACTCTTTTTTCCTCTAGAGAATAGACTTAGGCAAATTTTAGAAGGGGCTAATATTTGTAAAGTGCCAGGAGTCACTTGCTACTGACAGTGCATACATTTTCAAAAAATAAACATTCTCAAACATTCTACTTGAAACTTTCATTATATAAATCTTAGCTAATGAATTTTTTTGTTTTTGTTTTGTGGTAAATGGGTGGGGGAATGGTAATGGATCTCCTTACAGATCTGCTTGATTATTTCTCCTTAGAGTTTCTTCTGTCTCTCCTGCTTTAAAATATATTATGGTGCTCCATTGATTTGCAAACTTTAATTACTCTTTTTTAGGTTTGTTTAATGTTAAATTGAATAATTGATTGATTATATCTTCATTAATGTGCATATGATGAAATACTGATTTTGAAAAGAAAAAAGCATGCTTGTTTCCCAATGATGCATGTTTGTGACATATCAACCACTTTATTCTAAAAGATGCAGTCCTTTCATTGTGATAGAGATAGAATATGGAATGCCACCTCAATATTTTATACCTGGGTATAAATTTTAAAGTATCTTATTATGAAGGGTTATCTTTTTAATCAGATAAAATATTTTAGTTGATTCATTTCAGTAATTAACTAAATCACATAAGTAAGTCCATTTATGATAATTTGGCTATTGTTTTTGACAAGTATAATGCAAGGACAAATGTCCTTGATATACAGTACTTTGCAAAATCACAACTAACTGAATGTAGGATCAGGACATGAGCTAAATAATAGCAGTCAAGCAAGTATTATGCATAGTGACAGATGCAAGATTATTATTCAAGGCAAAGTTATAATCCAGAAAAGAGGGTGTATATGAGAATGTAATAGTGGGTTTCTTTTGCATATACAAGGTTGAAATATAGTTGGACAGAAGATGAAAATTAGCAAAAATGGGTTATTTTGGAAGATTGGAGTGGACAAACACTTATCAGGATCTATGAAGCATTAGCAGGATATGTAGACTAAGCTCAGTACATTTCTTTTTAGATTAGAACTCCACTTTGAATATGGTCTAGCTAAACAAATCCTGTGCTTACCTCCTAGCCATCTTACTTACAAAATGAAAGTCTATGCTGTCATTTCTTCACAGCAGACTGTATTCAAAGAATGAGACAAACACCTCCCCTTGATGAATTGCAGCCTCCACCATACCAGGATGATAGTGGCTCTCCGCATCTCTCCCGTACGCCTTCTGAAGTTGGTGAGAGCAAATGTGAATTCTCTCAGTGCAGCAACAGTCCAAGATGTTCTTATAAATGCCCAAGTGAAGGAAGTAATGGGCATGAAATAGAAAGTTTCCATAACAAAGGATATGAAGAAGATGTACCTAGTGATAGTACTGCTGTCCTTAGCCCAGAGGTAAACAGTCTTCCGCAAACTGTTTAGCATAAAATGAAGCAAGTTCTCTGAGTTTTGCAGCTCAGTTGGACTTCTGTTGTGTATTGACAGGTATCTATTGGTCTACATATGTGCTTTCTGAGAAACAATAATAATAAAAAAACCTTTTTAAACACTTTCTCTCAGGTTAATTGATAACAGAGATGTCAAAACTCTTGGTGTTTACAGAAGGAAGGCCAGTGTAAGAGCACTGTTTTACTATGTTGTAGTGCATAGTAAAGTCTTGGGGTCTTCACATTAAAGTTCTACGGTGTAAGTCCTGTAAGAATATACTGTAGGATAAGTAGAGCTCCTGAGCTAATAGTTATATTTCCCTACTTTGAGGCATACTATGCTCCCCAACTGCACACAACTCTTGACCTCTGTTAATAATGCATTTTCCTCCCATTTTGAAGTAGGAAACACATGAAAGCTCTAATTGTATGCCAGATTATATACTTACCACAGTTCACAACAAAAAGAATATAACAGAGACTTGTTGGCTATATGTTATTTTGACTCTGGCCCTCTCCACAAGTGTTAACTGTTGCCTCTGACCATCAGAAGGTTGCTACTTCTGTCCTCTTGCATTATATGCAATCAAGTAGGGACGCTGCACCTAGCTGATTTCAGCTATTCTCAAAAAGCTAAGCAGGGTCTAACTTGGTTAGTGCTTGGATAGGAGAGACCTGAAAATCCAGGGTTGTAGACTAGACTGGAAGTCGTAAAACATCCTGTGAGAAGGCAGTGGCAAACTGCTTCCCTATTGTTGCCAAAAAACCTATGTAGACATGCCCATGAAATCACCAGAACTCAAGCTCAACTAGAAGAAACGTTACCTTTTTACTTTTACATAACAAACTGAGATTTGAAGTTCAGCCTTAGAGGAGCAGACAAAATTATGATATCTGCATCTACCTCTTGAACTCCATGATACTTCATTTAAAATTAGGCCCATTTTCCTTCCCTTCCTCTAAATGCATACTTTGTAAAAGAGAATCAAGGAATTAAGGAAAGATGGACGAGTTGTTGATTGTATAACTATCCAGAGGCATTTGTAGGACCCAGCATTTGTATCAAATGGCATCATTACATTATGCAAGCTCTGTCACTTTTGTTTATGCATGCAAAATAATGATTTAAAACCCTCCTACCTGCTACATCAGGCACCTAATTCAGATTACCACCACCTGCTGTTTACATTTTAAAAGCTATTCACACAAAAGTTATACTGTGAATGTCACCTAATTTTGCTTTTAGTTCTGTAATTTTTTGTAGTCCTTGCTTCTGTATAATAACCAATTTGGCCAAAAGTTTGTCATGCAATTTTGTTTTATATTTACATTTATTATAGTTGTTATTACATTCAGTACAATTTTGTTTAAAATGGTGTGTCTTTATTGTTTTTTATTGCGTTTTAATGAAAAGCTACAATACGGCACAACTACTGCAACTATATGAAACATTGATAATTGTGTGGCTCCATGAAACAAAAATCCATCATCCATAGTGTCATTCAGAATCAGAATACATTTATTGTTGTAACCATAGATTATAAAACATAATAATCACTAGGGCTGCACAGAGCTTTGAAGGGGTGTTTTGCATCAATGAATGTTCATACAAAAAAAAAAAAAGTTTTGAAACTGCTTTGCGAATCAACTCCCCCAACAACATGCATATGCTTCTAATAGTGAAACAGCTGCATCAAGGTGTCATTCAGCAGCTTTAGCTAGAAGAGGCTTCCTGTTTTCCAGCGACTAGAACTGTCAGATAAGGCTTTATGGCAACACAAAGTACATATATATTCCACAACATAAGGCATCTTGCTGAGTCAAATCCTTGTCTACATGTAGTTTAAAATATGTTTTTCACAATTCTATTAGACAGTATGCAGAGTATTTCACGTCTCAAATCATTTATGCATCTCTTTAGTTTAAGGCACTTCTCCTCTAAATCTTCAAATTCTCCCCTCTGTTATAAGATCCAATAAGACTTTGGATATTCTCTTCCACATATCCCATTTTAGCTCTTTTTGCAATCTATAAAAGCATATTCTTGTTGCTGTACATATGTCCTTAATAGAATATTTGATTGCTCTGTGTGTGAAATGAACAAAAACTTCCTATAATGCAAGCGAAGACATTATTTTCAATTTATTCTTTGTAATAAAAGCATACACATACATAAATTACTTTTATTCATATATATCAGTAGCAATATAGATATTTGAACAGATGTACATAAATGTAAATCCACTTTTTTCTATCTTATTTAGGATCTGTCAGTCCAAGGATCATCATCACAGCTCCCTAAAACTTTTGATCCAGAACCAGAAGCTAAATATGGCACCTTGGATGTGACTTTCGACTATGACTCACAGGAACAGAGGCTTCTGATAACAGTGACAGCTGTCACAGACATTCCAAATTATAGCAGGACAAGTGGAAGTCTGTGGCAAGTACACCTGGTTCTCCTTCCTATCAAGAAACAGAGGGCAAAAACTAGCATCCAGCGTGGTCCTTGCCCTGTCTTCACTGAGACATTCAAATTTAATCATATTGAATCTGAGATGATTGGGAATTATGCAGTACGCTTTAGACTATACAGTATACGTCGTGTAAAAAGAGAAAGGATTCTAGGAGAAAAGATATTTTACTTAACCAAATTAAATCTTCAAGGAAAGATATCAGTACCGGTGACACTAGAACCAGCATACAACATTTCTGTAAGTATTAAATCAAATAGAATAAATGTGCAATCATGTAAATGATCCTGAATAGAGGACTTACTTGTGCCACTAGCAAGAGAAATATTGAGGCTAAGTGTTGCTGTAGGGTAGTTGTTAGAACAAGGAAAGGTATCCTAAAGACCACTCTTCATTATCCACTGGTCATGCTGGCTGGATGCCATTAGAGTTCAGTAATCTCTGAAAAGTCGCAGTTTCATTTCAAGTTAAAGTCAAGGTATTGGTTTTGATCTGCAAGCCCTTAAAAGTTTTGAGACCCAAGTATATGACAAGATGCCTCTCTCTTTCCTAACTAGCTTGGATCATCCAACTACTGTGGGAGGCACATTGATAGAATTTACTCCTAGTGGTGTTCCAATAATGAGAAGTGCTTTCTTGCAAGAAGTGCAATGTTTGCTTGCTAGAAGTATGCCTCATGCTAATCTTATGGATGTTGGGATGCCTGGCTAAAATGTATTTGTTTATTCAGACATTTTAAAGCAATTTGTTGCTTCTGTAATGCATGTGATCAAATCTTTTGTTTCTGCTGATTGGTTTTTTCTGCTGATTAGTTTTGGTTTTTTTCCAATATTTTGTTGTTACTTGTTTGAATACTGCTGTTACCTCCTCATGTATCTAGATAATAAGGTGTTATGTACAGTTTTATTTTGATAGCTATGCAAGAAGCTTTTTTATTTTTCAGTGGGGGGAGAGGATCGTTAAAAAAGAGTTAATTTTTCTAAGTAAGTATAGGTAAGTTGTCCTGACACCATAACTAGTCTTAGAAGTCTCAGTATAAATAAGAAATTATTTATATACATCAAATAAAGATATCTGATGTTGTGTCTCTGTCCCATATGTTGACCTTTTTTATACATATTTTGAATGAAATATGTATTTTTTTTCCCTGAAAGAAGAGGTGGGATTGCTTGCTGCTCTAGAAAGATCCATATACAGTATGCTCTGTGTATGCATAAGCACCCAGTTGCCTGAACAGATGACAGTTTGAAGAATAGGAGTAAGCTTTATTTATAGTACACAAACCTTTAATATGAGTTACTTAGGACAGAAGAGGGACTAAGAAAAGGCATTTTACTGACTGAAGCAAAGAGAAAGGTTTTCCTTTTTTTTTTAAAAAAAAACACCTCTATATACAAGTCCTCTGGCATCCTAATAAATGAATTTTAGAACAGCCACACCTAAAGGAAGCAAAGTATCTTAGTGGTTGTGCCACTGCTCCCAGGCTGCAAGATTCTCAGATTCTGCTGCAAGAGCTATTAGGCAAGCAGGACCATTTGTCCTGCTTCAGAAGACAACATCACTGTGCAGGAATTTTTGATGTATGTGAAATAACATTCCTTTTTTCTTTGACATTACTATTGTGAATATTTGATTACAGAATTGATTCACTTTGGCTTCACATCATATTTTAATGAGAGAAGCATGGCCATTCAAAGGAAATGGAATGCAGTCTGTACTTAAAAAGTTACTTGTTCGTCCTTTTGTTACTTAACTAATTCTGGCCTGAGTTTCATGATTTTCAGTACAATTTCTGTCTCTTTTTCTCTCTAAATTAGTTGTCATAAAGACTACAGAAAATCCAGTCTGTGTCCAACTTATATTTTTAATTTAATTTGATCACTAAAAGCATTGAGGCAAATAATTCTAGAGACTTGTAGTGTTATTCTGTATGTAATTGTTCAGAAGCGTCACTGAGATCAGTAGGACTTTTCTCTACAGACTCAAGACAGCATTCACAAAATTGGAGTATTCTGTGCTCCAATTTTATCCCCATAACAAAATTCTCTGTGGTAGATTGGGCTAAGATAGGTAACTGACCTGAAGTTACTCAATGAGCCTATTTGACAGAATACGTACTTAAAGCTGGGTTTATTTGGTCCTTATCCAACACCCTAACCGCTGTACCACACTGTAGGAGGAGATCCATGTTAGTCTATGGTAACAAAAATCAGAAGGAGTTTGATAACATTTCTAATAAAATATGTTAGTCTGAAAAGCTGCTACTAGACTCCTTTACGCTGACTCGAATTCAAAGCTAATTCATATACTTTCTAATTAAGCTCCAGTCTCCCCCATTCTCTATATGAACTGTAGACTTTGATTTTTAACAAGAAGTTCTCATTATGATTTTGGGGTAGGGGGAGGGAGGGACTGTAGATTGCTACTTTGAAATACTTGTCATCATAGTGCAGTGCTTTTTACACTACAGTTAGGAAATTAGCATTGGCTCCTGATATAATAAATAGTCTACATTTAACTTAGTGACATTGAGAACTATTGCCGTAATAGTCTATTGCTGTTACAACTTGAAAAATGTTAAGTTATATACAATAATTTCTCATACATTTCTATATAATTTAGTCAGCTTAAAATGACAGTAGTTTACCTCAAGACTGTGTAATGAATAGTAACGTAAGTAAGTCACATATCAGAACAGTTTCTGTCGTTTCTGTTACAGTTTTAAAAAGTCTCCAAGCTGCATTAAGTCTTCAACCTTCTGAATAAGAAAGATACAGTTCAATCTGTATTTTCTGACTGTAGTAATGTCATAAAATGTAAAAAGATTTCTGCTGGAAGCATTCTTCAAGCCACTTAAATGTTTTGTGTAGTATGTAAGAGCAACATTCAGACACCTCTCTTTAATAGAGGCTCATCATTCTACCTATACCAATACCTGAGAGAACAAGAGCACACTATGAGATTTTTGATTGACATGTCTGAGATCACTGTCATCTGTGAGGTTGCTTAAGGAAATCTTAAAAGAGCAATAACTAAAGCCTCAGCTCAAGATATGCATATAGTTTTATGTTGGGTCTGGTTGTTAATTTCTGCAAATGGCAGTCTTGAATTTACAGAAAGTTTCTGATTCAGAGGATGATTCTCGCTGAGAGAATGGAAATAAGCACGGCTTGTATCAGTTCTCCCCTTCTCCTTCATCCCCACATGCCTCTCCAATGTACTTTAGAGAATTGGATGACCGAATAGAATAATGTGGGGGATGGGGAACAGAAATTGCCTTCTATTCCTTTCTACCATTGAGAACATTTTCAGGAAAAGTTCATTCAAGGATTGCTATGACAAGCAGAAACAAATTTTGGCTCAAACCCAATATATTTATTGGCCACTACTGCAAGAGTAGTCATAAGATGTACAACACAGAATATGTATTACTAGGCAGAATGTTTGAGCCACCTGAAATAATGTTATATGGCTTGTCTGAATAAGTGAAAAACTATAGCTCAAATCAAGAGCTACTAATAATCTGGAGACAGCAAGAAAAGAAATTGTTAGTAATGGTGGGAAAGGCACAAAAGAAGGAAAATACTTTTTTTTAAGGAGGAAACCAGTTAAGTTTTAAACTTCCTAAGCTTCTGTTAGATTTTTAAAAATTTATTATTTCTACATAATTTTTTTTCTTCATATATTTACAGTTGAGAGCCAGTGTGGTATAGTGGTTAAGGTCCTGAACTAAGAGTGGGAAGATCCAAGTTCTAGTCCTCCCTTAGTTGCCAGCTGAGTGACTTTGAGCCAGTCATTTTCTTTCAACCCTAAACTGGGAAGTCAAAAATTTGCTGTCTACCAACCTGTTCTGGACCAGTACAGTTCATAATCTTCAGTAAGAGCACTTCATCCTGCAGTGGATTAACGTGGGGGGATGATGATGATAATAATAGCATTCAGTGTCCTGTATAGTGTGGTAACATGGTAGAAATCTTTCATATAATATGAATTGTCTTTTTAATTATGAACTCACATGATTGCTTGAGTCACAGTGGTTTCAACTAATATCATTAATTAAATGGTTAATTAAATAAGCCATTAATAATAAATTTCTTCATTATTAAAAACTCTTCTGTTCTGTGTTTACTTTGAAGACATAAAGCTGTCCAATACTGTGATCATCTAGTACAGCTTAATTTTGTGGACAGCCAGCTCTCTTAGATTTCAGGTTTTTTCTAGCCTACTGAGAGTGGAAAATGAAGGAAGGTATTGTTATTGTTTATGAGTTAGTCCTCATTTAAATTTCTTCACTAGAATGTTTAGCTTTGAATTATCTGGTCTCATTTCTTAAGTGGGATAATTTGTTTGCAAATCTCAATTGTTCCATTGTTTTTTAATTTAAAAATTTATGCAGAACAGTGTCCTTCAGTGGCAGAACACTCTTTGATCAAGTTTAAGCATCTGTCAACTGGATGGCTAGAAGTTATTCCCAGTCATTAAAGATGGAGCTGACAGAAAAGGGTTAATTCCACTTCTTCCAGTCAGAAGGCAGGGCTAAGACTTCTGCATCCTATGGAGGAAGCCCTTTCAACTCAGTCTTAGCTCTGCCATCTAGAAAAGAAGGGCTTTTCTTTCTTCTCAGCTTCATTTGGTCCCAAAGGCATCCATCTGATGAAGAATTGGGATATAAGGAAACAATTTAGCAATGGCAAGGGAGTAGAGTTTGATCTCTAAGTCACGGGAAATGACCTCAGCAGCCTTTAAAGGAGACTGATATTTTTCCTTTCTCCCTCTTTGTTCCCCAACCCTGCCCATTTTGTTGCTCTGGGCAGGGATCCATTTTCCACTAGAGACCCTACACAAGATTGCAGTATTCATTTAGACAGTAGAAAATCGATGAGGAGAGCCTTTTCAATAGCAACAAAATTAGGGAAGCTGTCCAGTGGGCTACAGGCCCAAATAATACTAATTGTGGTGGCCTGTTCAGTAGACTCACGAGCCCATTCGCAGGAGTTGAGTGATAGTCTGCCCAGTCTCTGAACTCTGTCACTCAAAAGAGAGATCTATCTATCTATGGATATCTGAACACATACAGTATGCTGAATATTTCTGTTTAGAGAACTCACTTCTCTCTGACCCTCCTTTGGGAGGAGTAAGGACCAACATTAAACACTTTATATGGACTACTCAAATATTTCTGTACATGCAGTGTTCTGTGACAAAAATACATCTGTTGAATCAAATGAAACTGGGAGCTGCTGCTTCTAAAGATATTGCAGTTTTCATTAGCATGGAAATAGTGGAGCCTAGTTTTCTACTGTGTGTTAAATTCCCCAAATCAATAGATATGTGAGCTTAATGTTCTTGTATTAACATTTAGAATAGAAAGCATATGGCTCACTCTGAATTACATGGTCTTGAACTCTTTTCCACAGTGTTGAAGCTCACTAAAAGGATCCTTATATACACCTGTGCAGTTCCTATAGAACTCCATGAAGAAATCTTGAGTATTTTTCTGTGGTCCTAAAGTAAATTCAGATTAATCTTACAAGTGCTAAACCAAGTGTGACTAGCCCAGCTAAGGACTTCAAAATGCAGAACAGGTCTTGGCACAAGATAGAAATGTCATTGGGCATATGTATTAGCAAGACTTGAGAAGTATGACTGTGAGTGTTCAAATAATCAGTCACTCACACACTGGTTACTTCGCAATTGGACTATTGCAACATGGTCTATATGGGGCTGCCCTTGAAAATCATCCAGAAGTTACAGCTGGTTCAAAATGCAGTAGCATGAGCAGTAATGGGCACTTCTTGTTATACCTGTGTGTCATCACTGCTAGACAAATGGAATTGGTTGCTAGTCAGCTTCCAGGTGCAATTTAAAGTGCTGGTTGTCACCTATAAAGCCCTTCATAGAAGGAAAAGGAGAGGCTGTCGCTCTGGCATTTTTACTAAGTTGAGTAAGTCCCCATACAAGCCTTCAATTCCAAGTATTTTCCTTACTAATGCAAGATCCCTTATCAACAAAATGGATGAATTAAGGCTGCAGATTGTACGGAACAAGTTCATCAAGGACTGTTGCGTTTTGCTAATTACAGAAACCTGGCTTCACTTAGCTATTCCGGACACAGCTGTTGAGCTGGTGGGCTATACAGCTCATCGCCAGGATAGGAGCAGAGACTCTGGCAAGAGTAAAGGGGGGGGCGGGGTTTAAGTTTTTATGTGAACAAGAGCTGGTGTACCAATACAAAGACTGTAGCCAGCCACTGCTCCATGGATTTGGAGTATATGACTGTTAGATGTAGACCCATATACCTTCCACGGGAGTTTAGTGTGGTCTTGATTACTGCAGTTTACATTCCACCTGATGTCAATACTAACGTAGCTTTGGGACTCTTGCACAACATTGTTGGTAATCAGCAGAATAAGTATCCTGACGCTGTGCATATTATAGCGGGGGACTTTAATCATGCTGATTTAAAAACAGTGCTCCCCAAATTTCATCAGCATGTTAAGTGTACCACTAGAGGAGCAAATACACTGGATAAAGTATATACCAACATTAAACATGGCTACAGGGTTATACAATTACCACACTTGGGGCAGTCAGACCATATGTCACTGCTTTTAGCACCAGCATACACCCCTCTCAGGAGACAGGCTCTGCCTACAATAAAGACCGTGAAATCCTGGCCTGAAGATACCTCTCAACAACTTCAGGACTGTTTTGAGAAGACAGATTGGGATATCTTTTACCATCCAGATCTGGAGGAGCACACTGCAGCTGTTCTGTGCTATATTAAACACTGCACAGATACTGTCACTGTGGACAAATGCGTCCGGATCTATCCCAACCAGAAGCCCTGGATGACTAAGGGAGTCCAGCGTCTCCTGCATGACAGGAACAATGCCTTCAGGTCTGGTGATGGGGCAAAATACAGTGCTGCTAGAGCCAGTCTGAACAGAGGCATTCGGCAGGCCAAGACAGATTATAAGAGGAAGATTGAGGATCATTTTCATGGCAACAATACAAGGCAGGTGTGGCAGGGGATTCAACAAATTACCAACAATAGACCGAATAATGTCATTTCTGCTGGCGGGGATGCTTCATTGGTAGAGAAGCTGAATCATTTTTTTGCCCGTTTTGAAGTGGAGCCACCAGAGGCAGCTAGAGTACAGCCATTAGTCCAATATAGCCCCTGCCTCACTGTGGAGGAGCATGAGGTGAGGAGTATTTTGAGGGCTGTGGACCCTAGAAAGGCTGCCGGACCTGATGGCATCTCTGGCCGGGTGCTTAAAGACTCTGCTGACCAGTTGGCTGGGGTTTTCACCAAGATCTTTAATCGGTCTTTATCCCAGTCCACTATTCCATCCTGTCTGAAGGCTTCCATCATTGTTCCGCTGCCAAAGAAGTTCCCTATTAACAACCTCAGCGACTACAGACCAGTGGCACTCACGCCTATCATCATGAAGTGCTTTGAAAAATTGGTCTGTAGGCACATCATTTCCTGCCTTCCGCATACATGTGATAAACATCAGTTTCCATATAGAACTAATAGATCCACAGAGGACGCTATAGCCATCACTCTCCACACTGCTCTGTCTCATCTGGAACAGCGGGGGACCTATGTGAGGATGCTTTTTGTAGACTTTAGTTCTGCATTTAATACAATCCTTCCACATAGACTGGTGTCTAAACTTATGGATCTTGAGCTTCCATATTCAATCTGTTCTTGAATTTGGACTTCCTGTCTGGCCGCTCCCAGAGGGTTAGATTAGGCAATTATATCTCCTCAGCTCTTACTCTCAACACTGGTTCACCACAGGGCTGCGTGTTGAGTCCCTTACTTTACACTCTTTATACATATGACTGTACCCCCACTCACTTCAGCAATATTATCATTAAATTCGCAGATGATACAACAGTGGTGGGGCTTATCTCCAAAGGAGATGAATCTGCCTACTGGGATGAGGTGGACTGGCTGCTTTCGTGGTGCGGAGACAATAATTTGGCTCTTAATATCAATAAGACCAAGGAGCTTATAGTGGACTATAGGAGGAATAGATTAGATGTCCAGCCCCTGGTTATCAATGGAGACCGAGTGGAGTGGGTGGCCAGTTTTAAGTTTCTGGGTGTTACCATAAAGGAGGACCTGACCTGGGGCGCTCATATTGCAGGCTTGGTTAAGAGAGCCCAGCAGATATTATACTACCTGAGACTTCTCAGGAAACACCAACTGAATGAAAAACTGCTGGTGACCTTCTACCGCTGTACCATTGAGAGCATTTTAACCTACTGCACCTGTGTATGGTTTGCTAACTGCAGTGGCAGATAGGAAAGCGCTCCAGAGGGTTACCACCACTGCCCAGAGGATCATTGGCTGCCCTCTCCTCTCTTTGGAAGAACTTTATAGTTCCCGCTGCCTTAAGAAGGCTCAAAATATTCTTAAGGACCCATCCCACCCGGGACATTCTTTTTTTGAACTATTACCATCTGGCAGACGGTACAGGATAATGAAGACAAGGACCAATACGCTGAAGAATAGCTTCTATCTTAGAGCTGCAACTATACTGAATTCTATCGTATAGGGCAGTATTAATGCAGCATCAGGGGTTGTGCAATATGGAATGTGAAGGTCGTGTTATATGTGTTTTATGTGTGTTATGTGTTTTATGTGTTTTATGGTTTTTTATATTTTTAAAGCTGCACTGGGGTGGCATTAATTTTGTTGTACAAGTTGTACAATGACAATAAAGATTTCTATTCTATTCTATTCTATTCTATTCTATTCTATTCTATTCTATTCTATTCTATTCTATTCTATTCTATTCTATTCTATTCTATTCTATTCTATTCTATTCTATTCATGGCATAGAACTTTGTTATCTGAGGGACTGCTTGTCCCCAGTTGTTTCTGCCCACTTGGTATGTTCAGACAGAGCGGGTATGCTCCTGGTTTGTTTGTTTGTTTTCCTTTTTTTTTGTGCCTTTGAGTTAGTTTTTGACTCCTGGCGACTGCCTGGACTAGTCCCTGCAGTTTTCTTGGCAAGTTTTCTTGGAAGTGGTTTGCCACTGCCTGCTTCCTAGGGCTGAGAGAGAGAGAGTGACTGGCCCAGGGTCACCCAGATGGCTTTGTCCCTAAGGCAGGACTAGAACTCCCAGTCTCCTGGTTGCCTTAATCACTACACCAAACTGGCTGTCTCACTTAAATGTTGTCATCTTGTAGGATTGAGGAAGCTTCTTTCTCTGTCACAGTCCCTATCCTCTGGTGTAGCTTCCCCCCACAGATATGTATGGTAAGAAGTCCCTTAAGACCTAGCTCTGCTCCTGTTTGTGCAGCCTCTGTCCTGTTTTTTTGAATGTTATTGTTGTTGTCTTGTCTGGGCAGTTACATTTTGTTATGCTATGTTTTTAAACTGTGTTTTAATTATATTTTTGATGTTTTGTAAGCCACTTAGAGTCTTTGTGCAGCCTTAACAAATCAAATCAAATCAATAAATAAAGCAGCATGTATATTTGCCTTATTTTTAATATAAATCTATTGGGAGCAGTACAACTCTGATCTGAAATTAATTTTAGAAGTTCTTCCAGGTAAATAAAAATTCAGGAAAAATGACATAAATGACAGACCACAGTAACAGTAAAGCTATGAACCAGATGAAATCTAGCTCCTTTGCATTAACTTGAAAATAATAGACTATAGTGCCTTCCATGTTCATTCTGCATCTTGTAGTACAGGTGATACTGGATCAAATACTCTGCAGTGAGACAGGAAAGCAGCATCAGGAAGAACGGCTATTTGCTTTTTAAAGACTGTATAATCTTAGAAAAAGCCTTATACATTGCTTACACTTATTGTATATGCCTTCTTTCTTTATAATACTGCATATTAGCCTTAAAAAAACTAGTTACAATTTAAATATAACTTGCTCAGATTTTTTTCTCTAAACTTTGCCAAAAACTTGTAAGATGTCCACCACTTTGGTAAGAATATTCAGAGCCTATAATCTAGCTGTGAGTTGAGACTGTCTAAAATCTTGGATTTCAGTAGATAAAGTATCCATAGATATATCTAGATTGTGTTCCTTTAAACCACTTAAAACTACCTTAGATAGTTTTGGCAGCTCCAGTGCCAGAACATGATGCCCTAGCCCCTAGGACTGAAATACATACTGTCTCCTTCCTCGCTCACGTTACAAATAATCTCGTCCTTCAGTACCATGCATGGAGGGACCCTTCCTCAGAATGAAGCACTGTCAGACCATTTGTGCTGCTATAGCATGACAGTATGCCTGCCTTCTCACTCACAGTACCTCCTTCTGAGGAAAGATCCCTCAAAACAAGTCATCTGTTGGGTATTCTGAAAAGTAGTCCTGGTTTCTTCCTCACTGACCAGTCTAGAGACACACACTAGCTGTTTTCCAACTTTGGCATTTTATATAGAAAGACAGCATGTGAGCTATCTAAATCAATGTTTCTCAGCTTTGACAACTTTAAGATGTGTGGACTTCAACTCCCAGAATTCCCCAGCCAATGTGCTGGTTGGGGAATTCTGGGAGTTGAAGTCCACACATCTTAAAGTTGCCAAGGCAGAGAAACACTGATCTAGAGCATCTACAAGGGAACCTTCCTTCTAGTGACATATTAGGTTCATCTCCCTCTGGGGACACTCTGAAGCAGATAGGTGTAGATGCTGTTGCATAGATAGTTGTGAGTGACTTCTCAATAATGGATGGGTTTGGGCCCTGCTCTTTCTAGTCACCCGTTTGAGATCTGAAATGTGCCTCATGGGAGGGCAGGCACTGATTTGGAAAGTTGTCTGTGGCTTATAAGTGAAAGTTGCTGACATATGATAGACATATATCTATCTGTTAGACATCAGTATATAAAAAATAGCTAAGCAGTAATTTCACTGCCTTGTCACAGCATATTCCAGAGAAATGAAATAATTTATCTTCTTAATTTTTATCTCACTATGACATACTGTATAAGTTTTATTAGAAATCTTATAAAGGTATCGTAGCTCAAGTATCAAATGAGAAAAGTGGCCCAAGTGTCCTATTGTTACCTCGTCAAATGTTTACTGAGGAAGTTGGAACACCGATTTACTGCGGTATATCAATTCTGCTTGTCATTTCATTTTCAGCGTACATTAATAGTTTGGGAACAAAGCCAATCTATGAATCGTGTGATGCTTTTGTCTGTAGAATAATTTGTCTATGTATATATTTCCAATCTCACTTATGATTTCAGGAAGAAAATTTAGTATAACTTTATAGACTCTGTGGTAATAAATTAAGTCTGTTCATAATAATATTGAAATGTTTCAGTCTCCTGGTTATACTCAGTTAAAGAATTATGTTTTTTATTTGATTTTACCTTAAGTAGTGTTGTTGGGGGGGGCGGAGGATTGGATCATGACAAAAAGGAAGGAATATGTATTTTTTTATTATACATATAATCTCCTAAGAATGGGGAGGGGGGGAATCAAATTGCAAAAAAAGCCCTTGAGAAGTTTAAATTTTTTCACACAATATGGTTACAATGCTGAGTTCAGTAGATCTTATTTCAAGATAAATAAGAATATAGTTAAAGTCTTAATTTAAAAAAATACTAAGCACTGAGATAATTGTCTGTGTTAATGTTCTAACTGTATCGTTAGAGCAGCAGAAGCAGCAGGCAGTCTTTCTTAAGATTTTTCATAAAATGGTAAGTCTACAGCTCTACATTTTATTCAGACTGAATCTTATTTACCCTATACTGACACTGTACCATAAATAAACTATTAATAATAAAACTTTTACTGCAGATGCTGTCAAAGGATTTGTTGACTGGAAATGTTTTCCTTGACCTTCAGCCTTGTTTCTGAAAACCAATAGGCAAATTGATCGTTTCAGTAATGGGAATAAACTCCTGTGTAAAAGGAATTGTACACTTGGACCAGCTTTTCTGTTGCTGGTTTGTATGAGAATTTCCAGGATTGTCTGAAAGTATCAAAAGCAGGACATTTATGAAATTTCTGGTGGAGTCAATTGGTGGATTTTGCATTCACACATTACACATGGTGGAATGTAAGATTCCATGTTTATAGCAGAGGAACTAGTTCATAGCAGAGTATTTGTTTGAGGCATGTTCTCTGATATATCTGCTTTGTGAGAAGTCAGCATTTCCCCCTGTAGATCTTTATACCACTAGTGAAGAAGTCAATTTTTGATTTTGCCAAAAGGAGAAAAGATCTTGCAGTTCAGAGATGCTGCGTGAACAATCAAGTGCCAATGGCATTTTTGTCATCAGCATCTTTATGTCAACTTGTGCTAATAAAAATGCCTACTTATTATTTCAGGCTGTGGAAGATATCAGATTATATCTGAATAACCAAATTGAAACTTAGGCCAAGAATCAATTGGAAAATATGAAAGGATTTGTCACTAGGAAGTTCATTGTTTCTTGATACCCAAGGAATATATAAAGAGATGGATATACCTATGCTATGTCTGCTTTACTCTTCTGGTTGGAAGCCTGAGAAAGACAGATAGCATGTCCATGGGACTCTTTACTGCGGAGTGAAACACAGCTGAAATCAGCTCAAAGAGAACTTCAAGAAGGCAGGCAGGTATCAGATATAAGAGAACTGAATAGAGTGACATCCCCTTGATGGTCTTCTCTGATTCCATTTTTGTATTTAACAGACAGCTAGAAACACTAAGATATGCTTATAAGATACGTTTCTCATAGCAGAAAACATCACATTGACAAACTTGGCTAATCTTAGGGGAAAAAAGCAAAATGATGTTAGGTCTGATTAGTACTAGCTTGGGAGACCACCAGGAAATCCCAGGGCTATAGATTAGATGCGGGAGTTGAAAAAACATCTAGGGAGAAGGAATATTGTTGCCATATGGAAATGCCATGTACCTACCAGAAGCTGAGCTGAGATTGAGAAAGATTTGACTCAACTCAGCTTGACTTTACCAACTATCTAGCACCAGTAGCCGACACATGATGCCTTACACTGACCTTTCAGACCTGTTTTTTTTCTAAGAAGAAGGATAAGGGAAATGCTGCGTGTCCTATTTGAATTAGATGCTGCTAGTAAAACAAAAACCAAGCAAACAAAAAACAGGCTGCCCCTGCTTTCTGAAAGAAAATGCCTGGTTTAAAACGACTTTGCTTCTAGTTATGGGAAGCATGCAGAAACACCCTGATTTCCAAAAGCTGTATTTAACGTGCTATCATATTTACCATACTGGGTTTAGTCAAGCTAATTCTGCTTCTCTGGAGTATTACAGTAATGCACTTTTAGGTAGGATATATGAGACAAGGTTGGATATGACTGTTCTATCAGAGCCTCACTTTTCTTGCAAGATATTAAATAATGAGTATCTCTGTTACACAAATTGTCAGTGGTAGCAGGTTCTGTCAGTTGTGGTAGGAAGATGATGATGATGATGATGATGATGATGATGATGATGATGATGATTTCTCAACCGCCCATCTCCCCCCAATGGGGGAACTATGGGCGACTCATAACAAACATTAAAAACATAAATATATATAAATACATAAAACATCAGTTAAAAACATTACTAAAAAGCCAGGAGTGAGGGGGCCAATCGCACCTCCGGGGGCAGAATGTTCCAAAGAGCAGGATATTGCTACCTGAAATTGAACTTTTGAAATAGTGTCTGATTAGGGTCAAATCATCTGTTTTATGATTGATATTGGAACATATTGCATGACTTTCCCATCATCCCACATAACATAAACATTCATAACTGAACCAAGAGAACGATAATCATGTTTGAAACTCATCTATGTTAGGCTCACTCTCCACCATGAAGACTGTCAGCTTTGAGATAGTGAAACTGTATCACAGTGACAGTTTTGAGAGGTTATGATTTAGTTACTGTAATGTAATTAAGAGACTGTACAGTAAAAATCACCAGGTCCTAATAGCACTTACCAGAGAGTTCTTTGAAAACTCAAATGTGAAATTGCTGACCTCCTAGCAAAAATATGTAACTTGACCGTCAAATCAGGATCAATGCTAGAGAACTGGAAGATAGCCAGTGTGATCCCAGTTTTTAAAAAGAGACCCAGGTGAGATCCAGGAGATTATGGACCAGTCAGCTTAATGTCTGTTCCAGGCAATCCAGGCAGAAATGTTAAACAGAGAAAAAATAACTAAGCTTATGGAGGAATAGGTTTTGCTGAAGAAAAATCAGCATAGATTCCACAAACTAAATTCTCTGCTACCAAACTTCTAGTATGTTTTTAACATGTCAGTAAGCATGTGGATGGTAGTGACCCTATCCCCACTATATACTAGGATCTTGAAAGGAAAAGAAAACGTTGATAAAGTTCCTCAACAAAGACTCTTGAGTAAGTTGCAAAAAATAACTTGTTATTTTATGAATGGCTATCTAGTTAAAAATCAACAAAGAATAGGAATAAATGAGGAATTTTCTTGGTGGAGGGAAGTGAGAAGTGGAAACACTCAAAGATCTTTGTTGGGAGTGGTGCTTTTTAATATGCTCATAAATGATCCTGAGTTATGAGTAAGCAGTGAGATAGCCAATTTTACTATTAAGGGTAGTAAAGCCAAAAGTAATTGTGAAGAGATCCAGAAGGATCTTTTAAAATGGATTAATGGTTAAGAAATTAACAAATACAATTATAATTTCAGTAAGTGTAAAATTATGCACATATACACACTAAATGCACATATGCACTGATAGAGCTTGAACTGTCTGTAAGTAACGAGGAAAAAGATGGGTCATAATGGATACCTCAAGGAGGATGTTGATTCCATGTACAACAACTGTGCAAAAGGGAAATGCCATACTTGGGATCATTAGGAAAGGGATTAAAAATAAAATGCAAACATTATAATATATGTATCTATAGTAGGTCTGCACCTGGAATACTATATACAGTTCTTATCACTACATTTGAAAAAAGGATATGGAGCTGGAAAATATGCAGAAAAGGATATCCAAAATGATCAGACCTTCTATACAAAAAAATAATGTTTTGGACTCTACCTTGGCAAAAACCACAACTGACAGGAGACATGGTTAAGGTGTATAAAATCGTGTATGTATGTCCATGTATGGCAGGAAGCAAGTAGACAGGGAGAAAAACTTCTCCCTCTCTTAAAACACAAGAACCAGGTGTCATCCAATGAAGCTGATTGAAAGAGATTTACAGAGGACAAAACAAGGTGCATAATTAATCTATAGAATTCAATATCCACAAAACATGGTAATGATCACTGAGTTAAACAGCTTTAAAAGGGGAATAGACAAATTCACAGAGGACAAATCTATCAAGGACTATTAGCCTTAAAGATTCTTGTTACCTTCAGGTTGAGGGCAATGTGCCTCCAAATACGGGTTGCAGGGAAACAACTGCAGGAGCAGGATGTATTTCCATCTCTTGCTTATGAGCGTCCAGAGACAGTGTTGGCTCTGGGAGAAACAAAATGCTGGACTAAGTGGGCTTTGGCCTGATCTAGCAGGGCTATTTTTATCCATCTATACCAAATAGGTTTGTTGGAAGGGGGAAAATTCTGAGTTTCCAGAAGTTCAAATTGTTTTTATGAAAAAGCAAAGAGAATGTCTCACAAAATAACTCTATACATTTTGCACATATTACAGTTATATGGGAAACAATCACCGCTTAGTGGTAGAGCACATTTTTGCATGTATATAAAACAAGCAAAATATATTTTGGTATTTAGAAGATCTTAGTAGAACTAAGAAATTTTTGGAGAACAGTTTCCATTTAATGTAAACAGTATTGGATTAAATGGTGACTAATGAGTAGAATCATACATCAGTAACAATCTCACCGGCAAATATTATAAGTATAATACTTATAATACGTCTACTTATTATAATAAGTATAAGTCCAATAGAGTGTTCGACTGGGATCTGGGAATCTGTGGTTCAAAATTCCAGTCTTTGCACCATTGTCCCATAAGGATGAATCATCCTGAACTGTCACAGGTAACTTCACAGAAGAAATTTGTAATGAACACATCTATCTTTTCAGTAATGTTTTATTATATCATAATTATTTTCTTTTGCTTTATGTTTGTAATTATAATTATAATTAATTTATTTGGTCTTTATTTTTCTTCAACCCTCATCTTTTTTTGGTGGAAAGACAGGATATAACTTTTTAAAAAATATATATTTTTATTAAAGACTTTTTCAAACAATGAAAGAAATCTAAAAGAAAAAATAAGAGAAAGAATAAGAAATAAAGTTAAGGAAAAAAGTGCAGGAAACAAAAAAACAAACAAGGAAAGATAGAAAAAAGAACAGTAACTAGGAGAACAAAATCCAGAAAAATAAGTATTTTCTGACCTTCTTTGCAACAGAAATTAACACATTTGTTATCTAAACCTCCCTCCTTAATATTACAAAAATCCTTTCAGCCCCTTGTTTAGTCCTTTTTCAGTCATCAAATCCATAAATCATCACTTCACTTTTCTCTATTTTCAGCAAAAAGTCCATAAAAGGTTTCCAGTCTTTTAAAAAGATACTTCTTGTTTTATCCCTGACCGAACAGGTCAGTTTCACCATTTCTGACAATTCCAACATCTTCACAACCCATTCCTCCATTGCAGGAATTTCAGTATTCCTCCATTGTTGTGCATATAATAGTCTTGCTGCAGTTACCATATATAAAATCAATATTCCGTGAGTTTTTTTCCTAATTGTCTATTTATAAGTCTCAATAAAAAAAGCTCTGGCTTCTTCTCAACATTAATCTTTAAGATTTTTTGTATCATTGTATGTATTTGTATCCAGAATTTTCTAACTTTTTCACCAAAGACAGGATATAACTTAAATAATAATAAGAGAAGAAGGGGTTAAGCCACCTCCACTTCTCTGCGATCCCAATAATTAGCAGCCACCTCCAGTAGGTTCAGTTTACATTTTTCTAATGAGCACGTTAGATGAAAAGAGTCATTATATGCATTATTGGAATTATGGATAGAAAGACAACTCCCACCCCCATCCCTAATTACCTGTGAACATTTTGCTGATAAGAACAGAGGAACCTATTGAGAAAAAATAAGTAAGAAATACAAACTGCTGCAAAGCATGGTTTTGTTTGAAGATTAGCCTGGAGAATATTTATAATTTGGAAGAAGCTGTGCCTTGTGAATGTAATCTTTTTTTATAACAGCTAAACAGGCTTTTCTCTTTCTTTTCCTGTCCAGTTACTTCATCCCCTCCCTTGATCTCCATCCAATAATGTTTTCCTTTTTGTCTTTCCTTCCCTTCCCAATGCAGTTATTGCTTCCTCTTACCCCATCTCCACTCTCTCTTCTTCCTCCTCCCCCTCCTCTTTTGCATTCTTTGGTTTTCTGCTGGAAGAAAGAAGGGCAATAGGTGTGAGTACTGGAATAGCAGGTGGGAGAATCCCTTAATTGTATACATAGAATAACCTTTTAAATTAAATGTGGTAATGCCATATCTCATTTGCTCTTGTATGTGTACAAATGAGCCGGTATCCTATAGTCATGATGCTGTGCATTTCCCCTTTCTGGCCTATCTTTTCTTATAACATATCTTTGGGACTTGATATGTTACTTTGATCCCCTTGAAGGGAAGTGCCTGTATGTAAAGTGCTGTTAATAGTGCCTGGGATATTTTCAGTTATATACTTCTATGTATTTATTTTTAATCTGATTACTGTATTGGATTTGAATGCCACTCAGAGTCTGTTATGCTTAGAGAGGACTATAACCCCAGTGAATAAACAAACACATTTCTATTCTAAAAGCAGTATTAAGCATTTCCAAATAATTCTGTAAGCCTTTATGATCTGCCTTATTTTGTCATACAAGGTGTGATAGGAAGTGGAGACCTTGTTTGAATTTAATGTCAAAAGATAGCTTACAGCTCCCCCCCTTTATTTTTTTATTTCCATTGTGATATGCATAATTAGGAATTAAAAAATTCCAGAAATTAATACTAAGAATAGATTCTTCACTATTGTGACTACTTAAAATGATTGCAAAAACTTTGCTTTTGCTTCTAGGGTTGTGACTCCCAAATGAGCATGTCAGAAGCATCCTGCAGTGAAAGTATCTCCTCTTGTCAATCTTTGGCACATGGCTCAGCTCCAGAAATCCTCATCGGACTGCTTTATAATGCCACAACTGGAAGACTAGCAGCAGAAGTGATAAAAGGCAGCCACTTCAAAAACTTGGCAGCAAACAGACCACCCAGTGAGTAGAATATATATATTTTTTCATCTTAATACTTCTGCGCTTGGGAGGATTTCACTGGTGGGGACTTCAGTCCTATCATTTAGTCTTACCCAGTCAAACTGAAACAGTGTAATCATCAGCTAATCTGTTTCATGTTTTCATTGGGGAAATGGCAGTAATCTAAAATTCTAAATATTGGTTGCAATTCAACAAGATCCTTTTAATTTTTTATGATTGACTGGCTAATAAATTGCCTTTATCTTAATGATTAACTATTAATACCTCACATAACAAAGCCATTATAGAAAATTACAATGTATTTTAAAAGTGTGTGCTGATAAATGTTTATGTAAATTTGTTGCCATCACCATAGTTAATGATACTAGAATAAGATGTTATAAATCTATGAGAATTTAATAATATCAACATGTGTAATATACATTTGATATTCTCTGTGGTAATTAAAAGTAGTATTTATTCTTCATTCCAAGTAAATATGCATGAATGGTCACGTGTATTTGTGTGGTGTATATATTTCAAGGATAAAATTAAATAATTTAGTAAGATGGCCTCAGCTAAAGATAGAAATATATTTACAATTGGCATGATTGAATTAACTTTTTGTACACTTGTAGTGACCAGATTCTGCAAAAAGGGATCAGAAAAACACCTGACACCTGGACCCAAATCCAATTCCTATATGCTATGTCTACAAAAGTCCATTTGAAAAAGTAGAATTAAACAAGACCAATATTTATTTATTTACTTAGGAAACTGATATGACTGCCCATCTCATACAAGATAATCCTAGGCATTCACAATAATATTAAATAAAAACAGTGTAAATAAAACAGATCAAACCCTATGACAACCCCATGTATCCCAACCATGGTGCTGCAACATCACTTAAGCTCTTTGTACTCTTAAATTTGCTGGACTCATGTTTATCCTAGTCAAAAGCCTAGGTGAAAAGTCAGGTCTTCACAGCCATCCAGAAGGCTAATAGGGTGGAGGCCCTCTGAATCTCAGAGGAAGGCTGTCCCAAAGGGTTGTGGCAGCCACAGAAAAGGTGCATCTCCATTTTTATCATACCTGTAGATAACTGGCCGGAGATCCTATTTCGGATGACCAGGTCCCTTCTGGGTAACACCAAATGTAGCACTTGACATGATACTGCTTTCAAAATGTTACAATACCTCCCTGTCCTTATAATATTGAGACCTTTTATCTACTGCTGACCCAATTTGACAGCAAATATTTAATTAAATAATTTATTTCTAACTGTGATCTAGGACCAAGAAAATTATACTAATAAATATGCATAAATGATATGGACATGACATAAAGCTGCCATTTTTGGTAGCACACTTTTATTAAAAGAAGCATTGTACTTTAAGGTTACTATAATGCTCAAACAAGTAGGTGTGGAGAGCAGCTAAATCCAGTATAAAAATGGCACTCTTTTAGCTTACTGATGTTATGCTTATATTATCTGTGTATAATAACACTTTTGGTTATTTGTGAATCACTTCTGCTTTTTGATCCCACTAGGTGTTGCTCAAACTATATGGTTAACACTTCATTTTTAAATTTAATGTTAGATGTGGAGAAGCCCAATTTTAATCTCAACCATTATCCATAAAGAAGGAAGTCCAAATATCTCATTCCCCAGCCATGATCTAAACCCGAAACTTACGCTAAAATCTGAGTAATCATTTGAATTCTCATTTGCACCCATGGTACCCCTCTCCCCCACTTAGAAATTATTGCAGAGTAGGGAACAATTTTCATTCAGAACATTAATGGAAACATTGTGGTCCTAATGAAAATCTCCCCTCCTCCATAGCTATTATTACATTTTTAAAAGTCTTGCTGAGTCTGCTAAGTACAGAATTTTTAGAAGATGCCTCCTGTTTCTTACACTCCTTATTTCTAATCAAAATTTCCTTAGAGTTTCTGAATGTCTCTTACATGATAGATTTCAGGTAGGTATCTAGAAGACCATACAAAAATCTAACACATTTCTAGGATGCAGTTTCAGAATATGTATTTCAGTGGAGAAAGCAACTCAAGGACATACAGAGTCAAAGCCAATAGATCAGTCCACATATACAGACCTTCATTTGGTGTGGTGTCTCTCTATCTGTCTACCTACCTACCAATCAATTACAGTGGGTGGGGTAAGAAGAACTTACATTTCACAGTTCTTCATTACATCAAACCAATTTATAAGCTTTTTTTGCACAGCTCGCTTAAAGTGTTCTCCTCTCCTTGAGCCAGCAGAAAACTAAACTGATATAAGTTTGCAGTCCCATTGCCAATGCCAGTTGCCTATGTTCCAGATTTGTGTGTGTGTGTGTGTGCGTGCACGCGCATGTGCACACATGCTCTCTCTTTGCAACTTCATAGTGCAACTCCACCTTTAGTCAGATATTGGTCATATTGCTTCAATCACAGATTTACTGCTTTTCTGGAAATGCAGAAAATCTGTTTAGAAGCAGTCTGAACACCGGTAGACAGGCACAGTAGAAGAGGGGTTGTACCAGAAGTGACTGAGAATGAATTGTCTCTCTTTTTCCTGCTTTACTATACAGCCATATCTAATCAACTATTATTCAGGCCAATCCAAGTCTCCAAGTCAGAGGGATGTATAGAGCATGTACAGAGGAAAAGTATAGTGTTGTTTTTTTTTAAAGCAGGACTCTTTTGCTGCTCAAAGCTGTATGGCCTCAGACGACAGTGCCCAGACCCCAGAGAGGTGTACCTGTACCAGTTTTAAGAGGCCAATAGATACTGATGTGATAGAACCCCTAGAAGACACCTGACAGCACAACTGACAAAATGATTAGTAAAATATGTCAGATTGTGCCTATGGTAAAATTGCCTGTTGGCTGCTTAAAGTAGTAGTTTAATGCCAGAACAGCAAAGGATGACTTTAAGCTACCTCATGTTTGGGTTGAAGACAAGATGAAGGTAATGTCATGGAGATATGGCAGAGAAAAGAGATTCCTGGGGAATCTCTGTCCACACTGTTGTGAGGTGCAAGTAAGAAAAAGGCCTTTGTTGCAAAACCAATAAAAAACTATTTTGATGTTTTTGATAGTTTTTTTTTAAAAAAAGAGTGTTTGTTTTGTTTATTTTTCCATATCATGTGGGCTCACACTACAGTTTAGGGAATCTTGTGCACATGTTGGGCATATTCTGTTTATTATCATTGTTTATTTAGTGCTATCCTGACATTGCAATTTGAATTGGAAATTTGAACTTATGGGAAGCTCTCTATGTGCATTGAAGAAACCATGTAGCTTTGAATTGGTTTTTTAAACTTTGATCAACTAAGCTTGCATTTTAGCTAAAACATGATTTCAGATGGAAGATGCAGTAAAGTGGCATTAAATGTATAAATTAGCCAACTAAATTAATTTAACCAGATTTCATTACTATGTTTACAGTATACACAGAATGCAATTCGGCAATCATTTATCTTACTGTAATTCTATTGACCTCCTCTACTCTGAGTTCATTTAATTGATCCTTACTCAGAAAGTTGGAGTTTGCATGAAAAAGAGGAAGGTCTGCTAAAGAACATACTTTGATTTCTAGTTTGTAGCCTGATCTTTTGCATGAATCTCCATGCTCTTGTGTTTTAAACCCAACAGAAATTACTATTAGGATATCACATTATTTGAAACAGTGTAATTCTTTTATTAAAGATTACACAGTGAACATAACAAAATTCATTTCATTCAATTCTACCTGCTCATCCTTTTGCTCAATCCTTTTCTCTAAAACTGATTTGCTAAGGTTTGTTTTCTTTCACTCTGGTGAATAGTGTTTCCTCTTAAACTTTAACCTTTGATCCTGTGTCACCCAACTATTGACATCTGGTCATTATTTCTTTTACTGCTTTCCACCCCACCCCCGTTGTCAGACGGACTGTTCTGTTGTCTAAAACACTTGATAGGTGGACAGGTTTATATAATACGAGGTGAGTTCCTGTGGAGACTAATTGGATGTTGTCTTTTTCATGCAAAAGAAATCTGCCAGCTTCAAAGCTCTCCACCACTTTCTACCATGTTGGTTTCTGATGATGTACAATAATTATTTCACTATTATAATGGAGATAGAGCTGATCTCTGACTATGGATGGTGGTATTTCAGACATTTGTAAAATGAACATGTGAATAAATGTTTGGACATTCAATTTTATTATTTCTTTTTTAAACAATCCAAATTTCTTTTTAAAAAAATCCAAATTCATGCATATACCCCCCCCAAAAAGACAGAAAATCTTTCTGTTCTTAAATTAAATAAAAACAAATATTGGTATACATACTGAATTCAATAATTATTACTATTTTCTTGGGCCAAGTGCTTCCACACAACAGTTACAATGAAAGTTTTGAATGTCATTGCTATTTCAGTGAATTCATATCCATGGTCTAGTAGCTCCAGTGCACACATGGAGCTTCAGATAGAGAGGAGTTTCTTCCTTTTCCTCTATGGGTAATGGAATGTATCCTCTGTGCACATAGGATTTTTTATTGTACTCTGAATACTTTAACTCTTATTTTTGTTAAATCTATTTTATACTGCTTCCTATACAAAAACATTGCAAAGATTTTGTACTTGAATAGTATGGTATATCATGCTATTCTTTAAAATTAGCATAGAGCAACTATGTACTAATTATTTGTTGTACCACATATTTGCATGCAAAAATCATGCATGAAGAACTTCATTCACATGAGTAAATATAAACTTTTCAGTGGATAATTTTATATTTTGACATTTTAATTGTACGAAGTCCAATAAAAAATCTTGAAGAGAAACCACATCCATGCAGAGAGATTTTTAAGCAAACATTTCATCATGAACACTGTAATGTTATCACTGCACTCCAGTCCCATTCTTTTACCTGTAATTTCTTTTTTTCATGTCATTATACACCTATTTATATGAACTGAAAACTCCAATATGCTTTACAGTGCTGTGCCAGTTGTAGCTTGCTAAGTGTTAATGCTATATGTGTCTGCTTGGTGCAAGTGAGCAAGGGATAGTAGTAGGATTATGAGGTATACCTCTAAGTCAATTTTTTATGAAAGGATATTTACAATTAAGTAAAAGTCACAATGAAATATTTTTCTCTTTTTGTTACATTATTAAGTTTAACCAATTATTCAAATCCAATATGGTATACACCATAATCTTAAAGATATTCTGATGTGTTTTGGTAGGTGAAATGTTTTATCCAAGACAACTCATGTATCAAATTGTCTATTCTGTAGATACATTTGTTAAGCTGACATTGCTGAATTCCATGGGTCAAGAGATGTCCAAATGCAAGACATCCATCCGAAGAGGGCAGCCAAATCCGGTCTACAAGGAGACCTTTATTTTTCAAGTGGCACTATTTCAGCTGTCCGATGTTACACTTATATTATCTGTGTATAACAAACGCAGCATGAAGCGAAAGGAAATGATAGGCTGGATTTCTTTAGGTTTGAACAGTTCTGGTGAAGAGGAACTGAACCACTGGACTGAGATGAAAGAATCAAAAGGACAGCAAATATGTAGGTGGCATTCATTGTTAGAATCTTAATGTAAAACTGGGGCCCCACAGAATGTCAAATTGTTGTTTTGGTGCAGCTAAGAGACTCCTACAGAAATTACAAGTTCAACATTCCTCTTCAAAAAAATGCACAAAATGCTGTGAAGAAATACGAACTTCCACATTTTAATTTAACATTACTGATTTTTTTTTAAAAGCACCAGATAAAGAAGACAGCAACCACAAGTCTTTATCATGAAACTTTTAGGATTCTTCTCACCTATCCTTATTTTGATTAACTTATGTAACTTTTGTGTAAATTCTTTATTCCTATGAAATTCTCTGATTGTATTGTTCTTTTTCTTTTAGTGGTGCTATGCTGTGTGTTGTAGGTGATCTATCAAGAAGCAGATTTGGAGGGGGAAAGAAGAATGGTTAAATGGCGGAAGGAAGCCCAACAATAGGAAAGAAAAATTGTAACGTAGGTTTGTAGTAGTAGAGGTATTATTTTTTCCATTCTTAGTGACTTAACATTTCTGACAGTGTAATTCTGAAGACCATTAGAGTTGCTATGCAAGAGAAGCTAGATGCTGACTACTTATCAGATTCTCTGTGGTCTCTGCTTTAAGCAGGATTTTTTTTTCCCCAGGGAGCTGAAGCTGTTTTGAAAGAGAATCACCATTTATGGTGTAGAGACACATAACTTTCACTCTTGATAAATAGGCTTTTGTATTATTTCAAAAGCTTGTGAAACTTGTTTGACCAGAGGTATAAGTCTCACCTCTTAAAAATTACTGGGAGGGTGTCTTCAGTTTAACATATCTATGATGCAGGATTATTCATTGTGTGCCTTCTTTGGATCTTAATGAAATAGGACCCAGTGTAAGCACTGAGCACTTTTCAATTTTCTGATTCCTCATTTGCCAGCTTGAAAGCACAGGATCCAAAGATTTGCACAAGGGAGCTTTGGATATGTGATTTTGAAATAGCAGAGTTCTATTGTTTGAAACTGTGCTTCCACATAGATGTTTCTAATGGTACTAATCAAAAGATATTGTGTGACTGTTCCATCTTTCCTTAATAAAATTTCTATGCTCAGAAGAAAAAGGGAAGAAGCTGAGGAAAAAACATGGAGGTTTACAAGTAGAAGACAACAATATCTCACTTCCCCATAAAATTCCATGAATGAGGTAGGGCAAAGCAGTGTGATGTGGTGGTGGTGGGGTCTATTCTTCAAAGGAAAAAAGTAAAACAATTCACTGGACAGCCACAAGTCCCTGGACATAACTAAAGTAGCCCCCTTTACCCAGTATAAGAGGTTTAGAGAACCTGATGAAATCTTGCAGGCGGTTTCTGTCACAGATGGCTCAGTGATACTAAAGGTGCTTTTGTTTAGGTAAGAGAAGGAAGGATTTGGTTCATAACTGCTTTTTAATTAAGGCAGTTGGTCTTTATATGAATTATGGTTATTGGAAGTTCAAAATCTAAGTAATACATAAATATTTTTTTAAATGGAAAGTTTTAGAAATTCAATGATGATAAAATTTGGGAATTACAATACCTGGGAATAACAAGGTTTGGGTAATTTTAGATAATGAGGGAATAAACTGCTAGCACTTGAGATGTATTTAGTCCCAGCAGTTAATTCACTTTCTTTCTCCCTCACACATGCACACATGCTTGAAAAGGGTAGTTTCATGAATTACAAGAGTTGAAGTATCCAGGAAAGTATTATGAGCTTCCTTACTCAAGAATTCTTGCAGTAAATGGTTTCACTTCTTTCTTTTCAACAATTGCAAGATTTCAGTTACACTGAAGGTCAAGACACTGCTTGCCATGAATATAGTGGTGAGATCATGACAAAAGGGAGTATAACTTAAATAAACACCTAGAATGCCTATGGAATCTATTTTGGTTATAAACATAGTTAGAACTGATGAATTTTTATTCAAGTGCCAGCTTTGGCTGAAGTGAAGCTGAAAAAAAAAGGATCAATGCATTTCCTTTTGTACTTAGAATAGACTGATTGAGCAAGTACATGTTTATTACTCTTACCCACAATAATATTGAATGCTGCTACGTTTGAGATCAAAGACTTTCCAGTATTGCATGACTGGATACAAGTCCATCAAACGAAGGATGTGTAATGTTCCCGGTTTCAACAATTTTAACAACCTCCTTAAAATTTCTCAGCTGTAGTCTT